>NC_044034.1:243656173-243969052 GCF_901765095.1 Microcaecilia unicolor | reverse complement strand
TTAGACAGCTCCTTGCTCTTGGCCATTTTGTAGAGGTTAGAGTCTGACTGATTCACTGAGTCTGTGGACAGGTGTCTTTCATACAGGTGACCATTGCCGACAGCTGTCTGTCATGCAGGTAACGAGTTGATTTGGAGCATCTACCTGGTCTGTAGGGGCCAGATCTCTTACTGGTTGGTGGGGGATCAAATACTTATTTCCCTCTGCAGAATGCAAATAAATTCATATACTTTCCACAATGTGATTTTCCGGATTTAATTTGTGATGTGCTATCTCTCACTGTTACCAATAACCTACCCTTCAATTATGGGCTGCTCATGTCTTTGTCAGTGGGCAAACTTACAAAATCAGCAAGGGATCAAATACTTATTTCCACCACTGTAATCTGCTTTGATGTATGCCTACAAAAGTGGTATATTAAATAAAATAAACCATAAACCACAGTATAAGATATATTTTTCTTTACATGTATTGTAGCTCTCTCAGTCACAGTGGAAAAGTATGTAAAATTACTGAATTCATGTTACATAATTAAACAAGCAGCATATAGTGAATAGCATTTAAAGGGTAATTGTCATACTACCTACGCTCATACTGAATGTTTCCTGAGGGGAAAAAAAAAATACCCACTGACATTTTATCCCCCTTGTCTGCAAGTACTTTTCAGACCCCAAAATGCATGAACTTTTGAGAATGGAAAAAAGTATGCATGTTGTGGCAGTCCCCACCCTAACCTTGTCCCAGGAACCCTCCATTACAATGTATATGCTTTTATGTGCACATAGGGTGGGCAAGTTGCAAACAGACCATCTCAGCACATAAAATTACCCTTCCCACGACTCCTCCAACTACATCTTGAACATGTGGACAAGCAGTTTCTTCAGAGATTGACACAAACTCCAAATAATAACGCTTATGCTTTGGGGAAGCAAACAGACAAGTAGAGGACAATCAAATGACTTCTAGTTGGCAGACAGATGCAATCTCACACTTTATGGACAAGCGCCAGAGAAGACCAATAAAGTGTGAGACTGCATCTATCTGTTGACTGGAGGTCATTTGGTCACCCTCTACTTGTCTCTTTGCATCCGGATTCACCGTAGTTTGTTTCCTGTTGTTGTGTATGCTTTGGGGCACTCATCTATCTATATATATAAAAGGCAACCCCAACGTTCTGAAGCCTCCACGGAAGTTGAGGCGCCCGAGATATCCGGTGTGCCCTGGAGTGTGTGCACCGCCCTCGCGTCAAAACGTCATGACGTCGAGGGCGGAGCTATTGACACTCGAGGGCCGAAACGGCCCACAGCAAACAAGGCAAGTAGCTTTGAGGGACGGCGGGAGGGGGCCCCTTGCTAGCGCCCGTTTCATTCCGCTCAGAAACGGGCATTTTTTCCTAGTAATTAATAATTCACTTTATTCATTCACAGATATATAAATGGTCCAGTTATATTTAAAACAATCTATGAACAAATGGGCACAAACGGGAAACACGTTTAGACTTAGAATTGTATGCTTTCTATTAAATCTTATATTATAAGCCAATCATTTAATTTTAATATAAACAGAAATAAAAAGGACATCAAATAACTAGAGCTATTCTCTGTGTATACCACATAGTTTTGCTCAGTAGTAGTAGTAGTAGTAAATTTTAATGTCCAATAATGGCTTTCATCAGATTCACAGCATTTATTTAGCAATACTAACACTGGTCATGGAGATGAAAGCTTGAGTGGTGTCAGATTCTTCTGCAATATAGTTGAAAGCTCTCCAAAGAGCTGCTCCAGCATCCTCATTTTCATCAACTTCTTCAGTGTTAAAAACAAAAACAAATCCAATTCTATAGACAAAATAGTTATAGGATGTTAAGAGCAATAAAACTACATTTCTTCATTGTTCACCTTCAAGAAGTTTGAAAATACCAAATTTAAGCATATTTACAACTAGACATTTTCAGGTATATCCCCTCTACTCATGATTCACAGATTAAAATCAATGCTTTTAGTATGCATAAACAAACAAAAAAAATCACTCAATGGCATAAGCATATGATGAAAAACTTTAAAAAGTTTACAGGAATTACGTTTCTTTAACTTAATCCAATATTTTTATTCTGCTAAACCTGAAAGGCTCAAGGTGGAGTACAAACAGAAATAAAACATAACTATAAATACAAATATTTTTTATCAAACAGATTATGCAAATATGAAAATACAAACACAATTCTCCACAAAATAAAACAATAGTGTGCACTTAGCTAACAAAAAATAGATGTATGAATAGTAAAATACAACCACAAACTCAGAAATAAAAATGAACAGGCAGCCTAATTTAAGGATTTAAAAAATAGTTCTTGAAACACCCAAGTTCATTTCTTACGCAAACTGATAAAAGGACCATCTGTCAAGAGCGGAAGGGTGCCTGCTGCATCCCATATAGTCCAATTCCATGTTACCAAAACTTTATAATTACATGCAGGTACCATTTTCTTTTTTCTTTTCATTTTTAACAAATTTAGGGATCCTTTTAGTAAGGTGCACTAATGGATTTAGCATGTGGTAAATGAGAAGAAGCCCAATATATTCCTATGGGCGTCTTATCATTTAACGCACCTTAGTAAAAGAACCCCTTAAAGTTTACAATCAATTTAAAAAATCCATGATTCAAGAAAAAAAGGCAAAAACTTTTGGAAATACAAGTAAACAAAATGTAATCTTTATATAATAACAGCCCACAATAATAGATACAAGATCAAGAAATAAATAAGGAAAAAAGCATGAGATAATGTTAATACCATGTACCCATCTCAGCTCACTTTACTAAACATACAATAATCTTAAGTTCCTCTTTTGCAGAAAAATTCCAAAAGCTTTTTAGGGTGAAAGAAATAAGTCACAACTTCAAAAACTATCATACAAACACAAGGAAATTTTAACACAAAATTGGCTCCCATTGCTACCACTCTTGGCCGAGGCTAAGAATGCCTGGTGCCTCTTCTGCATGTCTCGAAAAGGATCAGGAAAAATACGAATATTTTAACCCATAAACTGCTGATTTATATTGCAAAATTATAAACACAAAATTTTGCTGCGATCCAGGTCCACGGCAAAAGTAACAACTGAAGACTCTGTGTTATTACTTAAAATGAGGACTCAAGAAACCTAGTCGTCCATGTCTGGAATATTCTTAACCAAATTCTCTATTCCTCCAGTAGCTTTTCCAAGTATATACTGTGCTCTTACAATTGGAGGAAGAGCTTCCTATGAACCCATAAACTGCTGATTTATATTGCAAAATTATAAACAGAAAATGTTGCTGCGATCCAGGTCCAGGGCAAAAGTAACAACTGAAGAGAGTCTCTGTGTTATTACTTAAAATGAGGACTCAAGAAACCTAGTCGTCCATGTCTGGAATATTCTTAACCAAATTCTCTATTCCTCCAGTAGCTTTTCCAAGTATATACTGTGCTCTTACAATTGGAGGAAGAGCTTCCTATGAACCCATAAACTGCTGATTTATATTGCAAAATTATAAACAGAAAATGTTGCTGCGATCCAGGTCCAGGGCAAAAGTAACAACTGAAGAGAGTCTCTGTGTTATTACTTAAAATGAGGACTCAAGAAACCTAGTCGTCCATATCTGGAATATTCTTAACCAAATTCTCTATTCCTCCAGTAGCTTTTCCAAGTATATACTGTGCTCTTACAATTGGAGGAAGAGCTTCCTATGGTATCTTACGAACGTCCTTTAGGTACCGTCTCACCAAATCCACTGCTGATAAAACTGGGGTCTTTGGAAAATTCAAGAGGCATAAATTATTTCCTCTTAAATGGTTCTCTAGATATTCTATATCTTTTGTTGTGTGATATTCCTGTCCTTCACAACATTTTTCCTTTCTTTAATTTTCTTTTCCAGAGAAGATGCCTTAATAATCTGTTGGTCAAACTCCTGGGCCTGAATAGCAACCTTCTCAGACAAAACTTCTCTCACCCTCTATTTTCTCAGTGACATTCAAAAAACAGGAGTTTAGACCTTGTATTGCATCCCAGTGTACCTCCAAGGTAACAACAGCTGGTCTATCTTCCTCATTTGCACTCCCACAGAAGGTGTATTCCCCTCCACATACAGCACTCAGTTCAGCCTGATGATTCAAGGGTGCCATTCTTTTTGGGATGACTCATTCTTGGGGAGGGGGGGGGAGGACTCTGCAAGGGGTGAACTTCCAACCAATGCGGGCAAGCCGAGAGGTTCTCCTGAGTCTGTCCCTTGCTGTTCCTTCTCCAGCAGACTCCTTCTGGGTTGAAGAGGTGCTGTGTGGTTCACGGGGCTCAAGGAAACCCTGACTCCACTGCTGCTGAGAGCAGCTGCTGACAGTGCTTGGGTGGAAGAAATTGGCAACACAGATGCCGCCATTAAAAATTCCTCAAGCATGGATGCTGCATCGGGGGTATCCGACTAGTTGAAAGATGTACCTTCACTTCTTCTTGCCCATAATGCTGGCCAAGAGAACTGAGGTCATCCATGCAATCAGAGAGACAGCAGGTAGATGTTGCTCACATGAACTCCATCTTGGATCTGGCCCTGTCTCAGAACAGGATGTAGGTACAATTTTCAGCATATTTTCCCGGGCAAATCTCAAAGCACAATTTGGGTGTATAAAGCTCCACCAAACGTCAAATAAGCCGAGGCCAAATCATTAATAATCTTGGAAGTTAGAGATCATAATACAAACAAAACCTGCACTGGGATTGGGAACCAATGTAATGACTAAATAAGGAGAACCCCATTCCCACACGCCCCTCTTAAAATTACCTTTGTTACACTATTTTATAACAACTGTAATTATTCAATGCAACACTTCTGAAGTCCTAAACAAACGTTATAGTAGCCCATATAAAACAAAATAACCACCTGGACTACCTCCTGTAATAGGAGAGAATGAATATGAACACATGTGTTGCACTACTGGTCAGACTAAAGGCCCAATGTCCTGTTCCAATAGTGGCCAATCCAAGTCACAAGTACCAGTTAGAGTCCCAAAAAGTACATAAGTACATAAGTAGTGCCATACTGGGAAAGACCAAAGGTCCATCTAGCCCAGCATCCTGTCACCGACAGTGGCCAATCCAGGTCAAGGGCACCTGGCACGCTCCCCAAACGTAACAACATTCCAGACAAGTTATACCTAAAAATGCGGAATTTTTCCAAGTCCATTTAATAGCGGTCTATGGACTTGTCCTTTAGGAATCTATCTAACCCCTTTTTAAACTCCGTCAAGCTAACCGCCCGTACCACGTTCTCCGGCAACGAATTCCAGAGTCTAATTACACGTTGGGTGAAGAAATATTTTCTCCGATTCGTTTTAAATTTACCACACTGTAGCTTCAACTCATGCCCTCTAGTCCTAGTATTTTTGGATAGCGTGAACAGTCACTTCACATCCACCCGATCCATTCCACTCATTATTTTATACACTTCTATCATATCTCCCCTCAGCCGTCTCTTCTCCAAGCTGAAAAGCCCTAGCCTTCTCAGCCTCTCTTCATAGGAAAGTCGTCCCATCCCCACTATCATTTTCGTCGCCCTTCGCTGTACCTTTTCCAATTCTACTATATCTTTTTTGAGATACGGAGACCAGTACTGAACACAATACTCCAGGTGCGGTCGCACCATGGAGCGATACAACGGCAAGATTCCACGCTACTTAACTCCAGGGATATGAAGAGGCTTTCCCCAAGTCTATCTTAACAGTTTATGGACTTTTTCTCCAAGACGTTGTCCAATCCTTTTTTAAACCCAGCTACATTAACTGCTTTTACTACTTTCTTTAGCAATGATTTCCAGAGCTTAAACATTGAGTGAAAGATCAAACTCTAAACAGAGACTTATTTTAACTGATAGCTGTGCTTTAAACGGCATTTATATTAATCTCTGAAACGGAGACTTTAAATGCTAAGCTATTCTCTGGAATTCCCTTTGTTAAATATGAAGAATAATTTTTTTTAAAAGACTGAAATTACCTATGTAAATCCCAAGTCTGCCTGTTCCCAAGTTACAAAGCACCATTTGTCCCACCGGATATTCCATGGTAAGGGAGTAATCAATTATAACACTCAACTACTAATAGAATCTTGTAGAGGGATTGCCACTCTGCTTTAACAGGCCCAACATCAGGCCTAACTTTCCCATTCCACTAAACTCATGTATCATCTTTTTCAAAGTCAGTTTTAATAAATGATCCTTCATCCAAATGTTAATAGCAAAACATTTATTTACCAAATTATAAGTCACTGCCAAAAACTCACAAAAAGTGACAATGATTTGAATAGTACGCACACGAAAAAGACAACTAAATCCCTGAATATCTGTCTAGAAGAGCTAAGAAAAACAGTGAAGATAATGGGGAAAAGAGGGGATCCATGAGGAACCCCACAGCTTGGCCTCCAAATATCCGAAACCTCTTCCTTCCACTTCACCCTGTAGAAGCAGTTAGTCAAAAACTAAGAAAACCAATTGCAAACACAGCCAGCCATCTTTTAATTCACTTTAATCTACACAACATTCATTTTGTTGTTAGTGTTTTAATTCCTTAGGAAATACTTTGTTTACCTAACCTGCTTTTGCTTTTATATGAAGAGGGATGGCCCAGTTTCCCCTGTTCAAAATTTATATTTGGAATCTAATAAACTAATCCCCTGTTCATGCACCTGAAATCTCCTTTAGCAGCTCTCCCTCTCCACAGTCATATTTATTTCTACCTCCATCCTCAGAATATCACACTGGCATCCAGTTCCTGAACTTCTATACATCTGAAATTTTGCTAATTAACCTCTGCCCCTGATATAAAGGCTGCATTTATTTAAAAGTTTATAGACCACAATCCCAGTCAATGATGGCCCAAGCTCATTAGTGGAATTCTTTCAGGCTATCTAGGAAGCCTAGACTAGCCTCTAAAGGATATATCTGGAATGAGTTTTCTTTTCTTTAAGCATTCTGGGGACAAAAGTATTTGCCAGTGAAAGATTATGGTCAATGAACTCCTGAATGGCTAGGTCCACAGGATGGACTTTTCTACTTTTTGTTTGCAGACTCAGAAGATGAGTGACCTTGGCAAATTCCTATTACTGGAATTGCATATCCAAGGCAAAGGCAACTTGAGCCATCAAGGCACTGAGGAGATATTCTGGACCGAGACGAGATCTTTACTGTTCACCTATAGAATATAACTTATTTTTTGTATCTGTCATACCATCTTTCAATCAAGGTGGTTTACAATAATCCAGGGAAAAACAAACAAACAGAAAAACATTCTCAATCTATTCAGTATGCAAAATCATAAACATAATAGCAAATAAGGAGAGGATTGTGAATACCACAACAATAACTAACAAATATACTAACACATACCTGGAACACATTGCATAATTATTATAGGTGATATAGGGTAGGGGGATGGATGGGATCAACCCCGTTACAAATCAGCAGGAACATGAAAGGACCTACTTGTTAACTCTAGGTTTTTAGCCCTAGATGTCTTGCCAGAGGGATCAGCTGTGAAATCTCTGGTGGCGGGCGAATGAGAGGAATAATCTAACTAAGATCAGATACTAGAGTATCACATATGTGCAGGACCAACAGACCTCACTGGTTCACAATTGTCAAATACAGCATCTCTCTCATTTGGAGCGGTGGTTGTACACTCTAAGGAGAACACTTATGTTTTCTTTTAGCATTGTGTAATATGATTAAAAGAGACACCTGGGTTCTTTTATGAGACAGGATCTCACCAAGGCATAGTCAGATATGGAGACTGCATTACTGTAAGTTGATTAACCAGAGTTCTTTCAAGTTCCTAAAAATGAATGACATACAGATCCCAGCCACCAAGCTTCTGCTCTGAGTGTCGATGGATTTTCAGGTGTCATTCCAGTCTTTTGAAACTTTTTACCTAAGATGCTAAGGCTAGAAATGCATTATCTAAACTGCCAATGGCTGCTGAAAACTTGTTTTCAGATAGGCTTCTATTAAAATTTTAAGTCCATTCAGATCATTTAGAAATTTAGGATTTCTATATATGAGATTGTTGAAAAAGATGGCATAAAGATGGGATAAACATAAAGGAATCCTGTTCAGAAGGAATGGATCCTCAGGAGCTTAGCTGAGATTGGGTGGCAGAGCCGGTGGTGGGAGGCGGGGCTGGTGGTTGGGAGGTGGGGATAGTGTTGGGCAGACTTGTACGGTCTGTGCCAGAGGCGGGACTGGTGGTTTGGAAGCGGGGATAGTGCTGAGCAGACTTATACAGTCTGTGCCAGAGCCGGTGGTGGGAGGAGGGGCTGGTGGTTGGGAGGAGGGGCTGGTGGTTGGGAGGCGGGGATAGTGCTGGGCAGACTTATACGGTCTGTGCCCTGAAGAGGCCAGTACAAATCAAGGTAGGGTATACACAAAAAGTAGCACATATGAGTTTATCTTGTTGGGCAGACTGGATGGACCGTGCAGGTCTTTTTCTGCCGTCATCTATGTTACTATGTAATTTTAAATTAATTCTATGTTAACATTGTTCACTTCTGCTTTCTTATCACTGTATTTCCTGTATTTATGTAATTTTATTGAAATTACATTATGTATTATTAAGCTGAATTGTATTTGAATATCACCGCAGGCAAGGAACAGTCAATTAAAAAGCTTTAATAAACCAACAGGGGTTTCCATCTCCTCTAGACTCTTGCTCTTCCATTTTTTTCTCTTCTTTCCTTCTTTCTTTTTAATAAAGCACATCAAATGTCCAGGACTGCCCAAAGCACTTTGGAGGTGCAGGTTAGGTTTCTTTTATGTCAATGGATTTATCCTTTTATGTAACCTGCCTTGGCCTTTGATAGTAAAGGCGGTATATCAAATTTTAAATAAACATATTTGATTACCTCCTATGGTTCTCCCCATGTCCACTGGAATTCTTGACCTGCATTTAAAGCAGGGGTGGACAAACCATGACCAATGAGCCAAAATCGGCACAAGAGACCCTTTCTTAAGGATAGGGTTGTTACATATTTACTACATTGTGCCTTTGGACAAAACAGCAATGCAGTTTACAAATAAGAGGTACAAGACTGATCTCCCCCCAAGGTTTTCAGTACCATTTTTATGCTCATGACTTCCAGATCTACCTCTCCACACCAGAAATTTTGCCAGGAATCTAGGCCTAAATCTCAGCCTGCTTGTGCTGCCATGGATGTCCCACTGCCATCTGAAATTGAATATGGCCAAGCCTGAGATTCTTATCTTTCCCCTAAACCCACCTCGTCTCTTCCCCCATACTTTGTGGATAACACTCTCTCTCTCTCCTTAGCTTGTAATCTTGAGGTTATCTTTGATGCCGCTCTCTTTTTCTCTGCACATATACAACAGACTGTTAAAACCTGTCATTTCTCTCTTAATCATCATCAAAATTGAAGAGCACTTTTCCAAAACTCACTCAGTCCATTCTGAATCAGTTTTGAGCTATGCAATTAATTTCATTCATCAATGTAAAGGTTAAATTATTGTAGCTTATTCCTGTGCCAAAACTCAAGAGTTCTGGCACAGGAATAAGCTACAGTAAAAAGAATCTTAATCGCATAGCTCAAAATTGACAGAAAATGGACTGAGTTTTGGAAAGTGCTCTTCAATTTGTCCTTTTCTTTCTGAACACATTATCAAATCCCTTTTCCATACTCTCATCCCCTCCTGCTTAGATTATTGCCAACTTCGCCCTCACAGGTGTTCCACCAAACCATCTCTCTCCCCTTCAATCCGTTCAACATTCTACTGCATGACTTATCCATCAATGTTGCTCCCTTCTCTGCTTCCATATACAGTTCAAACTCCTCTTATTGACTTAAAAGTACATTCATTCTGCAGCTCCTCAGTATCTCTCCTCTCTTACACCCTTTCCTGGGAACTCCATTCATCAAGTACGTCACTCTTATCTGTACCCTTCTCCACTAGCAACTGCAGACTCCATTCCTTCCTTCTTGCTGTATGCCTAGAAAAAATTCCCGAGTCGGTACGTCATGCCCTATTCAAATCTAGACTAAAAGCCCAAATTTTTGAGGCCACCTTTAAATCTTAACACATTATTCACCTGTTCAATACCCATATGTCTTTAATCATTCCTATAATAAATGTAGCTCCATAATCCCATATTTGTCCTGTTTGTCCTTCTTGAGTAGATTGTAAGCTCTGTCAAGCAGGGACTGCAGCCTATATGTTTGTGTACACCTTGTTGTGCTTTAAAAATGTAGTACTGTCAGAACAAGATACCAGAAGAGAAAAGAAAGACAGCTGAAGGCATACTCAAACATGTCTTAAATTTGATATCCAACCACAGATTAGAGGGCAACAAATTCTATAAAGCTAGCTCAGCGTAATCAATACAATCTTCTGGGTGAACTCAAGGCAGATTCTGGAGGGTGGATGGATGTTTCGCAATTCAGTCTGGGAAGACCTCAAAGTTCATGAAGTAGCATAAAGAACATACAACTTGTTTAAGACTATACAGCAAACCAGCTGCACATAAATCAGTGATCAGTGAGCCAAGTTCTTAAGACAACAGAGCAAACGTGATGTTCCACAAAGCAGTGAGTAAACATTAGAAGATTAAGCCAGGGACAGCACATAACTGCTGCTTTTTAAGTGAACTGAAGCCGTTTAATCAAGCTTAGTGCAAGACGAAGAAAGTGAATTGCAATTATCAATGCAGCTTCTCACTAACATGAGTCCTACTTAGACAAAACTTGCTAGACTTGCTGGTTTGCTCATCTTAAAAAAAAATATATATTTGCATATATAAAGCTAGTGACTCGCTACATTGAAGCTCTCTGGTTGTCTCTCTTGATATCACCAAAGAATTGACTTCATTAGCATTAGAGAATGCCCTGTGCATAAAGCAGACAGTTAACACACAGGCACTGCATTACATGCCTGGGCCGATAGCACCAGCTCTCCACACTGTTGGCTCAGATATATAATGCAGTGCCTATGTGTTAACATGCAACAGAACAGCTACTCAGGGTGGCACCACTTGTCCTCGGGCTCACCCCAATTCTCCCCCTCCCCGATCACACTCTCCCCATGGCAGTCCCCAACCCGATCTTCTCTCCACCCCCGTAACACCACCCTGGACCTCCATCCACCTCCAGGACTTACTTGCAGGCAATACCCGGTGGTCCAGTGGCAAGAAGTGGGAGTAGTCTCTCCCCTACTCCCATTCCATCTAGTTCCAGGTTCAAAATGGCATCACTGATCCCTAGTGGTAGTACTGCAAAACTACTGCTAGAGGTCAGTGATGCCATTCTGAGCCCATGCCGAACAAACTGGGGGACTGTTCCGACTCTTTGCCACTGGACCACCAGGCATTGTCGCCTCATAAGTCCCAGAAGTGGATAGGGTGTGCTGGAGGGTGGGTGGAAGGAAGGTTTGGGACAGATAGAAGGGGCAGTACCTAGTGGGAAGGATTGAAATCTTTCATTGGAGTTAGGGTTGTGGCTGTGCTAATGAACTACCAATAGTGAGGCTGAACTTACCGCCTCCTCTTGAGGTAGCGGTAAGTGCAACCACGCTAACTGCAGCTGTGACAGGTAGCAAGTGATAATGACCCACATGTTGGCTGTCACAGCCAACCCCTCCTCTGACACACTCGTGTCACACCCAGTCCCAAGTTAGGAAGCTAACACAAGTTTCTTGGTGCAGTAGCATGGGACTGCACTTTTACATGGGGAAACTTGCATTAGTTGCCTAATGCAGCTTAGAAAAAGGGTGCCCCAAGATACCGCACTTGAATAAAGACTAGACCTAAGCGGTCAACCCTCTCATCAATTCCAGGACCAGCTGCTCCAGAAAGTCATTTAAAGCATTTAGAAACTTCACCTTCCTAATATATCCTGCTGAGACATTTTACCTACTCAATAATGGGGTAATAAAAATATCCCATTATTCTGATACCTAATTTGTTTGCCTTCCTAATTTCCATTAACATTTCACTACCTGTCTCTTCATCATGTCCAGGTAGACTGCAGGTATCTTCTCCAACACGATAATATAAAGATTCCATATTGCATTTTGCTTCCTCCAGATGCTACTTAACACATATTGATGCTCTGCATTGGTGTCCCTCAATGCTGGCACCAATATATTGGAATCTTTCACTTATATTATGCAAGACTTAGCCCTCCCTTTTACAAAGCTGCGCTAGTAGCTGACACAGACCATTCAAAGTGAATGGGCTGTGTCAACATTGCTGCGCAGCTCTGTAAAAGGGCGAATTAGGGGTCCTTTTACTAAGGTTTGCTGAAAAATGGCCTGCGGTAGTGTAAACGAGTGTTTTGGGAGCGTGCAGAATTATTTTTCAGCGCACCTACAAAAAATGCCCTTTTAAAATTTTTGCTGAAAATGGACGTGCGGCAAAATGAAAATTGCCGCGCGTCCATGTTGGGTCTGAGACCTTACCGCCAGCCATTAACCTAGTGGTAAAGTCTCACGCAGTAACCAGGTGGTAATGACCTATGCGTGCCAAATGCCACTTGGTGCATGCCTGATATGCGCGTCCAAAAATAAAAATTATTTTTCGGACACGCGCAAAAACGAAATTACTGCAAGAGCCACGCGGTAGCTGGGCAGTAACTCCATTTTGGCGCGCGCTGGGTGCATGTAGACGCTTACGCGGCTTAGTAAAAGGGCCCTTGAATATCTTTTTCTCCAGGGCCTCTATCAAAGCTCAAGTTCTGAGATGCAGCAATAATTCTTCAAAGCATTCTCAGTGTTCAGTACAGTCTCACGGTGGTGGTAGATACCATCAATGTCAACTGTCCTGGACTAGACCTACAGGATTTGTGGAAGACACCCCAAGGTGCCCCATGTGATAGCACTGATGCAAGAACTCACACACATGCATAATAGATTTCCCTAGAAAACTCTTAAGCCCATCTACATACTGCTCTCACTTCAAACTCCATCAGGTGACATCAACCACTTTGAGAATTACCATCTTGTATGCTCTTTGGAATCCTCATTTTCATTAGAAAAGCATGCATGCTGACAGCAGTTATTGAACTGAACAAGATATAAAATTCAGAACTTTGTTTTCTGGAATAGCGTATGATATTTAAAAACATGAAATAGTCACATGCTAGTTTTAACATAAAATATACGGTAGATATGTTACCGAAGAGGAACATGGTGACGATAGAACAGTTCAGCTAGTTTAACAAAATCAACAGCTTCTTCTTGTGCTGGATCAATAAAAATGACCTACAAAACAAGCAAAAAGGAAGACAAAGTCATGACACATATTTGCGTTGAAGCTTGCTAAAGAATACTAATTCATGGTCACACATTTTTAAACTTGTTTGTAACTGTGGTACCACCCAATAGGGGAGGGGGGTTGAATCAGAATTAGAAATCACACTAAAATGATCCAGAGAAATAGAGGTAAAATTAAAATCTCTCGTTGTATCAAGAAACGTTTTTCTCTCCTTAGTCTACTTTTGGCTGTTAATCCTTTCAATCTAAAAATCAGGACAATTGTATTAACCACATTTATTGCTTGACATCTAAGAGAAGCTTTTAAAAGATTAGTATTTCACTTTCTCTATTCTTAATTTTGTGTGATATCTTTCAATCGTGATTTTAGTTAACACAAATAGATAATATTCTTTATTGCATATTTCAATACGATAGTAAACAGACCCCTAATTTTCTTAAGTCGCTAGCGGCTGTCCATGCACTAATGCTGACACGGCCCATTCAAAGTGAATGGGCTGTGTCGGCACTAGTGCATGGACAGCCGCTAACGTAGCTTAGCAAACCACAGCACTAGTAAGGGACCTTACAGAATTACAGAAAACACCCAGGAGCGTTTCCTCATAGGATCTATTACTCTTTCTTAAAATAGCGTAGTTTCCATGTTACTCCACTTGAATGTACAAATATAAAAGTTAACAAAGCCCAAATAATATAAGGTGGATTGATACATTTGAACTGGCTAACTATTGGGAGGTAGTCAAGAAGCTAATCTCGTCCCACACTTCACCAATGTTTCCACTTCATACCACTGCTAGAATGATTTTTATGATTACTTATATTCTATGATAACATAGTCTTCTGCTCATTCATTTCTGACCTGAGGAACCAAATGTTAGCTCACAAAAGCTAGTCAAAAAACATATACAGTTAGTTCAATAAAAAGGCATTATCTCATATTCCTTAGTTTTTATTTCTTAACCTTTATTTCTTATTTTAACATACTGAAATGAATGTTTGTTTTTATACAATCTATTTTACACAACCTTTGTAGTGCAAACCTCTGACTTGTGTGGACTCCACTAGTCTGCTTTTATACACACATTTTACAGTCAGTGTAACACTATGGCCCTTATTTTAGGAACATCCTGACATCTAAAAGGAGGCATTTAAACATCTGGAGAAACCTAGAGACTTAAATGGCATTTTAGAGCAGGGACCTTTCAGATGTTGGGAAGCCAATTGTGCCCAGATGGCAAGAGGGTGTGGGGGAGGGACTGGTCTGGGCAGAAGCACAATGCAAATGTGCATTCCTATTTCAAATAAGGAATTCACGTCTGCAGAGGGAAAACCAGATGTTGAAATTTACACTTCTCAGTGCCTCCTTTAAGGGCAGCAGTAAATCGAAACATTTTAGGTCCCATGATGCCAGCAATTATCATAGTATCAATTTTCTTCTATGATAATTGGCAACATTTCAAGTTAATCCCTAGTGAACTAATTTCACTTTGTGCCCTCCATCTTTATTCATTATTTTTTGCCTCTTTATTGGGCACAGTTCAAATGTATCAATCTTCTCTGGCATTCTAATGTACTGAAGATATTTAATGGCTAATATGCCAGAAGGTCAGTGAGACTTTACTTCCCAATGATATGAATTGACTAAAGCACAATATTTCTTGTAAAATTTGCAAAACCTGTTCTTTGATTAAAGCAGATGGTGGGTTTTTCTGCTTATTTATTCCGCACCATTAATCACTGTCATGTTTTGTTTTTCATAGCAACAACTAATTATGTTTTATGCTTATCTCATTACCCGTTGAATAACTTTGTTCTCAGCAGATATTTTCTCACATTTAGACAATATAATGCAGAACAGAAATAAAAACTACATAAAGATGGTTGAGAGTGCTATTGAAATAGCAAGGTCGAGACATGTTCAATTCCCCCTTTATTTTACAAAAGGTTCTGTTGATCACCTGATCACCTGTATTTCCCAGCATGCACAATGGGAGAAGCTATTTTACAAACATAAATGGGAAAAATGAGTAGAATGAACTTTTCATTTAAAAAAATGGCAATTTTGCAACTTCCACTTGCAAGTGGTGCTGCTTCCATTTTACACATCTACATGTGCCACCAATCAAGCAAGGAGAGGCCGATGCTCAAATTCCCCGATAAAAACTGTGTCTGTTTAGATCCACGACAGAAGGTACCAATTTTGAAATAGCAAGTGATGCTCAAAGGAAACTGCATGCAAATGAGTCACGTAAATTTAGCAAGCAGCTTGGTAGGGAAAGCACCTATCACATGCACAGACCAGTCTCTCCTTTTCCTTGCAGTACTTGGTGGCTCCAATGTCCCCCATCTACTTTCCCCTGCAGTGCTCTGATTCTGGCTCCAACTTCCTCCTGCATCTTACTTGCCGCCTTCCCTCAGACTGCCCTCAATGATTTTTGCATGGGAATCTCCTCCTTGCTGAAAGACCCCTCCGTCAGCTGACATCATAGGGGCTTTCCCCAGCCGAGTGGTTGTGTGCTTGTTTCTCTGTCCCCCCCCCCCCCCCCATCAAGCTATCATAGGGGCTGTCTGCCCCTATGTCTTCAGCTGGGGGGCTTTCAGCAAGCAGGAAATTCCTAAGTGAAATTATCGGGGGGGGGGGGGGGGGCAAGTTAGCTGCAGGAGGAAGGTGGAGCCAGAATCAGAGCAATTTGCTATTGAAAAAAAAATCTCCTCCTTGCTGAAATCCGCCCCCTTGCTCATTTCTCTACCCTTCTAAGCTGTTCTCTGGTCTCGGACACATTTTGCTATTGAAAAATGCAAGCAGTGCGTTTCACCCACAAGTTGCCCTCACACAACAGCTTCAGACCTCACGGAAAATTTTGCATGTTAAAGGTAGGAGCTTCTTTCTGTGCATTGCTCAGACTGCTCATTTTAATACTAATCAGTTCACTGTAATACATTTACATAGATTATTGCCTCCTACCGCGATTGGTATGATGAACGCAGAATCCCTTTGTGCATTACTCGCTAAATAACATGCATGCTAAACTGGACAGAAAGAGCCAGTCAAAACTCAATGTTCCTTGCACGGTAAGATTTGTGCACTGGCTCCAGAGACTAATTTTTATTTTGACATTTTGGAGGTAAAAATAAACAGGTAACAAAAGAAAAATTATTTGCTTAATCTCTTGTGTAAAGCCCTGGCCGAAACAAGTGCTTCTGCATGCTTCTCGGCCGGTTCCAAAGCAAACAGTAAGACCATGAAGCAAATCAGGGATGACCCAGGGAATAAATCTAAGACTGCAGTTCCAAACAGAAACAATAATTTATTGCAGTATCCAAATTGATAGCTCAAATGACACGACACGGCCACGCTTTGGTGAACATTGCCTGTGTCATCCCTGCTTTGCTTTGTAGTCTTATGTGGACAAAACAGCAGATCAAGATAAACGTGAAGATTTTATTGATATCATATACCAGAATATTGCCCGACACAGGCTGTGTTTCGCCCAAAAGGGCTGTGTCAGGGGCTAAATTATTGACTGTGCAGAAACAATGTTCCAACTGGAAATACATTTATACACATCAAACATAAAGGACATATAATAAAAAACCAGCAAAGTGACCACAACTGTTGTATAATGATCAACCAAACAACTCACAACTCTGAATGCAAACGGTGAAATTCTTCCCATATATGTGTATTTCCAATGTAAAATGGAGAATACATGTACAGTGAAACCTCGGTTTTTGTTGACTTCGGTTATCGTTGGTTTCGGTTTTCGTTGATTTTTTCAGTAAAAAATTTGTCTCGGATTTCGTTAGTTGCCTCGGTTTTCGCTGCTAATTTTGTGAAAACAAAGGGCAACCCACGCATTCTTCTGCTCATTGGATTTACATTGATTCATATGGAAATAATTGCCTCGGTTTTCGTCTGTTTCGGTTTTCGTTGATTGTTTTCGGACGGATTATCAATGAAAACCGAGGTATGATTGTATAGATTTTTGTCCTGCTCAAGCCATGCTTCCTTGACATTTCTGCGTAGTGTGGATCTCACGTGTAGAATATTGGCATCTGAAATCTCCATTTACATATGTATGATCCACCCATGTAAATGCCATTATTTACGAATGGAGATGATTCTAAAATTCCCTTCACAGTACAGTAAAATACAAAACAATACTGTATATGTCTTATTTAGGTTGCATTTGTAAATTTACACTTTATAAATGTTTCTGTTTTATAAGTCTTTCCATTTAAAACGATTTTAAGTGTTTTTATTTCCATTTTGTTTTTCAGCTGGGATTTAAATAGCCAAATTATTAATACTAAGCAAAGCTAGACATATGGAGTAAAAGCATATATCAAGGACTATTACACCAATATAGTACATTCATACATTTTATGCTTTTTGAATGGCTAACTGAACAGTTTAACATGCTGTAGGGCATGCAAGCACAATACAAGCTGCTTACTTTCACAACAGTGAAACGTTTCAACAAACTGCAGAGGACCTTAGGATAGTTTTCTCTGATCCACTTAATGCTATTTAAACTAATGCACTACAGCTACAGAAGCAGCATTTAGGTTTGATTTTTGACGTCTTAAAAATACTTCTCTTATTCACATTTATAACATATACTCTGGCGCCACTGAAACTCTTGCTGTAGGCACACACACTGAAAAACCTCAGAGGTCAACCTGACCCACCAATTTAATATTTACTGGCGCATGTTTAAAAAAATCCTCCATACATATGTGCCAGCCACAAGTATTTTAACTGTATGCGTAGTGATTTATTCAATACACAACTCGCACAGACAGAAAAACTTACCAAGTTAAAAAAATTGCGTTTAATCTGGCGAACAACTCCAGGGAATGCTGGCCTCAATAGCTCTTGGCAACTGAATGGCCAAGAGCTGTACATGGGATCCAGTTCTATGTTATTGGCCCACTAGAAAAAAATTCCACAAAGACAGTTAGTGAAACACACCAAAAAGCTATAAGACATAACATAGGGGATGCATTCTTTATTAACACAGTAGTTAAAACAACTAGTCAGAAGTCTTAAATAAGGGCTCATACTAAGCTATGTTAAGCATGGTGTTTGCTGCGTCGTAGACAGTAGGGGAGGTTTGGGGATGGGGGAGATGGATTTATGTTGTAGGGGCAGGAATTTTCTTCCAGAGGGTAAGGCTTTGCTTGGGAAATCAGGGAAATTGATTGCAGGGGAACAAGTTGTTTGATGAGGGTGTTGGGGAACTTGATTGAGGGGGTCAAGGAAGTTGAAATTGGGAGAGAGGGCGGGGTGGAAGGTCATATCATGTCATGAGAGTCCAGGAAGCTTGTGTCAGAGGTCAGATTGTGTATGGTGGGGGGATTCCGATATGGGGATTGGAGATGTAAGAGACAGTGTGAGGTGAACCACCATGGCTTAGCGTGGCATTATTTGCTGTTTGGGCCTGCACTGCCTTACATGTGGTCCAAGACAGTACAGGAGCACTCATACTGTCTGACACTGCATGTAATCCGGTGTCTTTGCAGAAAATGCAGGGCAGATCATGTCCACGCCCCCTGCATTTACTAAACAGACGTTGCTCTTATCGCATGCTAATTTTTGCATTAAACATATGGTATGTGAAAAGTTGATTGCACTTTGGTAAAAGGGCCTTTAAGCTGTGCTACTGGGGTACTTCATGTTGAAATGTCTTGTAAAAAATAATATGGCTTCACAAGATGTACAATATTAAATATGTATTTGCATATTTTTTAAAAAAAAGATGGCATGGGGCCAGTGTCAATCACAGTCACAGACAACCCCAGGATTCAATGTAAATTAACCTTTGCTACTGTTCCTTCAGCACTACAAGAAAACAGTGATTGCCCATGGCTGGTAGCTCTGTATGTGATTAACATCTGTCTGAGTCCTAGGAGCTCCTTAGCTGTCATGCGACAGGAAATTTCAACTTACTCAAAAATTATTATTAGGCAATAGGGTGTTATCCAATAATAAATTTAAAAGGCAGTGAAACATCAGTAATCAGTGTCACCCAAAGGCTTCTATATCAGAATAAGTCAAATGTATTTAGGTTATGCTCATCAGGTTAATAAAGAATACTTCCTGAACTAGAAATGAACTTTTTAAAATTCTGCATATTCAAACAGCTTCAGAGATCTTGTAAGTCAATTTCTGTGTATCTAAAGAATCTTTTTCTTTTTCATAATGTAGTAAAACACATTTTTAGTCTTATAAAATAAATAGTGCATGTTTACAAGAGTTAGCGTGTCAAAATGTATCAAGTATGATAAATTGATTTAAGCATGAATGCAAGCTTAAATTGTTCAAACAGTAATTTTGAAACAAAAATGACAAAACAGATACGTTTGGGAGTGTTTAGATGACCAATTTTCTATGCATATTAGATCTCAGTTACAGTTAGGAATTGTTATAACAGTTTGACAAATTCACCATTCATTTGGAATATGCAAATCATATTAAACATTTTTCATTCTATGATTACAGTTAAGGCACAGTACTACAATTCACTATCAATGATTGCCACAACCTAGTTTTAGAAGATTGCGGTTGATATAAAGTACAGCTGCCCAACTGATTGTTGCTAGGAAGAGATATCATCATATCACCCCTATATGTCTTATATCATCATTTTTATAGCACTACTGGATGTATGCAGCACTATACATTGGTCACAATCACCGGCTACACTGGGACATATGTTTTGGAATTGTGCATCTGTTGTGCGGTTTGGAAGACCATCATGTAGGCCATTATGACCTATTGGGATTGCTCAGTGAGGTAGGACTCCCGGATTCTTTTTGGAGAATATATTTGTACGGACCTAGTACCTGCTGGTTTTAAATGATTTCTTCGGGTGGCAGTATTATTTGGCCTCCAGGCCATCCTGCTCTGTTGGCTTACAAACTCTGGTCCCACACTTCAATGCTGGCGTACCTTATTATTTAACCAAATGTGGGTGCAGCAACAGGGGATCACTCCAATAGAGGACTCAGTGGGGAAATTGTTTCAAGAGACCTGGGAGTACTTTTGGCTGTCACTGCCTCCTAGGGCACATCACAAATCTCTTCTGAGTTCCGACGTAGACCGGCAAGCACCGGGCGGGCGGGGATCGTCCGACAGCAGCTCCGAGGCACACTCCGTCTCTGACAAGTATGATGAGCTGCTGCCGCCGCCGCTGCTGTGACCCGGGCGCTTTCCTCTGCCAACATCCCCCGGGGCAGCTTTCCTGGGCGGGGGCTCGGCTGCACCTGGCGTTGCTCAGACCGCTTTCTTGCCCGTTTTAATGGGCTCAACGGCTTGTCTGCTAATATTTGAGGCGGTCCTTTTACAGGCCTCTCATTAGTCTTACAGACCATTTACAGAGTGCATGGGTTGAGGTGGGGGAAGGGGGATGTGGGGGGGTCTTCTCTGTAAAGTTTTTGTTCTAAAGGATTTGTTCACATCTGAAGATGTTCTAGGTGCAGGTACTTGCACACTGTATCTTTCAAGGAGCAATAATAAAAATGATTTGAACATACATTCGTGACAAATATTCAGGTAGAATATGTCCCTTCCCAAAAGATCTTATAATCTAAGTGAAGAACTTGGGGCCATGGGAGATAAAGCAAATCACCCAATGTTCCAAAACGTTTTAATGGTAGAAATGTATTTATTTATTTATGACATTTCATTCCTACATTATCCCAAAAGAACCTCAGGTTCAACATGGTTTACATAACAATACGGAACAGTACATAACAGCACAACATTGTGCATAATAACATCATGGACTTAACCTATCTGGTGGACAACAGTCAATCAGAAACGCAATCGTTTTAAGGAGGTGATTTAATGGGCAGAACGGAAGAGCTTGGATTAAATAAAAGTAGAATTAAGATGTTGGAATATGTGTGTTATAGTCTGGAGAGTAAATTGGGATCAGATTTCAGGGCAGGTACTATTGAAGGGATAAGATCTGAGATAAAAATGTCAGGTGTAAGTCGATTCATATTGAGTTTGTAGTTTGTCCCAGTACTGAGAGAAGCAGGCTGCAAAGCCTGGGGTTAAAAGTCCCCAAAGTATTGAAGTTAGTACTGAGCCCATGTATCTGTGTGGGGAGGCTCAGTGTGAAGACCTATGAAATTATTAAGCTAGAAGAAGTGTGCCCAGGGGCTGGAATAAAGAGTTGCCTGAGAAATATGCAGTTGGGAAGACCTGTTTAATTTGCTTAGTGGAAACCAGGTCACCCTGAGCGAGAAGGGGTAGCACACTAATTTGCATATGATCTGCATATTGAGAACCAGGTCACCCTGAGTGAGAAGGGGGATATCACAGTACAGACCCTCAATTCATTTTAAGGTTTTCTGTATAATGTACTAAGCTGTGTACAACGCTGCCATATTATTTGGCTGGTTGACTTAATGAGCTCATGCCAGTTTGTATACTTCATTCTCCACATCACAGTTATTGGAACTTCTGTGAATAAGTGTAATTCAGCTAACTACAACCAGACATTGAGCCTTCAACTTATTTTATGCAATCAACTTCCCTTGGACCTCAGAAAGGAGATGACTTACTTCCATTGTAGGAAGACAATGAAAACCTGGATTCTGAATCAAGTTTATGGTAAATGAAGATAGGCTCTTTGGGCTCTGTACATAATATTAACCGAGATGTTAATTTATTGTGAATATACTATGGCATTATGAGTTATCATTAGTTTTAACTGTAATCTTTCTACTCTTTCACACATATGTAACTTGGACAAAACACACAGCACTTGGAGTCACAAACTTAAGTATGCATAATATGAACAAATCACAGGTAAAAATATTCTAAGAATGGGAAATTCAGATATAGAACTATAAGGAAAAAACCCCACAATGGTGAAGTTAATGCTAAAGTTTTAAAGAGAAGGATATCGTATTCATCAAGTTGATAGAATGCTTTTTTAAAAACAAATTATATTCCTAGTCCCTACAGTTTCTATAGGTTTTCATATTTTCAGAGAGCAAGCCAAAATCAAACCTGCAAATATTAATACTTATGATGATCTAACTGTTCTTATAAATATTTTGGTACATATCATTTCAATATTTTAATAAAAATAGGAATGCTAGCTACAGAATAACAGTTGGTTAAAACATCACTACGCAGATTTGTTTTACATCAATTATTTTTATGCAGAACAACTTCAATGCCAGATTTCCTTATGCAAACTTAAGCATTGCCTTACTAGGGCTGACTAGAGGTCCATCAAGTCTAGTATCCTGTTTCCAACAGAGGCAAATCCAGGCCACAAGTACCTGGCAAGATCTTAAAAGAGGGAAAAGCGAATGCTACATACCTGTAGAAGGTATTCTCCGAGGACAGCAGGCTGATTGTTCTCACTGATGGGGTGACGTCCACGGCAGCCCCTCCAATCGGAAACTTCCCTAGCAAAGTCCTTTGCTAGTCCTCGCGCGCCCGCGCGCACCGCGCATGCGCGGCCGTCTTCCCGCCCGAAACCGGCTCGAGCCGGCCAGTCCAGTATGTAGCAAGACAATACACTTCAAGGGAAGACACAACTCCAAAGGGGAGGCGGGCGGGTTTGTGAGAACAATCAGCTTGCTGTCCTCGGAGAATACCTTCTACAGGTATGTAGCATTCGCTTTCTCCGAGGACAAGCAGGCTGCTTGTTCTCACTGATGGGGTATCCCTAGCCCCCAGGCTCACTCAAAACAACAACCATGGTCAATTGGGCCTCGCAACGGCGAGGACATAACTGAGATTGACCTAAAAAATTTACCAACTAACTGAGAGTGTAGCCTGGAACAGAACAAACAGGGCCCTCGGGGGGTGGAGTTGGATCCTAAAGCCCAAACAGGTTCTGAAGAACTGACTGCCCGAACCGACTGTCGCGTCGGGTATCCTGCTGCAGGCAGTAATGAGATGTGAATGTGTGGACAGATGACCACGTCGCAGCTTTGCAAATTTCTTCAATGGAGGCTGACTTCAAGTGGGCTACCGACGCAGCCATGGCTCGAACATTATGAGCCGTGACATGACCCTCAAGAGCCAGCCCCGCCTGGGCGTAAGTGAAGGAAATGCAATCTGCTAGCCAATTGGATAAGGTGCGTTTTCCTACAGCCACTCCCCTCCTATTGGGATCAAAAGAAACAAACAATTGGGCGGACTGTCTGTGGGGCTGTGTCCGCTCCAGATAGAAGGCCAATGCTCTCTTGCAGTCCAATGTGTGCAGCTGACGCTCAGCAGGGCAGGAATGAGGACGGGGAAAGAATGTTGGCAAGACAATTGACTGGTTCAGATGGAACTCCGACACGACCTTTGGCAGAAACTTAGGGTGAGTGCGGAGGACTACTCTGTTGTGATGAAATTTGGTGTAAGGGGCCTGGGCTACCAGGGCCTGAAGCTCACTGACTCTACGAGCCGAAGTAACAGCCACCAAGAAAATGACCTTCCAGGTCAAGTACTTCGGATGGCAGGAATTCAGTGGCTCAAAAGGAGGTTTCATCAGCTGGGTGAGAACGACATTGAGATCCCATGACACTGTAGGAGGCTTGACAGGGGGCTTTGACAAAAGCAAACCTCTCATGAAGCGAACAACTAAAGGCTGTCCTGAGATCGGCTTACCTTCCACACGGTAATGGTATGTACTAATCGCACTAAGGTGAACCCTTACGGAGTTGGTCTTGAGACCAGACTCAGACAAGTGCAGAAGGTAATCAAGCAGGGTCTGTGTAGGACAAGAGCGAGGATCTAAGGCCTTGCTGTCACACCAGACGGCAAACCTCCTCCAATGGAAGAAGTAACTCCTCTTAGTGGAATCTTTCCTGGAAGCAAGCAAGATGCGGGAGACACCCTCTGACAGACCCAAAGAGGCAAAGTCTACGCCCTCAACATCCAGGCCGTAAGAGCCAGCGACTGGAGGTTGGGATGCAGAAGCGCCCCTTCGTCCTGTGTAATGAGGGTCGGAAAACACTCCAATCTCCACGGTTCTTCGGAGGACAACTCCAGAAGAAGAGGGAACCAGATCTGACGCGGCCAAAAGGGAGCAATCAGAATCATGGTGCCTCGGTCTTGCTTGAGTTTCAACAAAGTCTTCCCCACCAGAGGGATGGGAGGATAAGCATACAGCAGGCCCTCCCCCCAATCCAGGAGGAAGGCATCCGATGCCAGTCTGCCGTGGGCCTGAAGCCTGGAACAGAACTGAGGGACTTTGTGGTTCACTCGAGATGCGAAGAGATCTACCAAGGGGGTGCCCCACGCTTGGAAGACCTGGCGCACCACTCGGGAGTTGAGCGACCACTCGTGAGGTTGCATAATCCTGCTCAACCTGTCGGCCAGACTGTTGTTTACACCTGCCAGATATGTGGCTTGGAGCACCATGCCTTGACGGCGAGCCCAGAGCCACATGCTGACGGCTTCCTGACACAGGGGGCGAGATCCGGTGCCCCCCAGCTTGTTGACATAGTACATGGCAACCTGGTTGTCTGTCTGAATTTGGATAATTTGGTGGGACAGCCGATCTCTGAAAGCCTTCAGAGCGTTCCAGATCGCTCGTAACTCCAGAAGATTGATCTGCAGATCGCGTTCCTGGAGGGACCAGCTTCCTTGGGTGTGGAGCCCATCGACATGAGCTCCCCATCCCAGGAGGGACGCATCCGTGGTCAGCACTTTTTGTGGCTGAGGAATTTGGAAGGGACGTCCCAGAGTCAAATTGGAGCAAATCGTCCACCAATACAGGGAGTCGAGAAAACTCGTGGACAGGTGGATCACGTCCTCTAGACCTCCTGCGGCCTGATACCACTGAGAGGCCAGGGTCCATTGAGCAGATCTCATGTGAAGGCGGGCCATGGGAGTCACATGAACTGTGGAGGCCATGTGGCCCAGCAATCTCAACATCTGTCGAGCTGTGATCTGCTGGGACGCTCGCACCCGCGAGACGAGGGACAACAAGTTGTTGGCTCTCGTCTCTGGGAGATAGGCGCGAGCCGTCCGAGAATCCAGCAGAGCTCCTATGAATTCGAGTCTCTGCGCTGGGAGAAGGTGGGACTTTGGATAATTTATCACAAACCCCAGTAGTTCCAGTAGGCGAATAGTCATCCGCATGGACTGCAGGGCTCCTGCCTCTGATGTGTTCTTTACCAGCCAATCGTCGAGATATGGGAACACGTGCACCCCCAGCCTGCGGAGTGCCGCTGCTACCACAGCTAGGCACTTTGTGAACACCCTGGGCGCAGAGGCGAGCCCAAAGGGTAGCACACAGTACTGGAAGTGGCGTGTGCCCACCTGAAATCGCAGATACTGCCTGTGAGCTGGCAGTATCGGGATGTGTGTGTAGGCATCCTTCAAGTCCAGAGAGCATAGCCAATCGTTTTGCTGAATCATGGGGAGAAGGGTGCCCAGGGAAAGCATCCTGAACTTTTCTTTTTCGAGATATTTGTTCAGGGCCCTTAGGTCTAGGATGGGACGCATCCCCCCTGTTTTCTTTTCCACAAGGAAGTACCTGGAATAGAATCCCAGCCCTTCTTGCCCGGATGGCACGGGCTCGACCGCATTGGCGCTGAGAAGGGCGGAGAGTTCCTCTGCAAGTACCTTCTTGTGTTGGAAGCTGTAAGACTGAGCTCCCGGTGGACAATTTGGAGGTTTTGATGTCAAATTGAGGGTGTATCCCTGCCGGACTATTTGCAGAACCCACTGATCGGAGGTTATGAGAGGCCACCTTTGGTGAAAAGCTTTCAACCTCCCTCCGACTGGCAGGTCGCCCGGCACGGACACTTGGATGTCGGCTATGCTCTGCTGGAGCCAGTCAAAAGCTCGCCCCTTGCTTTTGCTGGGGAGCCGCGGGCCTTGCTGAGTCGCACGCTGCTGACGAGAGCGAGCGCGCTGGGGCTTAGCCTGGGCCGCAGGCTGTCGGGAAGGAGGATTGTACCTACGCTTGCCAGAAGAGTAGGGAACAGTCTTCCTTCCCCCGAAAAATCGTCTACCTGTAGAGGTAGAGGCTGAAGGCTGCCGGCGGGCGAATTTGTCGAATGCGGTGTCCCGCTGGTGGAGAGACTCTACCACCTGTTCAACTTTTTCGCCAAAAATATTGTCCGCACGGCAAGGCGAGTCCGCAATCCGCTGCTGGAGTCTATTCTCCAGGTCGGCGGCACGCAGCCATGAGAGCCTGCGCATCACCACACCTTGAGCAGCGGCCCTGGACGCAACATCAAAAGTGTCATAAACTCCTCTGGCCAGGAATTTTCTGCACGCCTTCAGCTGCCTGACCACCTCCTGAAAAGGCTTGGCTTGCTCGGGGGGAAGAGCATCAACCAAGCCCGCCAACTGCCGCACATTGTTCCGCATGTGTATGCTCGTGTAGAGCTGGTAAGACTGGATCTTGGACACGAGCATAGAGGAATGGTAGGCCTTCCTCCCAAAGGAGTCTAAGGTTCTAGCGTCCTTGCCCGGGGGCGCCGAAGCATGTTCCCTAGAACTCTTAGCCTTCTTTAGGGCCAAATCCACAACTCCAGAGTCATGAGGCAACTGAGTGCGCATCAGCTCTGGGTCCCCATGGATCCGGTACTGGGACTCGATCTTCTTGGGAATGTGGGGATTAGTTAAGGGTTTTGTCCAGTTCGCAAGCAATGTCTTTTTTAGGACATGGTGCAAGGGAACAGTGGACGCTTCCTTAGGTGGAGAAGGATAGTCCAGGAGCTCAAACATTTCAGCCCTGGGCTCGTCCTCCACAACCACCGGGAAGGGGATGGCCGTAGACATCTCCCGGACAAAGGAAGCGAAAGACAGGCTCTCAGGAGGAGACAGCTGCCTTTCAGGAGAGGGAGTGGGATCAGACGGAAGACCCTCAGACTCCTCGTCAGAGAAATATCTGGGGTCTTCCTCTTCCTCCCACGAGGCCTCACCCTCGGTGTCAGACACAAGTTCCCGAACCTGTGTCTGCAACCTCGCCCTGCTCGACTCAGTGGAACCACGTCCACGACGGGGGCGTCGAGAGGAAGACTCCCTCGCCCGCATCGGCGAAGCTCCCTCCGCCGACGTAGTCGGGGAGCCCTCCTGGGAGGTGGCCGCGGTCGGCACCGCACGCGGTACCGACGTCGGGGACCTCAACCTGGGCAATGGGCCAGCCGGCGCCACGCTCGACGGTACCGGAGGCGCAAGCACCGCCGGTACCGGAGGGGTAGGGCGCAACAGCTCTCCCAGAATCTCTGGGAGAACGGCCCGGAGGCTCTCGTTCAGAGTGGCTGCAGAAAAAGGCTGAGAGGTCGATGCAGGCGTCGACGTCAGAACCTGTTCCGGGCGAGGAGGCTGTTCCGGGCTGTCCAGAGTGGAGCGCATCGACACCTCTTGAACAGAGGGTGAGCGGTCCTCTCGGTGCCGATGCCTGCTGGGTGCCGAAGCCCTCGGCGACCCAGAGTTCTCGGTGCCGACACGGGGAGGAGACCGGTGTCGATGCTTCTTCGATTTCTTCCGAAGCATGTCACCGGAGCTCCCCGGCACCGACGAGGAGGACGTAGAATCCATCCGTCGCTTCCTCGGGGCCGAGACCGAAGAGGGTCGATCTCGGGGGGGCTGTACCGCAGGAGCCCTCAGGGTAGGAGGAGACCCACCCGAGGGCTCACCGCCACCAGCAGGGGAATGGACAGCCCTCACCTGCACTCCACTCGATGCACCACCGTCCGACGACATCAGGAGACGAGGTCCCGGTACCACAGACGTCGATGCAGCTATCCGATGTCTCGGCGCCGATGCAGAGGCCCGATGCCTCGATGCACTCGATGCAAGGGCGGCCGAGGAAGATGGTCTGGACGCTGACGACGTCGATGCACTCGAAGATCCCGGTGCCGATGCCGACGAAGAGCCCGAGAACAACACGTTCCACTGGGCTAGTCTCGCTACCTGAGTCCGCCTTTGAAGCAGGGAACACAGACTGCAGTTCTGAGGGCGGTGCTCAGCCCCCAGACACTGAAGACACGACGAGTGTCGATCAGTGAGCGAGATAACCCGGGCGCACTGGGTGCACTTCTTGAAGCCGCTGGAAGGCTTCGATGTCATGGGCGGAAAAATCACGCCGGCGAAGTCAAAAGCCGAAATGGCGAAAATTGAAGCACCAAAAATTTAGAGGGAGAAAAATCTCGACCGAGGCCGAAAGAGGCCTACCCCGACGACGAAAGAAAACTTATCGGGGCAAAAAGCTGGAAGTACGGGGAGGATTGACACGAAACCCGGGGAGGGTTTCCGGAGCACTTCCCGCAGTAGAAGAAAGCTTTTCCGAAGAAAAAACACGCTCAAAAAAACTTTGGACGCGCGAGGTCGACTCTCCGGGGCTCGACACGGCGAAAAAACGACCGTACCGAGTGCGGACAAAAGAAGACTGGCCGGCTCGAGCCGGTTTCGGGCGGGAAGACGGCCGCGCATGCGCGGTGCGCGCGGGCGCGCGAGGACTAGCAAAGGACTTTGCTAGGGAAGTTTCCGATTGGAGGGGCTGCCGTGGACGTCACCCCATCAGTGAGAACAAGCAGCCTGCTTGTCCTCGGAGAACAGATTTTATGCTGCTCATCCCAAGAATAAGCAGTGGATTTTCCCAAGTCTATTTTAATAACGGCTTATGGGCTTTTCTTTCAGAAAAGTATCCAAACCTTTTTTAAACCCTGCTAACTGCTTTTACCACATTCTCTGGCAACAAATTCCAGAGTTTAATTACACACTGAGTGAAGAAATATCTTCTCAGATTTGGTTTAAATTTACTATTGAATATCTTCATTGTGTGCCCCCTAGTCCTTGTATTTTTGGAAGAGTAAATGAGTGATTCACCTCTACCCATTCCTCTCCACTCAATGTTTTTTTTAGACTTCTATCATATCTCCCCTCAACCTTATCTTCTCCAAGATGAAAAGCCCTAGCCTCTTTAGCCTTTTCCTTATAGGGAAGTCATCCCATTCTCTTTATCATTTATGTCACCTTTCTTCATAGTTTTTGTAATTCTACTATATCTTTTTGAGATGTGGTCATCAAAATTGGTAAATATATTTTATAACTATTTTTCTAAAGAAATAAACTGGGTCAATATGAAAAATACTTAAAACATAGCACAGCATAACTTTTAGGCCACAATATTTGGGTTTTTTTTAAAGGGATATCAGAGAAAATGGCTCAACTTGTTTGAAAGCTTCAGTATCTTATCCTGGTAGAATAGGACAGCACACAGTTTACCACAAATTATAAGCAACGAACTTCATATGTTAGGTTATTTTAAAAAATCATCTCATAGATCTACCAACCAGAAACTGAATCGGATCATCACAATCATACCTAAACTTATATTACCCAAATTGCAAAGGACTTAAATACAAAACAACTTACGCATCCAGCTTCTCCTACTTAAGCGCACAACTATGGAATGGACTCCCAAAAGCTGTAAAAACAATTCATGACCATCTAAACTTCAGAAAATCTCTAAAAACCAACCTTATCAAAAAGGCTTACCCCACCGATCCAACGTAAATCCCCATACCCAGCAACACAGCACAACTAATGATCGTACAGGATAATATACAATCTTCATTCCCTTCGACCTTCACGGTTGCCTGACACACACCTACCTCATTCGACCACAATACAACCTTGTATTTGTTATCAACCGACTGGCGAATGCCTTTACGGTACTATGTAAGCCACATTGAGCCTGCAAATAGGTGGGAAAATGTGGGGTACAAATGTAACAAATAAATAAAATAAACAAATCTCTCTTTGGTTTAAGAATCATGATGAACTAAGTTATTAAAAAAGGTATGAGGAAAAAACAAGAAAGTCCTTAATAAAAAAAAGTATTTTTACATTCGCTGTAATGACTGTGTACTGAAGTTGATAACTATTTTAAAAAAAATCTGCAAAGACTTCCCTAAATGGAAGAAAGTAATAAACATGATGTAAGATTTCTTCCTCCCTCATGTCCTGGGGGTGTGCTATAAATGATATCATAGTAAACAAGCAATTAAAATCCATTCAAATGTTATCAGTTTTAGTATACATTTTAATAAGGCAATTTAGCATCTCCTCAGGTTCTTTTCATTTCTAATTCTCTACCAATTAAAAAGACATATGTCATTTATCACTGTAAATTCTTTGTTAATTGTGTTCCACTAAAACTGCATATAGTTAGCAAATAGAACAAGGAAATATGGTGCCTTCATAGGAAGATTAATTAATGTCAAGCCATTTGTATTTTGAGAAAAACCTTGCAGTGCCAACCTTTTCTCCAGTACCATGACAGAACTTAAAAAGTATGTAAACAGTGTTGAAAGCAGATGTTTATTCAATGTTTCTCTACTATAAGCATTTTCTATTTTGTTTTTAAATGATTTTTGGAACTAAATTGTCCTTGTGGCAACCTAATACTTCTCCCAGTCCAGCTGTTCAGGCATGTAAACGATATTATTCATAATGTTCCACTGGCATGGTATTTACCCACGTAGTGGTAGTTATTTTATATGTCACTAATCTTTATTTTTAAAAAATGTCTAGAATCAGTACACAAAATAGGAGACAGTATAAGAAAAGTACAATGTAGGGTAGAAAAATTAGAAAAGGACAGCGATAACTGATGAACAGTTACCCAATACGTAGAAGATATATATAACCAATACATTTATATACTTACAATTACTGAAGCATGACGAATGTCTAATGCATAACTATCATCCACAGGATGAACTTGTAATCTGATAAATTTGCTGAGATCAGCATCTTCGATTCCAAGATTATGAAGGCCATCTATCATTTTTCCTTCCATTTTAAGGGTTTCTGTAATGCTTTGTTCAAATAGAGAACAACAGTAAGTAGAAAGTAGCATTTCCTATTTTGTTTAACATCTTTAGACAAAGAAAAATGTATGAACTGAGATTATATCCTTTACAACAGTATCATCTTTAGAAAATACCAACTGCAGAAAAAAAAACACCTAGGGGCCTATTTACTAGGCTGTGTTAGCTGTTTAATGCAGGAACTAGTAAACATTAACAGTGAAGCACATCTCCAGAGGTTTAGCTAACTACATTCTATAGTACCTTCTATTTCATGGTAATGGATTTTGACCTGCACTTCCTACAAAGCAGGCCTCCCAAAAGTTCTAAGAGCACCCAAAAGTTACCACAGAGATTCTGCAACCAAGGCGCTTGAACCTTTGCAGTTTGTGGGCTTAGGATACCTATGTGAAGTCCATAAAGAAAACTATTTTAAGCCTATTTTGTAAACACCCACATAAAGGCACACTTTCAAAAAGCAGGGTTTTCAAAACCAACAGTGCACCTCCTTAAATTGACTTTAGGCTTATGTTGGACCTTCGGAGGTGTCACTCGGGAATATCAAATTTTCATTGACATTCCTACACCATGTACATCATAGGTCTCAATTTTAGCCAACTTTTTGATTTTTAAAATAACTGGAGGTTAAGGTTGAAGATGCTGAGCTTTTATCTACCTCTGACTCAGAGTTACTCAATTTACTATGCAATACAATGATTTGGTATATAAAATGGATGATTTGGAAAATTGTGGGTGCAGAAAGAACTTAGGATTTCGAGGCCTCCCTGAGAGCAGTGCCAGTGTTTTCACGATAGTGCACTCTATTTGCTCTCAACTTTTGAGCATGAAGGGCGATCTTGCCTCTATTGAACTGGAAAGAGCTCAATGCTCTCTAGGTTAAACCGCAAGATAACTGGCCTCGTTATATCGTAGCAAGATTTGCCAAGTTCTCTGACAAGAAGTGGTTGTTGCAGTGGGCATGCCAGGATCTGCATTTGGAGGAGTGGCCTAATGGTTAGTGCAGCGGGCTTTGATCCTGGATACCTGGGTTCGATTCCCACTGCATCTCCTTGTGACCTTGGGCAAGTCACTTAACCCTCTATTGCCCCAGGTACAAAAACTTAGATCATGAGCCCTCCAGAGACAAAGTACCTGCATATATGTGTACAGTGCTGCATATGCCTAGTAGCGCTATAGAAATGATTTGTAGGAAGAGGAGGATAGTGGGTGTTATAAGACCTTATGGTATGTGATTCTTGTGCTGATTTAACCTATAATGTCAAAGATTTGAAGTCACCTAACAAGAGACAATTACAGAGGATATCATGAAAACCCCGACTGGTTGGTTGTGCCCCAATAGGTTGAAAACCTCTGGTTTAAGGATATGCTTCGTTTAAAACCACATGTGAGGTTTTTATAGGAAACTCACTTAAAGCATCACCATGAGAAGTTCTTGTCTCAGCCTCAGTATCCTCATGTTTTTTTGTGCTTCTGAAAGTGGATGCTTCCAAAAAACAAGGAGTGGCCATTCTGATGTATGCTTCAGTAAAGGTACAGGTTTATAAACATTAAGCAAGACCTGGAAGGGAGATATCTTTCTTCACCTTTTACTAGATCATTTGGACATCACACTAGCTTCCATGTAAGCTCCAAATGAATACTAAGGCCCAGATGCACAAAGGCATCCATAAACTATGGCTGCCTCGCTAAAATTTAGCGAATCGCTAACAACCAGCAATGCACAAAGGGGATCATATGCAAATGAACCGCATGGATCCCCCCTTGTGCATCCTCTGTCTGCGAGTTCAAGCTGTCAAATCTCTGATGCACTGGACCATCCCGACCCCACACTTTTTTTAAAATTTACCCTGGTAGTCCAATGGACCCTGACCACCCCAACCTTTTTTTTCCAGCGGACCATAACCTCCCCCCGCAACCCCCTGTGACCCCACAAACTTTTTTTTTTTTTTTAATTTCAATGGTGGTCCAGTGGACAAATCCCCTTCCCCTGCATGTGGACACATACCCCATCCCGTACCTGACCCCCATCCTGCCCCTCCCTGTACCTTTACAAGGTGGAGGCAGGAAGGTAGGAGCAACAGCTCTTCCCTCTTGCCTCAGGCCCGCCTAGAACAAGATGGCGGTGCCCAGGCCCTGCCCAGTGCATTCTGGGATGCACTGGGTGGGGCTACACACCATATAAGGAAGATTTTTCCTTATATGGTGTTTAGCCCTGCCCAGTGCATCTCAGAATGCACTCAGGGCCTGGACGCCACAATTTTGTTCCAGGCAGGCCCGCTCCTGCCTCCACCTTGTTGTAAAGGTGCAGGGAGGTGAGGGGGTGTGGGTCAGGTGTGAGAGGGAGGGGTGTGTGCCAGCGCAGGGGAAGAGGTTTGGTCCACTGGACCACCAGGTAAAATTTTTAATAAAGGTTCCTGTTGCATGGGGGGGGGGGGGGGGGGGGTGGTCCACTGAACCACCAGGGAAACTTTAAATACAGATTGGGGTGGGGGGTGGGGTCAGGGTCTAATTGACCAAAAGGTAAATAAAGAAAACAAGATGCAGGGGGGTATTGTGGGCCATTGGACCACCAGGAAAATTTTTTAAAAGATTCGGGGGGGGGGGGGGGGGGGGGGGGGCTGGGAGGTGAGAGGTAGGAAGCAAAAGCAGGCAGCCTTTTATAGCTTCCTGCTTGTGCTTCTCTCCTCTCCGATAGCTCCAGAGCAGCCATAAAATTTGCTTGTTAAATTAAGGCTGCTCTGGAGCTGTGCATCCCCTGGAATACACATTAAAACTACGAATGAGCTTATTAGAATACTAATGAACTCACTGTAGTACATTTGCATGGGGTTCTCGGTGGCTGCTAATGGCACACGTTAGAGCCATGGAAAACTCCTTTGTGCATTACTAGATATGTAAACGTTTGCTGTACACAGGCTAGAACCAGTCTAAAACAAACTTTAATAGCACAGTAAGCTTTGTGCATCTGGCGCCAAGAGTCTATTATTGTAAATTCGTGCTCAGCCTTGTTAAGCCTTTCTTCAGAGTAAATTAATGGCAGGGGATTTTAAAACTACCATGCACCCCATAATTTACTGAATGGCTGTGGCGTCGGCTCTAGATCATAAGGTGTCATGAGCACTGGGGACTTTGATTAGTGATCTGGGCTTATTCGATACTTGGTGCCTAACTCACCTCATGGTTCGGGACTACGTTTTTTTTCTCCATACTCATGAATCTTATTCCAGATTGGATTACCTATTTTTGAACAGATACTGCCCAATGGTGGGGGCTTTTCAGGTATTTTTAACAATATTATTTCAGATCATGCCCCGGTTTGGGTCACTATTGCTTCTTTTAGAGAAGATAGAAATAGACAATGGGTGATGAATAATCTCTTGCTACAGGAAGAGGAGGTTACTGCTGGTTATAGATCTACTCTTTGGGATTACTTGGAATTTAATTTGAACTCAGGTCCCTCCCTAGGTATAGTTTGGGATGCGATAAAGGTGGTGACTAGAGGATATTTTCTTAAGGTGGTTATTCAGCGCTCTCAGGTGGCTCATTACCTCTCCTAAATCAGCCAACTAGAGGAGTGTCATAAGGTATCGGGATCCTTCCATTTTGAGGGATCTCCAAGTGGCTAAGTTGCACTTAGATAGCATATATAGATAGCCACATTGAGCCTGCAAATAGGTGGGGAAAATGTGGGATACAAATGCAATAAATAAATAAATAAAATAAATAAATATATACAGAACAATTGCAATTCATCTACCTTAAATTCAACCACACACATTATGTGCATTGCAATAAACCAGGTTGCCCTTTGGCTGCCAAACTTCACATACTTCAGGCTGATAGAACCATTTTGAGGGTGAAAGATGGGATGGGTCAGCCTTTGGTTAAATCCTCCCTGATTTGTGATCGTTTTAAACAGTTTTATCAGGCTCTTTATACAAACAAATCAGACTATTCAGCCTGTTGCTTTTGATACCTGGCAGCTCAAGACCTTTCACTACTGATGGAGGATCAGTGCACTTATTTACATGGACCTATAACAGCTAAAGTGGGCTTGGCAGTTATTAAACATTTACCTACACGGAAGGCTCCAGGCCTTGACGGTTTTGCAGGTGATCTGGCCTCTTTGTTAGCTGGGGTTCTTAACTCAGTGTGGCAAGGAGAAGCCTTGCATCCTATGATGGAGGAATGGATAGCTGTAATTCCCAAACTCAGAAAAGACACATCTGAATGTGCTTCCTATCACCCAATCTCAATCATAATAGGGATGTTAAAATACTATCTAAAATATTGGCTGTTTGGCAATTGTCCTACCTTCACCGATTCATCCTGACCGGGTTGGCATTGTGGCAATGGACAACATGCAGTGTATGATAGATTTGATCCTTTTTGCTAGAAGGGAGAAATTATAACTGTGCCTCCTCGGGTTAGACGGCAAAAAGGCTTCTGACACAGTTCATTGGCCCTTCAAGGACAAGGTTATGCAAAAATTTGGGATACACTCTTATTTTCGGGGGTGGATTCAGACCTTCTATTCTTCCCATAGGGTCTGTGTTCATATTAATGGAGGTAACTCCAAATTATTTTAACTAGGGGCAAACATCAGGGTTGCCCTTGGCCTCCTATGTTCTTTGTATTGGTCATGGAGCCATTTGCTGCAGCGGTGCGATCGAATCCAGATATTAAGGGTCATAGAATAAGAGATGGAATACAAGCTTGCCTTATTTGCTGATGATGTTCTGCTTTCTCTCACCAGTCTGTTAATTTCCTTTCATAACCTTCTGAAGGAGGTTTCAGCCTACTCGACCCATTTTAGGTTTTAAAGTCAATATGATCAAAATGGAAGGTGTGGTTCTGGGGAATGTCCTGATACTTTACAATCCTCCTTTTCTTTTTGCTGGGTACAGAGAGGGATTAAATATTTAGGTGTTACTCTGACTTCTAATTTTGCAGACCTGGTTTCTGTGAACTATCCCCCACTTTTTATAGAGATCTTGAAAGGTGGGACCACCTGCAGCTTTTCTGGTTTGGCAGGATAGCTATGGTAAAAATTATTATTCCTTATCTGATGTATTTATTTCAGGTCCTCCCTCTTCGCTTATCCATGGCTTTTTGGTCTGGTCTTCAGGATCAGTTGATTAGACTTGTATGGCATAACAAGAGACCTTATTTGGTTCGTAGTTTTCTTTATAGAGACCAGAAAAAGGGCGAGGATCCCAATTTGCTCTGGTATTATAAAGTGGCAAAGGCTCATAAGTACATAAGTAATGCCACACTGGGAAAACACCAAGGGTCCATCGAGCCCAGCTTCCTGTCCACGACAGCAGCCAATCCAGGCCAAAGGCACCTGGCAAGCTTCCCAAACGTACAAACATTCTATACATGGTATTCCTGGAATTGTGGATTCTTCCCAAGTCCATTTAGTAGTCTAACCCCTTTTTAAACTCTGCTAAGCTAACCACCTTCACCACGTTCTCCGGCAATGAATTCCAGAGTTTAATTATGCGTTAGGTGAAGAAACATTTTCTCTGATTTGTTTTAAATTTACTACACTGTAGTTTCATCGCATGCCCCCTAGTCCTAGTATTTTTGGAAAGGGTGAACAGACGCTTCACATCCACCTGTTCCACTCCATTCATTATTTTATATACCTCTATCATGTCTCCCCTCAGCCGTCTCTTCTCCAAGCTCCTATCCTCCTTAGTCTTTCTTCATAGGGAAGTCGTGCCATCCCCGCTATCATTTTAGTCGCCCTTCGATTCACCTTTTCCAATTCTACTATATCTTTCTTGAGATGCGGCAACCAGAATTGAACGCAATACTCAAGGTGTGGTCGCACCATGGAGCGATACAACGGCATTATAACATTCTCACACCTGTTTTCCATACCTTTCCTAATAATACCCAACATTCTATTCACTTTCCTAGCCGCAGCAGCACACTGAGCAGAAGGTTTCAGTGTATTATCGACGACGACACCCAGATCCCTTTCTTGGTCTGTAACTCCTAACGCTCTTGAATGGTTTCAGGCTCAACCTCACAAGCTTTGGGTTCATTTGGAGCAGGCTTTGGCTGGAATTCGATCTTTGTAACATTTGATGTGGCTTCCTCGTAAGCATAGAGCCTTGCCCTTATATCTTTGCCCTTCCATTTTGACCACTTATTATTGGGATACCATTTTTTCTACACTAGATTTGGTTTTATCAAGACATACTCCTATTTTATTTAATACCTTGTTCCCTTCAGGCTTAGTTCCTAGAATTTTTACTAAGTGGGCTTTCTTGGGCTTGGCAATTTGGGGACAGCTTTTCAATGATGAGACAGTGATTCCCTTTTCCACACTTTCAGAAGTTTCTCATCTCCCTCCCCAAGGTGTCTATGCTTACACTCAGTTGAGACATTTTTTGAATGCAGCCCATATTAAGAGATTTATGCTGAGGGACAAATTCTTTTTTGGAAGATTTATGTGACAATTCCAGAGATACTAAAGGGCTGATTTCTTGCCTTTATAAGTACACCAAAGGAAAAGCTCTCACCCATACATTCTTCATTGAGTGAACTGAAAGAAGGAACTGGGGATTCACCTCGAGGATGATGATTGGACCATCATGGAGAAAGCTTTACTAAAAGTGTCTATTTCTATTTCACTTAAGGAGATTGCAGATAAAGTGATGTATAGTTGATACCTCACCACAACTCGTCTCTACCATATGTTTCCTGGCACATCTCCGTTTTGTTGGAGGGGCTGTGGTGAGTCTAGAACTATGGGCCAACTTTGGTGGAGCTGTGTCAAAGCTAAAACTTACTGGAGAGCTGTTCAACAAAGACCTGGTTGGCTCAACCGATTCAATGGGATCCTGTAGTCTTGCTTCCTAAGAAGCCACCTAGCTTCAACTTGTTCTCAATCCTTCTTTGAGCGTCATGCTTCGAGTGCTGCACGTGACCCTGTCCAGTCACTGGAAGCAGGCTACGGTTCCCACCTTTTGTGAAATAGGTGAACAAACTTTGGTACATTTATGAAATGGAGCATTTGGTGGCAGCTCGGAACCATATGCCTTCTAAATGGGAAACGATATGGGAGCCTTTTCTCACTCATTATGCCTTTCGAATTGTGGTGGGGTGAAGATGAGAGTGTACAGGGAGAGGGGAGGTTACAGGCAGTTTTCTGTATTTTGGACACTGGCTTTGCTTGCTGAGTATCCTGGTCCTTGGACTTTCCTTTTACATGGAACAGACTGGGTGGGAGATAGGGGTGGTTGTTTCTTGGGAAGTGGAAGAAGAAATGGGGAGAGGTTGGAGAAAATTGTTATAAATGTTGAGAAGTGTTCATGTTTTCTTAATCTTACGCTAATCCAAAACTTTGTTTTTGTCTGTCACTCCCCGAGGGGGGAAGGGGGGAGGAGGAGGAGGTGGTTGTATTTTGAGATTTCTGATTTGCCTTCCATGGGCAATTTTGTATAGTTACTGTGTTAATGTTTATTGGATGTCAATAAAGACTTCTAGAAATTAAAAAAAAAAAAAGTTACATGTCAATAATTACACTGTCTTCAAAGATAATAACTTTCCACAGAACTATATTGATAAGACTAGAAATGAGCCACATAATTTTTTTTTAATATTTGGCAAATGTGGTGGAAACCTTTCCAACTGAACTGCAAACAAGTCCAGACTATTTTGAGAAGCCATTGGTCTGAGGTTATAAAGGGCTACCTTTTCTGGAAAAAATTCAGTCTTCCTCCTACCAGAAGGTCTTTCAGAATGGTTACTGGGATTGCAGCTATGCTCTTCTGGAGCCACTTAAAAGTTTGCCACCTGTTGTGACTGGAGTGTGTTATCTGGAACTTTTGGGCCCTCTGTTGTCGTGGGTAGAATGAGATTCATGATTTGTCTAAGAAGATCGAGAGGGGGAGGATACCCAGATCCTTGAGAATAGCAGGACCTCCATCGCTTTCAACCAAAATATCTCCTGGATATGAAAAAACTGAGCTACAAGAGGGCTAAGAGTGATTTGATGGCTTCAGAGTGTTTGTTTTTTTTTTAAATAAGGTCAGCAGCCTCCTCTACCTTATCACCAAAAGGTTTCTCCCTGGTATAGAACAGCGAACAGCTTCTTCTGAACTGCTGGTTCAAGGTCTGAAGAACGCAGCAAGGCAAGTCTGCTCATCCCAATCCCCATGGCAAAGGCCCTGCTCATCGCAATCCCCATGGCACAGGCCCTGCAAGCCGTACCATCAAAAGCATTATAGGCTGCCCGGACCATGTACTTTCTCTGGCTATTAGAATTCCTCAGCCTTCTCCTGGGTGACTTTGTCTGTAAACTCCATCATGCTGAGCACAATATTCTGCAAGCACATGCGGGTCCTAGCCCCCTTCCCAAGAACACCGAGGAGTGAAACTTAGAACTCTTGGCCTTTTTGAGAGCGGATTCAACTACCAGGGAATGATGAGGAAGTTGGAGTTTCTCAAATCTTGATCACCTGAGATGCTGGTACTGATGCTCTAAATGCCATAACCAAGCAAATAGGCATTTCATCTGCTCTTGCAGCATTGTCCTGAACACTCCTCAAGAGCTGCCATAAACGAAGTCTGGAGATTAGCCAGAGTGGTCACATCCTTCAAAGGTATTTGGGGTGCATTTGTGAACTGGTTTCAGCTAGGTGGAAGCTGCCATATCATTCATGTTGTGCTTTGAGGGGAAGCAAAGACCATGGTGAATTCTTCCTCACCCTTGAGAGGGGATTAAAGGATGCACTCTGCTGTCAACACTCGATGTTGAGGAAGATGCAAGACCTCTCAATGTTGATGCATCTCCAGTATCTTGTACAGCTCTCAGAGCCATAGAAACTGATGTCTGCAATGCCGAAGTCAATGGACATTTCCAAAAGCTGACATATTCCAATTAATAAATTCTGAATAAAAAACTTTTTTTTTACCTTTGCTGTCTGAGCATTTAGTTTTTCTATTCGCTCACTCACCATGTCCACCATCCTCCTATGTCCTTATGCGTTCTGTCTACCATCTGTAGCCCTGTCCCTATCCTTCCTCCAGTTGCATCTGCCCTCAAAGTGTTCCGATCCAGCCCTTAAATTCAGCAGTTTCCCCTCCATCCATATTCAGCATTTCTGCTCATTCCCTCCCCTCCATTCATATGCATTTACTTCCTCTATCTTCCCTCCCCTCCATCCATGTCTAGCATTTCTCCTCTCTTCCCTGCCCTCCACTCCATCCATGTCCAGATTTCTCCTCTCTTCCCTCCCCTCCATTCCATGTGCATCTCCTTCCTGTCTTCCCTCCCCTCCATGCCCAGCAACTCTCCTCTCTCTCCTGTCCTGCCCTCCCCTCCATTCATCCATCCATGTCCAGCAACTCTCCCTCTCTCCCCTCTCCTCCATCTATATAAAGCAAATCTCCTCTCTCCTCTGGCCCCTCCCCATCCATCCATATCTAGCAATTCTCCTCTCTCCCCTACCCTCCCCTCCATGTCCACTGATTTCTCCTCTCACCCCTGTCCTCCCCTCCAATCCATGTCCAGCGATTCTCCTCTGCCCTCCCCTCCATGTCCAACGATTCTCCTTTGCCACTACCCTGTCCTCCCCTCCCATCCATGTCCGGTGACTTGCCCCAGTCCTCTTCTCAGCCCCCAAGTTCAAGGTGTAACCCAGCCCCACCTGCCTGTCCTCAGCTCCCCGACAGCCCTCCATTCCGTAGCCACCCTGTGTTTAGACCTGTTATTTTAAGTCGCAGCAGTGGCTCGCCTCCAGCCTTTCCCGTCCTGCTCAATGTCTCGTCCTCCCGGAAACAGGAAATACCTCATCAGAGGAAGGCGGGGCTCTGAGCGGGAAGGGAAAGGGCTGGACTCGAGCCGCCGCTGCAACTTAAAATAACAGGTTTAAATGCAGGGCAGCTGCAGCAGGAACGGAATAGAGGGCTGTCGGGGGGTTGAGGGCGGGCTCAGCCGGGGGGGAGGTGGCGGAGGCAGAAGATACAATTTGTTCTTGACTGTACTGGCAGGGCTACATTGGAGGAGAAGGCAGGCGGGGAAGGTCACAGCTAAGCCTCCCGGAGCCTCTTATACGGGGCGCCTATGTGGAAGTGGCCCTGCGTGACTAACTTACATACTGTATAGAATATAAAAAAACACCGCTGGAATGCTGTGGTGAAGAATTAAAATACAAGCTGTGGGGGACAAGCAGCACAACACATCCTCGATGCTCTGTAGAAAAATGAAGACTGAGCTGGTCCCTACACAGTGATGGTGGGTGGGAAAGCATGTGTATGTGCGGTGAGTTGCTGCCAAAGGCTTCTGGAAATGATGGTGGGGAGCATTCCTGTGCTGGGCTCTGTCGGATGACAATCACACAGTAGTAAAAATTTCATTCTACATGTCCTCAGAGAATACCTTAATTTCCTTTTTTTTTTTTAATTTCTATTTATTAAATTAAAAACAAAATTAAGAAAAATAGTTAAGAAACCATTTCACTTATTTTGTTATAGTTCCACTGGATACATTTCCTCCGATTCTGGTACTTTATTTTCACATTGTCCAGTTTCTCTTTCATCTGCTTCAGGGTTATGCAAATCTAGTTTTGATTTATGTTAGTTAGCATGCAATGCCTATAACCCTTTAGTGTCCAATGTTCCCACCAATCTGTTCCCATATGGCTTATTACGGGAACATTGGACACTAAAGGGTTTTTAAAGGTTTACACTTTCTTCTAGTAGCCTTTCACCATATAAACCAAAGAAAATGTTAGTATTACAATTTTATGCCAAGTAAATTTTCTATTTCATTTATAATAAATATAAATAAAACAAAACAAAGATAATACCTTTTTTATTGGACCCACTTGTTTAGAATATGTACTATAACAAGTTTTTAATAAACAAATACATTTTTTGATCAGCTTTCTAATGCAATACCTTCTTCAGATCAGAAATTAGCAAATGACATAGAATATATACTGTATGTGAAACATAAGACTTTCAATGACAGACTTGTTTGGAATATGCAGTATAACAAGTTTTTAATAAATGCTTTTTTTTGATTAGCTTTCTAAGGCAATACCTCCTTCACATCAGAAATAAGCAAATGACAGAATAGAATAAATATGTGAAACATAAAAGACTTCCAATGACAGACTCACTGGGAATAGTAAGGGGTGGAGGACAGAAAAAGAGGAAGAGATAGATGAGTGATCAGAGGGTGAAAATAATTTCTATAATTTGATAGAAAACCCAGACCTTTGTTAAGTCCTGTCTGGTGGGTGCCAAAATATTTTAATCATTTTAACTTCAAAACGTTTTATGTTCCTGGATGGTTCTGAAATTTCCTTTTAGTATTCACATCATAAAGTGATTAATATGGTACTCTGGTCTGGAAAACTGTTGTCCTACAGAGGTGTCACCCTATGGTGTTTGATGTGGTGTCAGTATAGGTTCAGTTTTGTCTTAAGAATTTGGCTCTCTCCCCAACATAGCATACTTCTTCACATTTTTGCACTAAATAATATACACTACATTTGAAGATTAGGATGTCTAGGATCCCCTCGTGCTGAATGTTTTTCTCATGTGAGTGACACTGGGGTCCTGCGATATGTGTTGGCACAATTTGCAGCTTGGTATATTGCAGGGAAGTGTACCACTCTCTTTTTCAGCTTCTACCGGGAGCTTACTTTTCACTAAATTTTTGTTTCAGATTAAGTGGTTGTCATAGGGTCAGCATAGGTGAAGTTGGGGATATGTTTCAGTAATTCATCCTCCTGGAGTAGTGGCTATAGATCTTTTATGATTCTTCTCAAGTTTTTCTAGCTCTGGATTATATGTAACTACCAAGAGGCAGTTGCTCTGTGGTTTTCTTTTCTTTGTACTCCAATAGGTTTTTCCTGGGTATTTTGAGGGAGGAGACAATCTTCTTAGAGATTTTGGAGTTGTATCCTTTTTGTTTGATGAATTCAGTCAGAATTTTGAGGAGTTTCTTTGTCTCTTGGCACGTGGTATCACGTGGCTTGGCTATGTATAATGGATTTTTTTTTTGTATGTGAAGGGTGGAAGCTAGAATTATAGAGGTAGCTGCATCTTAGTCTGTTTCTTGTATATAGATATTTGACTATAGCCATTGTTGATAGAGACTGTGGTGTCTAGAAAGTTGACTCTCTGAAGTAATCAATTTTGAATTTGATTGAAGAATGCTACTCATTCAAAGAACTTTAAAATTCTTTGATATTCTCTTCTCCCTGAGTCCAGATCATAAAAATGTCATCAATATACTGGTAGTATTTTAGGGGTTTAGTCTGTATTCAAAAATGTCTTCTCCAGTTCTGCCATGAAAAGGTTTGCATAGGTGGTGTCATCCTGGGTGCCCATAGCAGTATCCATGATTTGCAGATATGATTGAAAAGGAAATAGTTGTAAGTTAGCACAAATATGATTAATTTTGTAACAGTTTCCAGTTTGTATTGTTGGTCCAGGTCAGATGCTTTTATGAATTTGTGAACGCATTTGTGGAATAAAGGCAGTGGGCGTTAGTCACTGCCATTTGGACTTTTTGAAGTTTATTATAAGCTTTTTATGGTTGTATTATATATGTTAATTTTGTTACCCGCTTTGGTTAAAACTTATATAAATGTAAAAATTTCACTTTGGTTAAAATGTATATAAATGTAAAAATTTATCACATGCAGCTATGCCATCCGAATGGGGAATGTTGCTGTATAGCGATTCTATATCCACTGCGACCAGAAGAGCTGGTGGTAGCTGCTTGATGTTTTCGAATTTGTTCATAAAGTCTGTGGTGTCTTGTATGGAACTGTTTTGTCTTGTGCACTAAGGGTTAAAGAATCCCCTCTATAAGTCCAGATATTTCCTTTGTGATTGTGTCAATACTGATATAATTGGTCTGAGAGGATTTTCAGGTTTATGGATTTTAGGTAGCACGTAAAATATGTCCACAAAAGAGTGGTTTGTTATGAGTTTCTTTAGATGTGACTGTACTTGCTTTGGAAGTGTTTTGATGAGATTTTTCAACTGTTTTATATAACCCTGTGTGGGTTTCTTAGCCAGTTTCCTATGGCATGTATTGACTGAGAGCTGAGTATGTTCATCACTACACAGTCTCCTTTGCAGGTTTGATGACAATGTTTCAAGGACTCACATTATCTTTCATCAACTGCTAGTTATTAGGATTCTTAAATGACCTTTGAAAGTTTTTTTTTTTCCTTGTCTTCAGCAAGAGCAGGTGAGGACAGGACTAACTTCAAGCAGAGAGGCTCATTCAATAAATAAACAAAGAATTCAGACCTCTAAATATATGAATGTAGTTTTACTCTGGATTCTGTTGATGTTTTAAACATAAACTGAAAATTTATCTTTCCAGCCTGAAAGAACTCCAAATACAGGGGCCACTAAGAATGTTCTAGAAAGTGGTCTTAGCAGAACTTGCAGGATAGGAGGAAACAAATTATCTGAACTAAGTGTGAAATCATGTAAATTAAAATGAATATAAATGTATCTGATTAAACAAAAAAAAACATAATTAAATTTAATGTCTTACCTAAATAAATTATCAGTTTCTAAGTCAATATGAAGTCCATTTATATACAAGCTTGCATCACCAGGCTGAATTCCCAGGGTTTCTGCAAAATGCTTTGAGAATAAAAAACAACTTTTATGTTTTATGTCGGAGAAATATACATACTAGCTCTACATAAGCATACTTGTTGAATATGTTTGAGGAAACAAATAAAATCAGAATACAAGACCTAACAATGATAGAAATAGTAAATGTAGACTCTACTAAAATTGAGATGAGCACTCCATGTATTGTACCACTATGGATTTGGGATAAAAACATAGTTTCTCAGATTATGAACAGTTTTGACTGTAATATTAAGCATACATAAATCTTTGACATTCTATGTTTTGACTATCAAAAATCTATTTTGCTTCACCGTAATTTGAAAATTACAGATGTAAAACCTGAACCAATAACCAACCATTAAGTATACTCTTCTGGCCAAATTGTGCAATTTGGATAAATGATACCAAATACACATCATATTTATGCACCTTTACAGAATGATTAGGCCACAGACATTCTTGAGAATTCCTTGGAAGATACAGATAAACTGGGTCTCCCCATGCAAAGTAGCATATCTTTATTCTACATCTACTGCTTAATTCATGAGGAAAATGCTAAAATAGGAAAAAAATGCTAAAATGAGAAAAAGCAAAATAAAGAGTTGTACTCGTGTAACCAATCATAGTACTGAAGTTCAAGATTAAGTTTGTAATTTTGAGAGTGATCCACTCATGCCTTAGAACCCATCTCAAGGAGAAGCATATTCTACAAAATCAGTAAAAAAAAAAACTGGGAGAACAGCATTTGGTTACTTTAAATTTTACAGCTGAAAAATTTGGTACCACAAGAGTGTCTTTCGTGATTATTTCAGAACACAAGTGGAAGAATACAGGGACAATAAATACATAAATGCACATAACTCCTATTTTAAAAACTTTGCATTGGGTACCTATTAAACAAAGGATCACTTTTAAAACTTTATTATTAGTTTTCAAAGTGAGAAATAATCTGTTTCCAGTTATTTCCTCTACTTTGTGTACGTACCAAACTGCAAGAGCTTTGTGATCTTCTAGCACAGACCTTTTGAGGTGCCATCTTTTCAGATTATCAAGCTTGATGAATATTGCAAGTCTTCTTTTAAAGTTTGGGGGGGCCTAAAATTCAGGAACCTATGTATATTATGTCTTTGAAGGCCTTGGATTAATTTAGGTGGGAGAACCGAATTGAGCATATGATTGATTAAAAGTTTTCTTCCTGAAGCAGCGAAGTAATTAGCGAAAAGAGACATTCATGTAGAAGGAACAGATATGCAAGAAAAGTAATAAGAACACCGGGTATACCTACTGAAGGAAGACCCAGCATTGAGCGTCTGCTAGGAACACAACAGCCGGCTGGAAGACGCTAAAAAGACTGCAATAAGGACAATTAAGGATATGGCAGTGTTATAAAAGCAGCGTAATAAAATAAATAGGGGGACAGTAAGATATCCAATGGTTTTTTTCAATTTTTGAGTTTTTTACATTGGTGTCTGAACTACCGGTCTGGGTAAAAAAGAAAAAAAAAAAGGACCTGTGATAGGATCAGCTCCATATACAACTTTGGCGTTCTTTTGTAATGAAAGGGCTTGTTCACCCTTAAAGGTGAAGTGCCAAGGGTGGATGCATTGAGGTCCAGTTAAACTAAATTATATCAAGTGAAGTGTAGATTCCTAAGGTAAACACATGCTGGGAAAACAACATTTGAGTTTCTCTTGGCATAACGTTATAGAGAATGGTATACTATTTGCATTGACGAATCACCACTGGAGATATGAATCCCAACAGTCTTTATTATGATGAAAAACTAAAAGACTAGACACGGGCTGTGTTTTGACGCACGCAAGCGTCTACATCAGTGGTCAAACAGTTATTAAAAAATAAATATAAAAATTATAAATTTATAAATATTCATAATGTACTAGAAGATATTAGTCAACATAAAGCAAAACTGTTGTAAATATAGAAAAATTATAAAAAATACCAACAATCTTATTACTAAAACAGTACATATGCATATCAAAGAATGGAACATATATAAGATATATAAAGGAAATATATTTAAAATAGCTCATTAAATTTTAAGATATTTTCTAAAAAAAAACTTTCTAGCACTAACCTCACAGAAACACACAAACAAACTTAATGTAAGATACCATTTCATGTCTAAAAGAGCGGCACTGGAAAACTTCACTTTTTATCAAAGTAAGTTAAGACTGACATCCGATACTAGCATATTTCTAACAATAGACATTAAATGAATTCTGTAACATTCAATTAGTTACAATTAACCTAAACCCAAAATGTTAACTGTTTAGTCAATGTTAAAAGAGAGATCAAACGACTTCCTCAATTCTACTCTAGGCAGGATGAGAACATAACACTTCACTTATAGATTTAAAATTGGGGGAAAAATTATAGATTAGACAACTACTACTACTTATCACTTCTAAAGCGCTACTAGACGTACGCAGCGCTGTACACTTGAACATGAGGAGACAGTCCCTGCTCGACAGAGCTTACAATCTAATTAGGACAGACAGAACAAACAAGAGATAAGGGAACATTAAAGTGAGGATGATAAAATAAGGGTTAGGAGTTAAAAGCAGCATCAAAAAGGTGGGCTTTTAGCTTAGATTTGAAGACGGCCAGAGATGGAGCTTGATGTACCGGCTCAGGAAGTCTATTCCAGGCATATGGTGCAGCAAGATAAAAGGAACGGAGTCTGGAGTTAGCAGTGGAGCAGAAGGGTGCAGATAAGAGAGATTTATCCAGTGAACGGAGTTCCCGGGGGAGGAATGTAGGGAGAGATGAGAGTGGAGAGGTACTGAGGAGCTGCAGAGTGAATGCACTTATAGGTCAGTAAGAGGAGTTTGAACTGTATGCGGAAACGGATAGGAAGCCAGTGAAGTGACTTGAGGAGAGGGCTAATATGAGCATAACGACACTGGCAGAAAATTAGTCGTGCAGCACCTCCCCTCCTTACTCTGCCCAAACTATGCAAAAAGGAACATCTATGGTCTTACCATAAATAGATGGATGACTCACATCAGCACATTCAAACGACTAGGGATTTGTGGAAAAAAACTGACAAAGGAGGTCTACTACTGTTTAAACAATTATTATATTCATATACACACTAAAGCACAATTAGTAAAGTATAATATAAAAGAACAGGCTAAGTCATGAAATCATGAAGAAAAAAAAGAAAGGAAATTGGGCTTAAAATCAATTATTTTAATTAAGGAAGAGATTAAACTTTAAAATTATTTCCTGCTCTTTATCAGAAATCAATTACAGCCTGCAACACTTATAGAAAAACCCATTACAATAATACTTGTCCAGAACTTTATATATAATTAAAGCATCAAGACAAACCTTTTGATTTTCTTTAATTTCTTTCCTCATGTCTTGGTTTAGAGCAATTTTAGTGAGTGACCTGTAAGATAAACACAAATGGATAAACTGAAAAAAGTCAGTCAGTCAGTCAGTCTACATTCAAACAAAGCATTGTACACTTTTAACATACAGTGGTGGAAATAAGTATTTGATCCCTTGCTGATTTTGTAAGTTTGCCCACTGACAAAGACATGAGCAGCCCATAATTGAAGGGTAGGTTATTGGTAACAGTGAGAGATAGCACATCACAAATTAAATCCGGAAAATCACATTGTGGAAAGTATATGAATTTATTTGCATTCTGCAGAGGGAAATAAGTATTTGATCCCCCACCAACCAGTAAGAGATCTGGCCCCTACAGACCAGGTAGATGCTCCAAATCAACTCGTTACCTGCATGACAGACAGCTGTCGGCAATGGTCACCTGTATGAAAGACACCTGTCCACAGACTCAGTGAATCAGTCAGACTCTAACCTCTACAAAATGGCCAAGAGCAAGGAGCTGTCTAAGGATGTCAGGGACAAGATCATACACCTGCACAAGGCTGGAATGGGCTACAAAACCATCAGTAAGACGCTGGGCGAGAAGGAGACAACTGTTGGTGCCATAGTAAGAAAATGGAAGAAGTACAAAATGACTGTCAATCGACAAAGATCTGGGGCTCCACGCAAAATCTCACCTCGTGGGGTATCCTTGATCATGAGGAAGGTTAGAAATCAGCCTACAACTACAAGGGGGGAACTTGTCAATGATCTCAAGGCAGCTGGGACCACTGTCACCACGAAAACCATTGGTAACACATTACGACATAACGGATTGCAATCCTGCAGTGCCCGCAAGGTCCCCCTGCTCCGGAAGGCACATGTGACGGCCCGTCTGAAGTTTGCCAGTGAACACCTGGATGATGCCGAGAGTGATTGGGAGAAGGTGCTGTGGTCAGATGAGACAAAAATTGAGCTCTTTGGCATGAACTCAACTCGCCGTGTTTGGAGGAAGAGAAATGCTGCCTATGACCCAAAGAACACCGTCCCCACTGTCAAGCATGGAGGTGGAAATGTTATGTTTTGGGGGTGTTTCTCTGCTAAGGGCACAGGACTACTTCACCGCATCAATGGGAGAATGGATGGGGCCATGTACCGTACAATTCTGAGTGACAACCTCCTTCCCTCCGCCAGGGCCTTAAAAATGGGTCGTGGCTGGGTCTTCCAGCACGACAATGACCCAAAACATACAGCCAAGGCAACAAAGGAGTGGCTCAGGAAGAAGCACATTAGGGTCATGGAGTGGCCTAGACAGTCACCAGACCTTAATCCCATTGAAAACTTATGGAGGGAGCTGAAGCTGCGAGTTGCCAAGCGACAGCCCAGAACTCTTAATGATTTAGAGATGATCTGCAAAGAGGAGTGGACCAAAATTCCTCCTGACATGTGTGCAAACCTCATCATCAACTACAGAAGACGTCTGACCGCTGTGCTTGCCAACAAGGGTTTTGCCACCAAGTATTAGGTCTTGTTTGCCAGAGGGATTAAATACTTATTTCCCTCTGCAGAATGCAAATAAATTCATATACTTTCCACAATGTGATTTTCCGGATTTAATTTGTGATGTGCTATCTCTCACTGTTACCAATAACCTACCCTTCAATTATGGGCTGCTCATGTCTTTGTCAGTGGGCAAACTTACAAAATCAGCAAGGGATCAAATACTTATTTCCACCACTGTATATTTTCCACAGACAACAGAAATGATTACCCACATAAGTGGGCAATGCCATCACACAGTACCAGGATGCAACAGCTCTCTCAGAACTGAAAACTTGGGGGGGGGGGGGGGGGAATCAATATTCAAAGCAATCTGAACAGCCAGAAACGGTTCCTGGCTATTTGAATTGCTTGTCAGGACTAACCAGGCATTTGCGGTAGCACTTAACCAGATAGTGCCAATGAAAGCGCCTAAGTCAAAGCCGGCTAGTTTGGGGACATTCTAGATGCAAAGTCAGCACCTAGCCAGTTAAGAGACAATGAGGCTTATTTTCGAAAGAGAAAAACGCCCAAATTCCGACCTAAATCGGGAGATGGACGTCTTTCCCTTGTGGGTGCCCAAATCGGTATAATCGAAAGCCGATTTTGGGCGTTTCCAACTGCACTCCGTCGCGGGAATGCATAAAGTTGATGGGGCGTGTCGGAGGCGTGGTGAAGGCGGGACTGAGGCGTGGTTACCGGCTGAGCAGAGATGTGCGTGCTCGGCCGATAATGGAAAAAAGAAAGGCGTTTTCAGAGAGAATTTAGGTCACTTTTGTTGGACCCGTTTTTTTCACGAACAGGTCCCAAAAAAGTGCCCTAAATGACCAGATGACCACCGGAGGGAACCAGGGATGACCTCCCCTGACACCCCCAGTGGTCACTAACCCCCTCCCACCAAAAAAAAAAACGAATGTTAAACACTTTTTTTCCAACTTGTAAGCCAGCCTCAAATGTCATCCCCAGCTCCATGACAGCAGTATGCAGGTCCCCTAAGTAATTTTAGTTTAGTTAGTGCTGTGCGGGACCCATGCAGAGAGGAAAAATCGGAAGAAAAAAAAAAAAAAAACAAGCAAGTGCAGTCAGGGACGTCTAAATTACCAGGATAGTAAAAGGGGGAATCGAACCAGCAACCTTCTGATTACAAGCTCAGTGCTCTAGCCAGTGAGCCACATTATTCAGGTGCCTAGATGTCCTTCCCTTTCCATTAAGTCCCTCCAAGTTTCTGTCAGCCAATCACCGCTGTTTAGCTGACACAGATGTCAGCTAAATGAGCTGTGATTGGCTGACAGAAACTTGGAGAGACTTAATGGAAAGGGAAGGACGTCTAATCAGTGGTGCACTGGCTAGAGCACTGAGTTTGTAATCAAAAGGTTGCTGGTTCAATTCCCCCTTTTACTATCTTTTAATTTGGACGTCCCTGACTGCACTTGCTTGCTTGTTTTTTTTTTCTTCCGATTTTTCCTCTCTGCATGGGTCCCGCGCAGCACCAACTAAAGTAAAATTGCTCTGGGGACCTGCATACTACTGTCATGGAGCTAGGTATGATATTTGAGGCTGGCATAGAGGCATCTCAGGGGGACCAGTGCACTACGAATGCTGGCCCCTCCCACGACCAAATGCCTTGGATTTGGTCGTTTTTGAGCTGGGACGCTTCGGTTTCGATTATCGCTAAAAAACAAAAACGCCCTAATCCAATGTATTTTCGAAAAAAAAGATGGACGTCCATTTTTTTCAAAAATACAGTTCGGCCCGCCCCTTCACGGACCCGTTCTTGGAGATGGACGTTTTTACAAATGGGCGTTCGCGTTCGATTATGCCCCTCAATATGCAGCACTTAACCAGGTAGGATAACTGCATCAATAGCACCACAGAAAACACAGTCATAGCTTTATGCAGCTCACTGTAGCTAGTTAGGTGCTGAATATCGCATTTAACCAGCTCCGTTTATCTGGCCTTGTATGCCTGGATTATTTAATGCCAGTGCTCAGACATGGCTCAGCGTTGACTATCTGGGAATAAAGCCGATGGCAGACAGCAAAATACTGATCACCGCCAGCTGAATATCTTAGTCCTTAGTATAAAATTCTAAGCATACACAGCACTTCCTGCACACTGCAATCTCCTTAGCTCCTCATTTAGTCCAATAGCTCAGGGATAGATGCAACTCTCCGTTATGCTGTCTACAAAAAACGTCTGTTACAGATGAGCATCAATGCTTTTCCACCGACATCAGGACTGAGTCAGGCACACGAGTGGGCGACTCCCAAGCTTAGAGCAACTCATCTTGTTTACACATTGGCAACTTTTCAGGAGCAACCTGCAAATATAGTGAAAGGATAACAATATTTTGAGGCATATTTTCAAAGCACTTAGCCTTCCAAAGTTCCACAGAAACCTATGGAACTTTGGAAGGCTAAGTGCTTTGAAAATATGCCTCATTGAATGTCACCCAGACAGAATGGGCAGAACAGCTTGACCAAATACACTACATACAGCAGCAGTGTGAAGTGAATGTATGAAGTAAGGACTAGATTGTTACTTTATAAATAGTATCCAGCAAAAGTGGGCATCAGGAGATCCACAGTAGCTGTAGTGGCTCAAATCTAAAGAGATTTCACTGTAGAATTTAATTTAATGTCGGCATTTACAGTCCACTTAACCTTTAAGTTTAAGGCAGAGTACAGACCAGTTGGAAATTAAATCATACAATAGAACACATTCATATATAGAAAAAATAAATTAAACAGCATAAAGGCAATTAGGAAAGAATGTGTGTACTTTCAGACAGAGTAATGACAATTGAGAAGGCAAGAGTAATCAAAAGGGTTGAGAATATGTATTCGTGATCGAATAGGACCTAAACATTTAAGTGGCTCCTGCGATTGTGTGATGAGGTTATTAGTGTCAGTAGTATGACAGTTGTACAATTATTCCTAGGGTCAGTGGGGTTGCGCTCAGTATTCTATTCTGTGGTCATCTCATCTTCATCTGCTCTGGTTGCCATTGTAGGTGCTATTGGGTCTTTTCCTGGGATTTGCTGTTTTTCTAGGATTCATTGGCATCCCATAGTGTTTTTGAAAAAGCCATGTCTTCAAAAGTCAACAGAAGTTCACGTAATCTCATGTTAATCTAAGCTGTATTGGTAGTGAGTTCCAAAGTACCACCCCTTTCCCTAACAGCATCGAGTTGAATGTCTTTTTGAGACAACACTCTTGTTAGGGGATACCAGTCTGATATCAGTTAAGGATCTAATATCGTCTTGGCTTATAAAGTTTTATTAAGGATTGTAGGTATTCTGGGGCCATCCCATATAGGCATTTGAAAATCATGGTGAGGAGTTTGAACTCCACTCTAGCCTTACAGGGGAGCCAGTGCAATTTCAGCAGGAATGGAGCGGCGGGATCAAACCATTTCCCTCCTCCAATTAGCTTGGCCACAACATAAGAGTAGCCATACTGGGTCAGACCAATGGTCCATCTAGCCCAGTATCAAGTTTCCAACCAGTGGTCAAGCCAGGTCACACGTACCTGGCAGAAACCCAATTATTAGCAACATTCCATGCTACCAATCCTGGGGCAAGCAGCTGCCTCCCCATGTCTGTCTCAATAGCATATAGACTTCTTCTCCAGGAACTTGTCCAAACCTTTTTTAAACCCCGATACGTTAATCGCTGCTAGAACATGCTCCGGCAAAGAGTTCCAGAGCTTAACTATTCACTGAGTGAAAAAATATTTCCTCCTATTTATTTTAAAAATATTTCCACATAACTTCCTTGAGTGTCCCCTAGTCTTTGTACTTTCGGAACAAGTAAAAAATCGATTTACTTCTACTCGTTCTACACCACTCAGGATTTTGTAGACCTCAATCACATCACCCCTCATTCATCTCTTTTCCAAGCTGAAGAGCCCTAACCTCTTTAGCTTTTCCTCATACGAGAGGAGTTCCATCCCCTTTATCATTTTGGTCGCTGTTCTTTGAATCTTTTCTAATTCTACTATATCTTTTTTGAGATATGGCAACCAGAACTGAATGCAATACTCAAGGTGTGGTCACACCATGGAGCAATACAGAGGCATTATAGTATTTCTGGTCTTATTCACCATCCCTTTCCTAATAATTCCTAGCATCCTGCTTGGTTTTTTGGACGCTGCTGCACACAGAGTTTGGCGTATTATATACACCACCACCTAGATCTTTTTCTTGAGTGCTGATCCTCAAGATGGACCATAGCATCAGGTAATTATGATTTGGATTATTCTTTGCAATGTACATCATCTTGCATCTGTCCACATTAAATTTCATCTGCCATTTGGTAGCCCAGTTTTCCAATTTCCTAAGGTCTTCCTGCAATATTTCACAGTCCACACGTGTTTTAACAAATCTGAATAGTTTTGTATCATCTGCAAATTTAGTCACCTCACTCGTTGTTTCGATTTCCAGATCATTTATAAATATGTTCAATAGTACCACTCCCAGCACAGATCCCTGCAGCACTCCACTATTCACCCTCTTCCATTGAGAAAAATGGTTATTTAACCCTACCCTCTGTTTCCTGTCCAAAAACCAATTCCTAATCCACAGGACATTTGACTCCTAGTCCATGACTTTTTAATTTTCAGAGGAGTCTCTCATGAGGAACTTTGTCAAAAGCTTTCTGAAAATCCAGATACACTACATCAACTGGCTCACCTTTATCCACATGTTTATTCACGCCTTCAAAGAAATGAAGCAAACTTGTGAGGCAAGACTTCCCTTGGCTGAACCCATGCTGACTCTGTCCCATCTTCCGAAGACTTCTGAAAACAGACCTTTTCAAGAAGGCCTACAACAAATATCCAGCTTAAATACTAAATACTAACATTATACACGATCTATACAAATGCGAACTTCTATCACTTGACTGTTCAACCTCTTTGCTATTAATGATCAAACACTATCTCTCTATCCTTATGCTGAACAGAACTTCTCAATAGACAATGAACTAACGTCTGTTACAATCTAACCTATTACTCAGGAACCTTCTTGAACTACCACAATGTATTTTTTACCATGCATGTATTACTCAGGAATCTTCTTGAACTACCAGAATTTATTCTTTACCATATATGTATCACATGGTTTATATATATATATATATATATCACGATTTATTCCATATACACTATGTCCCATATATGTTACCATGCATGTATACACCATGAACGTTACCATGTATGTATGCTCCTTAATGCAATACCAATTGTAATTCTGTTAACCGGAAATGGCAACCGCCATTACAGAAAAATATATACAATAGTTCACTCCTGCTGTATGCTTTGTAGAATTATGCACCACTATGAACTAAAATATATAAATTATATAGAAAAAATAGCCTCAAAGGCCCAGGGAACCTCGAATTAGGACTTCACTGAGATGGCCAACATCATAGGCTCCTCCTACCTTCCGAAAAAACCTCCACAGGTACCTAAAAAAACTCCCTACCCAGGGGAGAAAAAAGGCCCTGTGAGACAAAAAACGGAAAGTGGAGTCATTCAATTATTTATTAAGAAGTCCAAATGAGTGCTCAGCTCTACAAAGAATACTAAATGGAAGAAAAGAATTTGTATAGTCACTTCAAAAAACCTCTTAATAATGTGAAAAAACAATTTTAAATAGGAACGCAATTGTGTATAGGACTCATCTAAAGGAGTCCATTCCGATATTCAAAAGCAAACACTTATCTTGAGACGTCTCAAGATAAGTGTTTGCTTTTGAATATCGGAATGGACTCCTTTAGATGAGTCCTATACACAATTGCGTTCCTATTTAAAATTGTTTTTTCACATTATTAAGAGGTTTTTTGAAGTGACTATACAAATTCTTTTCTTCCATTTAGTATTCTTTGTAGAGCTGAGCACTCATTTGGACTTCTTAATAAATAATTGAATGACTCCACTTTCCGTTTTTTGTCTCACAGGGCCTTTTTTCTCCCCTGGGTAGGGAGTTTTTTTAGGTACCTGTGGAGGTTTTTTCGGAAGGTAGGAGGAGCCTATGATGTTGGCCATCTCAGTGGAGTCCTAATTCGAGGTTCCCTGGGCCTTTGAGGCTATTTTTTCTATATAATTTATATATTTTAGTTCATAGTGGTGCATAATTCTACAAAGCATACAGCAGGAGTGAACTATTGTATATATTTTTTTGTATATTATTGCACTCCAGACAATTGAGAAAAATTGTTGTGAACCGCCATTACAGCAAATGTAAGCCACATTGAGCCTGCAAATAGGTGGGAAAATGTGGGATACAAATGCTACAAATAAATAAATAAAATTAAACCATGTTTGTCTATGTGTTCTGCAATTTTATTCTTTATAATAGTTTTAACTATTTTGCCCGGCACTGACTTCAGGCTTACCGGTCTGTAATTTCCCAGATCATTCCCAGAACCCTTTTTAAAAATTGGCTTCACACTGGCCACCCTCCAATCTTCAGGTACTATGGACGATTTTAATGACAGGTTACATATTGCTAACAGCAAATCAGCAATTTCATGCTTCAAGTTCTTTTGAGTACCCTTGGATGTATGCCATCCGGTCCAGGTGATTTACTGCTCTTTAATTTGTAAATTTGGCTCAGTACATCTTCCAGGGTCACCAAGATTTCTTTCAGTTCCTCCGCATCATCACCCTTGAAAGCCATTTCTTGTACAGGCAGATCTCTTACATATTCTTTTGTAAAGACAAAAGCAAAGAATTCATTCAGTTTCTCTGCTATGGTCTTGTCCTCTGTGACAGCCTCTTTTGTTCCTTCGTGATCTAACGGTCCTACGGATTCTCTCGTTTTCTATTACATGTTACTTCCTCATTAGTTTTGTCAGGGAAGCCCAGGTATATTATACTGCAGTAATCTAAGATTGTTAGGATCAAGGCTTGAACTATGATTTCGAAGTGTGTTGTGTCTAGCAAATGTTTGATATGGCGAAGGAGTTTCAATTTGCAGAAACACTTGCATATCACGTTGTTTATTTGTGTTGCCATGGTTAAATGAGAGTCTAACCAGATATCAAGCAATTTTATCTGTTTTTAGGGTTATGGTTGATCCTGCTAGCGTAGGTTACTGGTTGGGTGGTTTAAGAGATTCATTCCCAATCCATATTATGATGGTCTTGTCTGGGTTTATGTTCAGATCCAGGGCACAGAACCATGCAAATAATGAGTCAAAGACCTCGTTCATTAGTGTGTATGCTGTGGTGAGGTCTTTCTAAGGGAAGAGAATCATGATGTCATTGGCATGAGAGAAGTATTTAACTCCAAAGGGCTTTAGAATTTTCCCCATCCCTCCAAGATAAAAGTTGAAGACAAATGGGGACAGGGGTGAACCTCGTGGTACCCCCATATTTCATGGTCAGGGTGTGAGAGAGAGTGTTGCCATTTGACCTGGATTGATCTGTGTTGCAGAAAACCTGTGAATCACCTTAGGGCTTTCCCAGTGACTCTCATTTCTGTTAGCATTCCTAATAACTAGTTGTGGTTCACAAGGTCGAAGGCAATGGAAAGGTCTACCTACATTATGGTCCTTCTTGAGCAATAAGCAAAATTCTGTTAGGAGCCCTGCTATTAGTGTTTCCATGATAAAATATGGGCGGAATCCCGATTGCATGGAGTCGAGTAGGTAATGTTGGTCTATGTAGCCCTGGAACTGTTTTGCAACTATTGATTCCATTGTTTTTGTTAGAGTAGGTATGTAGGAAAGGAGCCTATGTTTAGCAAGGATTCTACTATCATTCTGATGTGCTCTACCATTGATGATGGAGCATGTTTGAGCACTTTGGCCTTGAAGGGATCAAGTGTGCAAGAGCCCTTAGAGAATTTTGACAGGGTGAATTTGAATTTGTTTGCTTCTAGTGAGTTGAAGGATGACCAATTCCTATCGACTGGGCAGGAGTCTTCTGTGTGATGGACATTCTCCCTCTCCTTTAGCAATGGTTTTGGGATGGATTTGAGTAGTTTCTTGACCTTGGACTGGAAGTACTCTGCAAATGCATCCAAGGAGAGCTCTGTTTAAGCGGTCGGATGCAGGGGATTTTGTCAAGGATCTGACCGGTTGGAAGAGTGCACATGAAGAATTGCTGCTGTTGGTGATTTTGTGGGAGTAGTATCTTTGTTTCTTCATTCCTTTCATATTTTTGTACCTCTTTATTTGAGCTCTCCAGGGATACTCATAATTTTGTAACTCTTTCAGCTCTTCAGAGATCTGTCTTTAGACTTCTGTGTTTTCGACTAGATCCTTTCCAGTTGTCTACAAGATTTTTTTTTTAGCAATTTCAATTCTTGCATATACCAGGGATTTATGGCCAATTTAGGGACTTTTCTTTCTACCAACAGCACCATGACATCCAGGGATGCTTTGATAGCTGAGTTCCAATTGTTCACCAGCTCCTCTGGCTTGGAATTTGGCCATTTGTGCAATCTCAAGGTTACTTGCCACAGTCTTTCTCCAATTATTTTACCTCTTGATATTGTTTCACTGTTTTGCGCTCTGTGTGGTGTGGGTAATGGGAAGGTGGAATTCTGGAAGTTTGTTGTCAGACCAGATGAGGAGCAATAGTTTGTTCAGAATAAGATGCAGGATGCTAGTCAATTTGATAGAGTTCTTTTGGAAACTGGAATGCCTATTCTGTTAGAGGTAAAGGAGGCAAAGCGCTGTACAGATATTCTGATGGATTCACTTCTTTACAGATAGTAAGAGAGGGACTGTTTACAGTCCAGAGTGTGGTGGACTTTTTTTGCATAGATTCTTTGCCTTTGGATAGAACATAGGAAGCACTATTTCCTCATTGGCATAGAAATGTGTTACCATCGTAGGTAAAAACTTGGGATGAGTTTGGAAACTACATTGTAACAATGAAATTAAGTGTATATCTCATAGATTACCAAGGCTTGAAGTTCACTTATGTTTCTAGCTAACTGCTACCTTCCAAGTACAATCCTGTTATAGAATTGCTCTTGTGACAGAGTTGTGGCCAACTGTAAAGCACCAGATGGAAAATCTCTTCTATTTGAAAGTCTGTCCAGTGGCATAAAAAGCTTTCACGTACTATGTCCAGAATTATGTCTATGAACAAAATGTTTATAGGGCACACAGCAGATTTCTGAAAGTTGACAATGAAGCCCAAACCTCAGGAGCAGGTGGTTTGTTTTGCCTCAGAGGGTTAAAGCAAGTATTTCCAAAATGGTAATTATGAGCCATACATCAAGATAGAGAAAGCCTTTATTTGTACAGATGGGCATCCATCATTATGAGGCATTTTGTGAAGATTATGGGAACCAAAAGGCAAAAATAGCAATGTATTAATAGCAGTTGTTATGAAAGCAGAAGTATTTTTTGTAACAAGGATGAGACTTTGAGTTGGTAGTGCCTCAGGATCTTAAGGCAACAAAAGAATGTGACAAGGCAGTGACTGAAGCCAGAAGGCTGCATAGAGAGGCATATCCAGTAGAAGAAAGGTGGTGGTAATGTTCCTGTACAAGTCATTGTTGAAGCCCCATCTGGAGTATTATAGCCTCCAAAATCGAACACATCTTGCTAAAGACATCAAAAAAGATTTGATGTGATTCAGAATAGAGACCTGCTTGGGAACTGGGTTCGCAAGAATTCCCCTCTGAGTCTGCGGGACTACTGCAGGGACGGAAGCAGTTCTGCGGGGTTCCCATGGGGATGGAAGCAGGTCTGCGGGGTTCCCGTGGAAGTGTCAGCTACACCGGCACCAGCCTCTCACCTACTAAGTACCAAGTTCTTTGAATGCCGCTGTCTCCTCCTCTTTGCTTTAACAGTGCTGATGTGGAAAGTCTTCCATTAACCCTCTCTGCTCCCGGGCTGATGCACAAGACTCAGCTCTGCCACAGGCATGACCATCAGAGGTCACCTGACCTATTGCAATGTGCATGTGGTGACCTCTCAGTACACAGTGACAGCAAATCAGAGACGGCCTTCCATATGTGCACCAGAGTGTTCCAAGTTCTAACATTCTTCCTTGCCTCTTGTGCTGCGGCTTCAACCCAGAAAGAAAGAATTGACCAGAATTTTTAGGAACCATTAAATTCTTGCAGGGATGGGCAAGATTCCAGCGGGGATGGGTTAGATTTCTATCCCCATGCAACTCTCTAGTTCAGATAAAAATGATATGGGGTTTGTGCCAAAAGATGTACGAGAAGATACTTGAAGTCCTGAATATATACACCTTAGAGGAAAGGAGGGATGGAGGAACATACTACAGACTTTTAAATACTTAAAAGGTATTAATATACAAACTAATCTTTTTCAGAAATGGAGAAGCAGTAGAACTAGAAATGAGTTGAGGTAGTAGGGTGGCAGACTCTGAAATACCGCAAGGATGCCGCTTGGGGCAGGAGCAAGTGGGGTTCGCTCCTGCCCCATCATCCACACTAGACTATCAGGGACTTAGGTACGTCCAAGAAGGCTTATCGTGAGTGGCAGAAAAGAGTTCCTATAGACCGGGGGAGAGGGGGGTAGGAGGGAGGATCAGAGGGGGTTGGTATGACTTCAGACCAGGACCCAGAAGTTAACCGGGCAATGGCTGATATTCACACTGGGGCTCAGTTAATTCTCCACATAAAGCAAGGGCAGACTTTTTTTCTGTCTTAACTATCTGCGGTTGCTCAATTGGTTACTGGACTCAAAGTTGCTGCTAACTATCTAAGCTTCTATGCCACCTTAACTCTGCCCCCAGAATGCCCATGACCAAGCTGATTTCAGAATGGGTGGCTAAAGGGGATATTCAATGGAACTGTCCGGTTAAGTGCTGCTGAATTATCTCCGGATAACCCCGTATAAGCAATTTAAATTGCCTTCTCCTGGTAGTCTAAATTGCTTTGAATATCAACTCCTATATTTACATGTTCCAATAATGAATTAAATATAGCACCAAATGCTCAGAACTGCTGATATGAAAACAGGAAACAGTAAACTGAAACAGAACATTTAGGGAGAATCCAAAGCAATTTTATGAGGAATTGGAAAAGAACTTTAGTTTGGTTAGTGCAGCGGGCTTTGATCCCAGCATCCTGGGTTTGATTCCCACTACAACTCCTTGTGACCTTGGGCAAGTCATTTAACCCACCATAGCCTCAGGTACAAAAACCGATATTGTGAGCCCTCTAGGGACAGAGAAAGTACCTGCTTATAATGTGTCATTGTTCTCTGCCTTGATGGTTAATCAGATGATAAATACCAGAAATAAACTTTAGCAGCATTAAAATACCACCTACTAAAACTGAAACAGAAAAACTTTATAGAAACTTACAAAAGGATCCAAACAGCACATAACTGTTACCCAGTATATAGAAAATTCCGAGAATGATTAACATCAAAATAACAGAAAAGCCTAAAGTGACAGGAATGGGATTTGATATACTGCCCTTCTGTGGTTACAATCAAAACGGTTTATGTATTATATGCAGGTACTTTTTTTTTTTTTTAACCTGAGGCAATGGAGGGTTAAGTGACTTGCCCAGTGTCACAAGGAGTTGAAGGGGGAATCAAACTGAGTTCTCCAGGTCCTCAGGCCACTGCATTAACTATTAGACAACTTCACAACAGTTCGAACTCAATTTAAGAGCACAGCACTAGTAGAGCACCCAATTCTTGGTTCAAACAAATAACCTTAGAGGCCAACCCGAATTTCGTTTTGGTGTCGAAACCAGCCTGAAATCTGTGTTCAGACTTATTTCAAAACTTTGTGGGCATTCCCTACTCCCTCCCGACTCCGCCTCCCTCTGACAAAAAACAGCTCCCCTCCTGAGCCCACCCCCTAAGAGGTAGTCCTCTCCTGGGCCTAACATTGTTGGTGGGTAGTTGCATAGAAGCATCCCCACTTGCCCTTGAGTACAGCTGGCTCTAGGAAAAAATGCTGCTGGAGGTCCCGGCAGCCCTTTTGAGTCTAGAACCAGCACCAGCAGGAGCAACTGATTATTTTACTGTGAGACACTTCGAGACTCCATCTCCAACCTTTTTCTCTTTCATCCTAATAACGTATATTAAAAACCAACAAAGCTCTTTCCATCATGAAAAATTCAAACTAAAGAACAGCATTCCACATAAATGAATTGAAAACATGAATAGGAGTAAACTAAAATCTATTCAGTATTACATTTCAAAAAGGCACATTAAAAATTTTTTTTTTACCGTACCTGGCCTTGATTGGGAAATTCTGACTAATGTCTCTCAATATATTTAATGCATCATAAACAGGAGAGGAGACAATTCTAGAAGCTGCTTGAAAGCTTAGATCTGGAAGAAAAAATAATCACTGTAGATTAATTACTAGTAAATCAATACTATTGCATGACACTCTTCATTGTGTAAAAGTACATATACACTTGGGAAAACTTATAATAAACACTAGGGTAGATATTAAAAAGATTTATTCAGGTTACTTCGGGACTAATCTGGACAAATCAATTATTATTATTATTTTTTTAATTTCCCACCATCTACTCCATACAGTTTTTCAGTCAACTAGTTGGCTTGAAACAAAGTATCAAATTATTCTTGGGCAGAGGTGTGTTATGAGTGTGGTTAAAGTAGAGAATGACACGGAGACGGGGACCCGCAGTAACTGCGAGGATGGGAAGGGGACAGCAACAGATCCCATGGGGACGGGGCGGGGATGGAGACAGAGCCCGTGAGTTTGTCCCCGTGTCACTTTCTACTTTGAAGCCTGTTAATGAACTGGACTGTTATTTATGTTTCATTGATGCAGATGACAATATTTTTATTTTTTGGAAAAACAAGCAAACATGCTGGCCACAGCTAGCAAAATTTGCATGGGGGGGATCCTGTACATCCTGCTACCAGCACATCTTCTAATAAGACAACTTCCATTGCATGAGGGACTGTGGAAGACAGGAGAGATAAGATTGAATCCTGAGATTGTTGATGACTTCTTATTCATCCACAGATTAAAAAATCATAACAGTGCTTCATAGGGCATATTTCTCCCCTCTAGGGCATACAGAACGGGTTGTATTTTGTACCTCTGGACATTTTAACAGGGTGGATTAGGATTCCTTGGGGTGGCAGAAGCCAGCTATTGTTGGGGTTGGAAGGGTAGAGGGTGATGGGAGGGTTTATTATAGTTGCTCACTGTTATTACTGTTTCCTATTTGTAATTTATACACAACAGTTGCACAGCATATTGTTCCTTTTTATACTTTAATAAAAAGATTTAAATATAAAATCATAAGTGTTTGAGGATTATGCAGATGAGAACAGAGCCCACAGGGAAGGGACGGGGACAGAACATGCATGGACGGGGCGGGGACAAATTTTATCCCCGTGCCATTCTCTAGGTTCAAGTTAACCAATGAATTAAGCTGCACAAATAACTGTCCTAAAGTTAACAGGGTATTCAGCAGCCTGATTTAACCAGTTAGTCACTTAATCTCTTTCCGACCATATACAAACACATTTCATCAACCTGGTAATTCAAACCTTTTATTTACTGGTGCTGGAATCCATAATATATATGTAAAAAATTAGATTTTCTCCTTCCATAAAGTCATCATACAAAAAATATACAATTTAGAACAAGCATAAGCATGCAAGAATGTACCTAAAAATGCTGTATAATTTTGAATCTTGAGAAGATGCCACTTGCTACTAATTGCATTTGCACTAAAATGCATTCAACATCAAATTCCACACAAACTAACTTAAATAGAAGATTTTTTTTTGGGGGGGGGGGGGGAATTATCAATACGGGTTACTGTTAAGACATTTTATTTTATTGCTAACCCCAGTTATCAGCAACCATGTCTCACTGAATAAAATGGGTCCTGTGCTTAATGGTAGCCAACATTCATAACTATGCCCCCATAGAATCCCATAAAAAGCAACTGGACGTGTTTATTGGCATAAAGGATTCAGAAAATTCACCCTTATCATCAGTCTTTATATTACTTTTAGCTTGATGAATTGTGACAAGAGATGGAAACAAAAAGGTTTTTCCTGTTTTGCGTCTGTGAGGAAAAAATGTTTTCTAGATTTGGCCCTGCCCACACCACCTCAAAATTAACACTTTCACAGGTGCAACAAGAGTTGATATATTCACTACTCCTTTACTAATCATAGAAGTAAAACAAAAATTAAACAGAATATAAGATCTTTTTATTAGACTAACTTAATATAATAGGGCACAATATTCAGTTATTAAATAGTAGTGGGGCAGTTGTGAATGGGTAATTTTGGGAGTAGTGAAGTTTTTAGGATAGTGGGGCATTTTGTAAAGGGGGTACATTTGGGAAGTGGAGTAGTCTGCAGAGTGGTGGAACAGCTGCAGGAGCTAGTCTGGAGTTAGGACAGTAGAAAACAGGGACAAGCTTATTTCTCTTGAACCCTAGGTCCGATTTGGCCAGTTTTCAAACTCGATGTATATTTTTACCTATGTTTCCTACATACGTTTCATCCCATTCCCTTAAAATTAACAGAGCGCTATTTTGTTACCAGACTTAAACGGATGTCCAGACATCATCAATCCCTTTTAAATAATTATTTCCAACTTCCATTGGGTTGAAGAATAAAAATATCATAGCTAGACACACGTTTGACGAGATAAGACTTCAAGATGGCAAGCAAGACTTGTGCATTTTCATCATACCCTCTTGTGCACTGACTTTACCACCAGACAAATATGGATGGACCCCAGACTGCCTCTCCAGTGAAACCCAGTAAGACAAAAGACTTGCAAATACTTATCAAAAGGTTTTGTAAACAGTATCAGAAAGGATATACTGTATGAACAGGACAACAAAAACTTTTTCTAACATAATACATATTTATAATAGTTCCTCAAAAAAACTTTTTTTATATTGTGTATTTTTGGTAAACATGTATTTTGGTCTCCTCGTTCCATTATCAAGGACAGTGGCTCCCAAACCTGGTCCTGGAGGCACCGCAGCCAGTCAGATTTTCAGAATATTCACAATTAATATTCATGAAAGAGATTTGAATGCAGTGGTGACAGTGTATGCAAGTCTCTCTCATGAATAGCCATTGTGGATATCCTGAAAACCTGACTGGCTGGGGTGCCTCCAGGACCAGGTTTGGGAGCCACTGTCCTTGATAATGGAACGAGGATTCCAAAATAACTGTTTACCAAAACAGGTGCCTCCAGGACCAGGTTTGGGAAGCAGTGATCTAGGAGTTATCCTTGATTCTTATCTTGTTTTTTCACAAGACATGTATTCAGTTCTTAAAGCATTTCTTTTTTTTTTAAGACAGCTATTTTGTGTATGTAAGTTTATGGATTCAGAGGTTTTACTTACACTTTTATCATGCACATCTTATGTCTCGAATAGATTACTGCAATGTGATCTATGCTGGGATTTCTCAGATTAATCTTAAATATCTACAATATGGCTGCAAAGCAAAAAACGATGAGCTCATGCTACCCCTTTATTTGTAAAACTACATTGGTTCCCAATAGTTTCGGATTCATTTTAAAATTTTGACATTGACTTAAGGCTTCACATAATGGCATTCCAGATTACCTCTCTGTTCTAACGGTACCTTATGCACCACCATGTCTTTTATAGTTTCTTAATGACTGTAGATTATTTCTACCTGGCCTGTTACAGGCATATTGGGAATTTACAGGTCATAGTGCTTTTTATTTTCTAACTCCTAGTTTATTGAACAGTCTACCCTTTTGAGATTAGACTAGAAGTATCTTTTACACAATTTAAATCTAAATTGAAGACCTATTTATTTCCAAAAATTTGGGGGGTTATGGGGACATTGGATGACAGTAAGCATCAATACCTTAAATATCGATTCTGTGAAATGAATTAATCTTTTCTGTAAATAATTGGAGTTCTTTACTATCCGTTATATTTTAGTTTTAATTGTAAATCACCTACATTTGGTTGTGACAGACTGGTGATCCAGCAAATTTTAAAATAAACAAACATGTATATCTGTTTATACAGCAGCCTTATCCAAGGTCCCTCAGAATGTGAAGAAACACATTGATGTAGTTGTCCGCTTTAAGCACTTCTATTTAAAAATATTTTTTCTGAGTTAGCACTTTGATCTTTCATGGTTACAACTTATGGTATGTAAAAAAAAAAAAAGGCAGAATCCTTAACCTACTAACTGCTTTTACAGGACAAGGTTTTCCATTCACTAAGATAGACTACAATGGCAAAGTAACGCAAAAAAAAAAATCTGCAAAAGTACCACCACCTTAACACTTCAGTACATTGTTGACATTGAAGATACAATTAATGTCCACAGTAGACAATATACACAAAGCATACCTTGTAACTCCCAGACTTTCAGGGGTACCATGTCATTAGTACTTTCAATAAGATGTTTCCTAAACTCCTTCAGATTATCTTCTAGATCTGGATGTATTTCTCTAGTGGGGGGGGGGAAAAATGAGACACATACACATGGCACTCAGCAATTCCAAAATTTCAATTCCTAGCTTTAACATTTCAGATACAACACACAAACATGTAATTTACTCTGACCACTTTCTATATGATTTTGAAATAATCGCATATTTTCAAAACCTAAACTAAATATACTACGCCAAACCACAGTATCTCAATACATTTGTGTAATCACATCTCAGTAAATACTGCAATCTTATTGCCAGTGAGCATTTTTTAAAAATCTGTAGCTGGTGCTTCCTGTGAACAGCAGGATAAAATCAATCGTGCTGGGGCAACATTATCTGATGGCATGGTGGATGGAATATTGAATTCTAGAGTTAGAAAGGACTAGAATACCAAGTACCACACAACACAATGGTGTGATTTAAATACTAAGATAAGTGTGGAGAGGATTCTGAGGCATTTTTGAATATAAATACCTGTATAATGTCTCTAAACTAAAACTCTCTCCCTTATGTCTTTCCCAAAACAAAATAGATAAGTTTCCACTGTCAATCTACATGACCTGTAAAGCCAATCGACTATTTAAGAAGTTGTCATATCTAATAATGCAAGTCTTATAAATGGACTAAACCATGGTTCCCAAACTTGCCCAGAGGGCTCCCCGGCAAATCAAGTTTTCAGGATATCCACAATGAAAAAACATGCGATTTGCATTAAGTGGAGGCAATTCCCAGTTTGGGAATCACTGGAGTAAAACATTCAACTTTGACTATAAAAACATAAGGATGATTAGATTTTAAATATTGCTTTACTTTAGTTAGGAAGAGTTGCTTCCATCAAACTGAGAATCATGGCCAAGTTTAATATGTCTTCTAAGCTACATGCATTATTTAGAATAGTGTAAAGTAGTAGATTCTTTCTTATCGCAAGGTTTAAACAACCTCCTCCCATCCAGGCTGTCAAAGAACAAAAAGGTGGAAATTGAGATTACTCCTCCAAGGCCTTGCAAATTTAGCAAAACTAAAGTTGGATGCTTCATACCTCAAAGACACATGATCTAAAATACATAGTTTTTCTACAAAAGTAAAAGGTCAAACAACCTTCATCAAGAATTGAAAAAGTGAGGCTGAACATAAATCTACAGAAAGAAGATGGGTGCTTGGCATAGAAAGATTCAGAATTTCATTTCAGTGGCAGTATATCCTTGACATGGATGTTGCAGCCACCAAACACATCTGGCTGACACAGCTGTACCACACTGCTGGGTGGCGCTGCTGAGTGAAATACTACAGCACAGCCCATCTGGGCAGAGAAGGCGAGCAATAGAACTAGGTGGTGCAGATACACCTGACAGCTGGAAGGCACCCTTATGCAAAACCGCCTTACTTCCGGCTGGCACCACAGAGTAATATGACCAGCTGGGGCAGCTGTATGATATAGCTATCTGGCGCATCAGAGCAAGATAGATAGCTGATGAAGTCAAGCAATGTAACATTGTAGGTGTATGAACTATCAGTTTGGCATAGCCCAATACCTGAACTAACTGGAATCAATGTGCACTAGAGGTGGCTGGAAAAGAAGTGCACTAGACATAGCCAAGAGAATCTGTGAATCAGAGCTAGACAGTGTACTAGAGCAGGTTACAGTAGCTATACCACCTATCTCACATGCACAGCTATGATCTTGAAGTATCTGATGTAACCATAGATAAGGATTAGCTGGAGCAGCAAAAACACCAGAACTATCTGACAGAGCTGTGCCCTAAAGGTAGCTGGTGTACGTAGCACCAGAACTCAAACCTCCCCTGGTACTGCCATGCACCAGACATAGGTAGTACAATAGAGCTATGTGGTGTAGCTGAGCCATAGAACCAGAGAGTGTAGCCATGCCATAGAGTCAGACTGTGTAGCTGTGTGGCAGAACTGCTGGGTTGGCTGTTTATCAGTTAGATTTCACAGTGCGACTGATTATTAGAGTTAGACAGAGTGGCTGAGAGCTGGAGTTAGATGATGTAGCAGAATATAGCTGGTAGTGCCACTGTGCACTATTGCTGGCTGAAGCAGTTGACTGGTGTGGTGTCCCTTATTGACATGAGAAGCAGCTCTCCAATGCAATTAAAAGGCACAAAAGTGCAATAGAAGCGTTTAGAGATACTACGCCATACAGCTGATAGTGCTTACAACGGTGGCTGAAGGTGGTATGCAATAGCTTTGGAAGGTGTCAGTGTGCAAAACCAGAGGAGTCGTGGAAAACAAACACAGCTAACCTTTAGTAGCTAATTTCCACCACTGTGGAAAGGAGATGGTCACTTAGGGTATGTCACATTGTACATATAAGCACAATGAACTGCTTCTCAAGGCAGGTAACATAGAAGAGTGAACTAAAATATACCCCATTCAAAATACAGCTGAGTGCCACAGCTTGTCAACAGCGCCAACTTTCTTGCTACAAAATACAGCTATTTCCTAGGGCATGAAAAAAAGCCAGAACATACAAGCATATAGCTAGCTGAGTCCACAAGGTGCTCCACTGCATATACCAAAAATGGAATTGAGACCACCACCACCTAGATCATCAAGCTTGTGGCAAGCAGACCTCTGTCCAGTTCCAGTATTTTTGTTCCGTTTTGTTAATATCAGAGAACTCTTCAACCACATGTACTGATGAACTGCTACAACTCTGTAGCCTAGCAACAGTGGAACTCTTTAGCCGAGTTCTAGAACACGTTTTCCCGGGCTGAACAGCTTCCCATAATAAAACAGCCACTAAAAGTGCTAATTATTAAGCATTAGTATTAAGGTTGCTGTGACAGGATGTTATGTTCCGTTATGGGGAGATAAAGACCCCAGGGGAAATGTACCAGGAACTGGTCTTATAGAATGACAACGTGGGTTTTGAAGTTAGTCCTGTGTACCCACTTATACAGTTAGGGTGAATACATTGGGCCTGCATGAGAGGTTGTAGCCTGTCAGGGAAGGCTACATGGAAGGTGGTAGGAGGGGGGGGACTAATTCTTCTGGATTCTAGTGATAAAATTCCCTGAGCATGGAAGTGAGGTAGGAATACTTAGCAACTGAACTGAAGAGACATTAGCATCTCATTTGCATAAGATACAGTGGACATTGGCTGGCCAATAAAACCTGAGAAGGGATAAAAAGACCCTTTTAGGCCCCAAAAGGGACAGGGGGAGGGGATATTTGTTTACCCCAGGACTATAAAGGACTAAAAAAGAGCCTGATTGCTGAGGATCCCGGATTCACCATAACTGTGAAGGAGGGTCTAAAGACTTTTGGAGAGATTCTTCTGCAGGAGACTGTTACCAGACGAGTGGACTGACTTTTTGCTGGAAGTACTGCAGTGAATCATGCACTGACTTTGTTGGAATAAGTGGACGCCAAATAAGGAGAACAGTAGATCTACTTCTGGTCAAAGGAGTGAAGCTGGAGGACGACAACGGTCGACAGTTGCCAACTGCATCCAGATTCACTCAACAGGGTTGATCCAGTCCTGAGTTTACCCCACTGCATGCAAAGACTTTTAATCTTTCTTTTCTACGGGGCTGCAATAGGGAAATCAGAACTACAAGGCCCTGCATGCAATTGGGAAAACCCAGGACTAGATCAACTCTGTCAGGCAAATCTGGATCCAGTTGGCAACCTTAGTTAGTATACAGTCGATTCCCCATAACTGGCACAGGGCTCGAGAGAAAAATGCTGCATGCATACAGCCTAGAGATAGTAATCTTGGCAGGTTGCAACTATGTCCTGTGAAAACAAGGAATCAGATTTTCCAGATAGTAGTAGAATATCTAAGCTGCTGTAGTAGACTACAAAAGACAGAGCCATATTGTGAATTATGAGCTTTACACTATCAGACCTGTGAGCTTGGCAGGAGTGCAGGACAATGTAGTGCAGACAGAGCAAGAAGCTTCCTGACCAGCAAGCAACCACTGTAATAAATTTGGCTGAGAAGAAAACAGAACTTACCAGAATTTGAAATTAAACTCTGAAAATGCAGTGGGAGAACAAACTCACCAACAGCCAAAATAAATAAAACTGCTGATGGTGCCTCATCTAAAAGGAAGACTGGTACAGACATAACTCAGTTCTTTTAATTTACTGAGGAAACTGTAGTGAGGGAGGGAGGGAGGAGGGACTTGGCACTGGGACTGTTGCCCCAGCTCCAATACAACATGTGGAAATCTTCATTATGAAGAAAAGGAGCATAATCCTTTCAAAAGAAACCCCCTGGCTCTACTGACTAACAGAAAAAATATGGGTCAGGATCTGGCTGAGAACTAAGCAGGAGATGCACGGTTCATTCATCATCCACTTGGAGACAGTTAATACTGAGCATTCTATGGCTGCACAATCCCCTTTAGGGGCAAAGTACACAGAACTACTTTCTTTCTCTATATCCATCCATTGGTTGATAGACACAACACCCACTTGCCTGGACTGGTCTGGCAAGGAGAAGGAAAGGATCTCCATACACAGCAGATAAAATTGGCTATACAGGTGGTTAATATGTAATCTAAAAGACCAACATAAACAGCTCTCTTATAGCTCAGAAACAAATAAAAGGAGTGTTTGAACATGCACATAAAATTCCCATGCAGCCACCCCCATGTGAGCTTTACCTGTATAATACAAAAAGCTTAGCTTCAAACACATGGAGAAGAGGAAGGGAATATGTGGTTGATTTATCATGTCTAATACTAGCACTGCTCAATCTTCTCCAGGAGGCACCCCTAACCAGTAGGGTACTCAGGATTACCACAATATGGGGGAGAAAGCAGTATAGTGAGGAATGGATCTATGGACTAAGTATGCATATATGCATTTAGTATGATCAAAGACTTCTGATATTTTTACATATATGAAGAACATGCATATATTGGTGTTTAAATGGGCAAGGGTACAAAGAATGCTTTCAGCTCTAACTCCCTCCCTCAGATAGATATCACTTTACCTTATGCTTCAACCATGCTGCCCTAAACAAAATCTAAATAAATATATTGTAAGTGCTGTCTGTTTCTGATTGCAGTTTGATGAACAGCCTTCCGCTAGAGAGACAATAGATACTGGCAGCTTCAGAAAGGCTCTCCTGGCTACAAAGATTGTTTTTCCAAACAATAGCCTGGGAATGTTAAATAAATGATGTCTTTATCTGTGGAGGATTCCAAGTAATGTGATTTGGCAGTGCCCTTAAACTAACTGTGGGATATCCATTTTGCTACTGCAGCTTTGTTTTAAATCTAATCAATTGTTTTAATTGTTAAAACTCAGACTTCACTAACCTAAGACAACAGAAGTTCACTATGCTAACAAAAAAGATCCAATATTAAATCAGACTCAGAAAACACAGACTGTAGTAATCTTAAATCTACAAGATGAATGATGACTTTTATACTAAAGTTACTGACTCTTTAAGCTTATCACTGAATAAATTGTCATCCAAGCTTTATATGTAGGAGATGCTTCCCACATTACACAGAAAATAAGAACATAAGTGTTGCCATACTGAGACAGTCTGAAGGTCCATTAAGCCTAGTATCCTGTTTCCAACAGTGGCCAATCCAGGTCAAAAGTACTTGGCAAGATCCCAGAACAATAAAACAGATTATATGCAGGGGATTTTCCCTAATCCATTTTAATGGCGGCTGATGGACTTTTCTTTTAGGCAATTATCCAAACCTTTTTTAATCCCTGCTAAGCTAACAGCTTTTACAACATTCTTTGGAAATGAATTCCAGCGTTGAAGAAATATTTTCTCCAGTTAGTTTTAAAATTATTACTTAGTACCTAGCTTCATTGCATGTCCCGTAGTCCTATTATTTTTTGATAGGGTAAACAAGTGATTCATTTGACAAAGTACCTCATAAAAGACTCCAGAGGAAACTGGAAAGATAGATATGGAGCATCTGTTTACGCTTTTCAATAATACTAGGACAAGGGGGGCATAAGATGAAGCTGGAGTGCAGTAAGTTTAAAACAAATAAGAGAAAAGTTTTCTTTACTCAGCGCGTAATTCGACTCTGGAATTCGTTGCCGGAGAATGTGGTTAAGGCGGTTAGCTTAGCAGAGTTTAAGAAAGGCTTGGATGGCTTCCTGAAGGAAAAGGCCATAGAATGTTATTAAAGGAACGTAGGGAAAATCCACTATTACTGGCACAAGCAGTACAAAATGCTTTGCTCCGTGGATCTTTTTGGGTGATTGTGACCTGGATTGGCCACTGGTCGGAGACAGGGTGCTGGGCTAGATGGACCTTTGGTCTGTCCCAGTGTGGCGATGTTTATGTCTTATTAAAAACTGGTTAAAAAATAGAAAACAGACAGTAGGGTTAAATTGTCAATATTCTCAATGGAGAAGGGTAGATAGTGGGGTTCCCCAGGGGTCTGTGCTCAGGACTTCTGCTTTTTAACATATTTATAAATGATCTTCAGATGGGAGTAACTAGTGAAGTAATTAAATTTGATGATGACACAAAGTTATTCAAAGTTGTTAAAGCGGAAGAAGATTGTGAAAAATTGCAAGAGGACCCTACAAGACTGGGAGACTGGGCATCCAAATGGCAGATGACGTTTAATGTGAGCAAATGCAAAGTGATACATGTGGGGGAAAAAGGAAGCCGATCTATAGCTACATAATGCAAGGTTCCACATTAGGAGTCACCGACCAGGAAAGGGATCTGGGCATTATCGTTGATGATACGTTGAAATCCTCTGCTCAGTGTGCGGCAGCGGCTAAGAAAGCAAACAGAATGTTAGGAATTAATAGGAAAGGAATAGAAAACAAAAATGAGGATGTTATAATGCCTTTGTCTCGCTCCATGGTGCGAGCACACCTCGAATACTGTGTGCAATTCTGGTCACCACATCTCAAAAAAGATATAGTGGAATTAGAAAAGGTACAGAGAAGGGCGACAAAAATGATAAAGGGAATGGGACAGCTTCCCTATGAGGAAAGGCTAGAGCGGCTAGAGCTCTTCAGCTTGAAGAAAAGACGGCTGAGGGGAGATATGATAGAGGTCTATAAAATAATGAGTGGCGTGGAATGGGTAGACGTGAATCGTTCGTTTACTCTTTCCATAAATACTAGGACTAAGGGAAACGCAATGAAGCTACAAAGTAGTAAAATTTTAAACGAATCAGAGAAAATATTTCTTAATGCAACATGTAATTCAATTCTGGAATTTGTTGCAGTTACCTTAGCAGGGTTTAAAAAAGGTTTGGATAAGTTCCTAAAAGAAAAGTCCATAAGCCATTATTAAAATGGACTTGGGGAAAATCCACTGCTTATTTCTAGGATAAGCAGCATAAAATGTATTGTACTGTTCTGAGTTTTTACCAGATACTTGTAACCTGGATTGGCCACTGTTGGAAACAGGATGCTGGGTTTGATGAAACTTCGGTCTAGTCTGCCCCAGTATGGAAATACTTATATTTGTTGGGTTTTCAGGATTTCCCCAATAAATATTTAATTTATTTATTAGGATTTATTTACCGCCTTTTTGAAGGAATTCACTCAAGGCGGTGCACAGTAAGAATAGATCAAACATGAGCAATAGACAATTACAGCAGTAAAAATATTCAAAAACAATACAAAGTATGGCATGGTATACTATTTACAATGTCAACACAATACGTAATAGAACATTATAGGTGATAGCGAAGGGTAAAGCAAATATGTAATATATAGAAGGGTAAGAAAGTAGGAAGAGTTAGAAAGTAAGGTGATTGATTTAAAGAAAGTTGCACATGAGGTCATAGAAATGGTTAAATGTTATCTTAGCTAGAGTAGGAGTGGATAAACATGTCCTGCTGCAGTATATGCAGCCTGAGTACTCCTTGTGTGTGTGAGTGAGACTAATGAGTTAGGTACTTCTTCCAGTAAAGGCCTGGTTGAAGAGCCAAGCTTTTACCTGCTTCCTGAAGTACAGATAGTCTTGTGTTAAGTGCAGCCTTTCCGGCAGTGCATTCCAGAGTGTGGGGGCAACTCCGGAGATTTATTTGCATGCAATGGAGGCACTGCATGCAAATAGATCATGTATATTCAATGGGGAAATCCTGAAAACCCAACTGGGTTGCAGCCCTCAAGGACCGAGGTTGCTCACCCCACGTTATCTATTAAGAATCTGCTCTAGAACATCTAAAATGTTATTTAAATAAACAAAAAAAGTTATACATACTTTGAAGTGAAAAAATTAACTCACTTTAATTTGCCAAAGAGAAATCCTTGAACTTCATCAGGTGCATCATCTTCAGTCATTGATGTGGCATTCGAAGCTAAAGTGATAATGTGGATAATAAAGTATGAGCACAAAGCATATACCATGACATTCTCCTGGGTAACACCAAATACTAAGCATAAAAGTTACACAAGCACTTTCCCTTCAATACAAAGTGCACAAAACTACACTTTCATAAAATATATTGCCAAAAACTGTCAGAAAAACGTACTTAATTTTTGGGTATACCAATTCAGGCAAACATGGGATGTGGACTTCTGCATATTAAAACTGTGGATCTACCGAGGAAATATTGTAAACTGGCCTTTAATGTTATGACGGTAGCCTGTTTAGCTTTGGCAGCACTTTGGAAACAACCAGGGACCCTTACATGTGAACTCTTAATAGCTAAAGTGGACTATGTATGCTGTATGAATAAGTTGACAGCACTTCGCAGGAATAAATTATCTTTCCTACGAACCTGGGACCCCTTTGTACAGTGGTGAGCTGGGCTGTCACTATAACAACTTGATGTTGGGAAGGTCCTCAGGTTTTCATATAACTGTCCTCTGGGAGGGTGGGGAGGGGGGTAGGTAGGTTTTATGGGAAGTGTTTTTTTAGGGGGGGGGGGTCCTGGGGGGATAAGAAGAAGATTAAATCTCGCTTCAGATATGTGTAATAGCACCATGCCAAAGAGCTATGGTATGAAGTTTACATTGCCTAGCAAGCTACACTGCACTGCGACATTCTTCTTTTCCCTTCTTTTTGATTGTATTCTAGTTTTCAAATTTCAATAAAAACTTTTGCAAAAAAGAAAATGTAGTTATTTACCCGTAATCAGTGTTCATTAGCCACACTTGTGGGCAATATCATTTGACAGTGACCCTGTTCTCTCAGAGCGCAGACAAAGTTTTGTGGGCATGGAGAGCAGCTACCACACATAAGGCAGCCGCCTCCCTCCCCACACACAGTTAAGAATATACATAAGAGTAGCCATACTGGGTCAGACCAAGGTTTCATCTAGCACAGTATCCTGTTTCCAACAGTGGTCAATCCAGGTCACAAGTACCTGGCTGTTATGTTCCTCACCTGGTTCCAGGCCTGCGCGGCTGATTCGCCGGCGAGGCGCGGTCCAGCAGAGATAGCCGGCTATTTTGGATGTGGTTTCTCCAGGATGGGTCTGTTTCTGTTTCCTATTTCTGGCAGCCATCATCTTGGTTGGATCAAGGGCAGCAGCCATCTTGGCTAGCTCAGGAGGGGGCAGCCATCTTGTATACAAGAACAGGAAGGAAGCCCATATTTGGGTGTTGTGCTACTTTGCTGATGGGGGCAGCCATCTTGGAACAGCTGCACATGGTTCAGCCTAATTCCTGCACTATTTAAAGCCCTGTTTCCAGTCCTTCCAGGCTTCGGCTTCTATTCGCATAGAGGTTGTGGTCTTCATCTGTTCCAGTGTTTTCCTGTGTTCCTGACCTCGGATTGTTTACTGACTTCATGCTGTGTTGCTGCCGGCCCAGACTTCGGACTGTTTTCTGTTTTTGCTGCTTCGCTGACTCCTTGCTCCAGGACTGTGTCTGCGCTCCCGCTTGTCTGGTCAGTGGTCGCGCAACCCCGCTGGTTCCGGAAGTCCTGCCGGCCGCTTGAACCCAAGGGCTCAACTCTTGCGGGACAGTGGCTGTGCAGGTGAAGCTTGGGGTTGTCTGGCTGCCTGACCGAGCGCAGTGGCACTCCATCTTCGCCGTGCTCAGTCGGGGCACAAGGGCTCACATCCCCAATCATAACACTGGCAGAAACCCAAATAGTAGCAACATTCCACACTACCTATCCCAGGACAAGCAGTGCCTTCCCCATGTCTGTCTCAATAGCAAACTATGAACTTTTCCTCCAGGAACTTGTCCAAACATTTTTTAAACCCAGATATGATAACTGCCATAATTACATCCTTCGGCAAAGAGTTTTACAGCTTAACTATTTGTTGAGTAAAAAAATATTTCCTCCTATTCATTTTAAAAGTAGTTATTGGTCCTTTGGATACCTCAAGTATAAATCATCTGGAACAGTGGTATAAATATCATAAGGCTAACTTATTCTGCAGTTTCTAAAGAATCCACTTCACCAGAAAATAAATACATTTTCTCAGTTGACAAGCAGGATGAAAAAGTTAACTATGCTTATTGTAACTCTCAACTGATAATTGTTCCCTTAATCCTTTAGGGTCCTGCAATCTAGAGAAAGCAAAAAGAGAAGTATGACTAAACAATGAAAAAACTGAAGAATAGCTTGTACAAATCCACTGTCCCTACTTGTCATGGTGGTCAGGGCAGTAATGGATTATTAAAGTAGAAAAGGGTAGAGGACACTTTCAATGACCATATCTGGCAGACACCTCCTGTGACATGCTGATAACAGAAACTAGCTCTGCAGGAAGATGAGCAAGACTTGAGAATACAGGTATGCCAGGAAATTCTGAGTTACAATGAATTGTGTGTGTGTGTATTTTGAAAGCTTTACAAGAAGAGAACACCAGGGACCAGCAATGTTTTTCACCTAAAATAGCTCCCTTTCCCTTTGGTTTGAGACCTCCCATACTCAAGAGGATGATATGATTTCCAACACAGGCCCAAAGTGCTTCCAGCAGGGAAGAGTAAACCAGACATCCAATAAAAGCAGAAGTAGTGACATGGAACCAAATCTGAATCAGCAGGCAGAGGCAAGATTCAGGAATCAGCCACCAGCCACTGTCCTGGTGATTGGAAATATAGTGCGGAGGAACTGTTCAAAGATCTGGTTAGTCCTCTCTATCTGACCATTAGCCTGGGGGTGGTACACCAAGGAAAATGACAGCTTTAGTTCTGCAATTAATTGAGTCCTTGGTCAAATACTGTCCTCAGGTATCCATGCAAAGGGAAGGCATGGTTCAAAAACAGGGAAGTTCAGTACAGTTATGAAGTGGGCCATCTTGCTAAACCTATCTACCACTAACTACAGAATAGTATTAATTTTTGGTGGGGGTAAGCCCACGATAAAATCCATAGTGATGTGTGTCCACAGATATGAGAATAAAGGCAGAGGTTGAATTAACCTAGTGTTTGGGCATAAGAAGTTTTAGCTTGTACAAAAATGGTGTAACAGGCTACATAATTCCTAACAACCTTTTGCACAGATGGTCAAACAGGATGATTTGATAAGCACACTCCCTAGACTCCCTGCCGCTCATACAGCACTGTTTGAGGTAGGGTGTATACCACAAAAAAAAAAAAAAAAAGCAGTGGATGAGCGCATTACTGGGTGCTGCTGTCTGAGCCTGCTGTAATTTAGTAGTGATGGTACAGAGAATATAACCTGAAAATAATGGATCAGGAGGGGAATATTAGAAGTTAAATGTTAGTATGGAAAATAAGAAGAAAATTAATAAATGCTTGTCTGCCCTATCTGTTGAAATGCTGAACTGATAGCTCCAGGCCTGCTAAGTAAGTAAAGTTCTTACCAGATGCTGGAAATTACCACTAGACATAGACATGCCTGAAAGGGAACTGAAAGTGATGTATGCCCTTAGCCTACATGTCTGAGCACACAGGTGCAGTATGAAATAATGTATGCTAGCTGTAAAAGAGGTCTTCTTACTTATTATAGTCAGATTCTTTTTACTGCAATGGGTCACGGCTGTTGAACTTTGTCCTGAACCCCAACTAGCAGATGTAAGCAGAATATATAATGTATGCAGGATATAATCTAGACAATTATCTTACACAGTTTGTATCCTGTGATTTATGATGTAAAACCTGTTAACCTGTAACCCACAACTTAATACTTTTTGCCAATAAAACAGAAGAGGACTGGAAGGATTTGAGACAGTGCTGTGTGAATCCAATGATCGAGTGGACTGGTCTCTCTTTGCAAAGACCCTTGCTATCTATCTATCTCTGTTTTTTTTTAACCCATCAGTGGTGTGTGTGTGAATTTATTTCCCTTGGCCTCTCCTAGAGATGGGAGTAAAGAGCTGAGTATGAAACCTACCCAGGTGGGGGTCTCCAGCAATCAGGTGGTGCCATCTGAATCTGGAAGGAGTGAAGATAATATCTAAGTGCATTAAGGTTAGGAAATTAGGAGATAAAATTCAACAGCTCACTATGTTGCTTAAAAAAACAAAAAAAAAAACCCCAAATTCAGCCACAGCTGTCAATACTGCAAAAAAAAAAAAAAAAAGAAGGAAGTTTCATGAACTAGTATGGATAAAACAATGAATTGCAGAGAAAATCAGTAACTCTAATTGATCATTCTAAATTCTGCTCTTTAAAGGGAATACTGGAGGATCCCATCTAATGAATATCTATGGGAGGGAGCAGAACTAAAATCCCCTGATATAACAATATCCTTGAGTACTCAGCCTAAGCTGTCAGATATTCTCAATTAAGCTGAAAAAATCTGCTCAGAATTGTGTGTCTGCAGATAGTGTTTGGTTTGCCTGTGTGCTCCTAGTATGGGCTGCTAGCTGTGAAGTGTTTTCTGGTCAGGTTAGGGAACTATAAGGGCGCTGCTGACTGCAGTCTTATGTTGGCATGTTCTCACCTAATGCTATCTCCTGTCAAATCCCGTTCTATCCTTCTCTGCTTCTTCCTCTTAAAAGGAATTCAAGGCTGTACTTTCAGGGATTAAGTAAACTGGGTATCCTGAATCAGTCAAGCCCAATCCACTGCGATATTTCAGAAAACTAGAGGGAGAAAGAGTGCAGGGGCAGCCAATCTTCAGTAAAATACTACAGAAAGAGTTTCTTGGTAGCGGCTTTGTCTGTGTCAGGGACAGGAAAGGAAGTAATAAAAATAAAAATTCCAAAACGGAGATTACAGCCCTGTACTGTATTTAAGTGTTTAGAAATTTAAGTAAACGAGTAAGAATGAATGCTAACATATTGTCTTCATTGTTTATAAGTAACTCTTTTCCAGCAAGAATGCTGAAATAATATAACTTTGCCATGCCTTGCAAATAAATTCAGCTAAGCTAACTGAAGGAGGAAAGAAAGGAAAAACTTTTTATGAGGCAATTCTAAGCTATTTGATTTATGAGAGCTGTGCATTCCTTGTTTAATGTGTTATTCCTGTTTCTATCATAGTTACAGAGAATTACGTCCTGGAACCTCATAATTCATAATTTCCGATATTGTATTTGCATGTGATTGTGTCTATTTCACACAAGGTAATCTGCCTGTTGAGGGAATGTGTCATAGGGCTGAGTTTCCTCTTGTTTTAAAGACAATGTTAGCTTCTGAATTTCTGAGAAATGTATTATCCTCACTATTTTTAAATTTGTCTTTGACAAGCAGTGTCTTTTGTCTGCTTTCTGAAGCTTACAGGAAGTATAGAGAAGTGAAATTACAGAGGCTGATCTAACTGGGAAAATTACTTTAAGAAAAAAAAAAGGGTATCTTCTGTTCTCAATAACTGAAGTTTGCAACTTGAAATTGTATTTTTGCATTTACTTACTGAATGAAAGTGCCAATGTGATGCAGTTTTAATTATTCCAGTATTATTCCAGTATCATCTTTACGCTGATGACTCCCAGATCTACCTCTCCACACCAGAAATCTCAGCAGGAATCCAGGCCAAAGTATCAGCCTGCCTGTCTGACATTGCTGTCTGGATGTCTAAGCGCCATCTGAAACTAAACATGACCAAGACTGAGCTTCTCATCTTTCCCCTAAACCAACCTCTCCTCCTCTCCCATTCTCTATTTCTGTGGATAACATTCTCATCCTTCCTGTCTCATCAGCTCGTAACCTTGGCGGTCATCTTCGACCCCTCCCTCTCCTTCTCTGCATATATTCAGCAGACTGCTAAAACCTGTCGTTTCTTTCTCTATAATATCAGCAAAATTCGCCCTTTCCTTTCTGAGCACACTACCAGAACCCTCATCCACACTCTTATCACCTCTCGCTTAGACTATTGCAACTTGCTTCTTACAGGTCTCCCACTTAGCCATCTCTCTCCTCTTCAATCTGTTCAAAATTCTGCTGCACGACTAATAATCCGCCAGTGTCATTATGCTCATATTAGCCCTCTCCTCAAGTCACTTCACTGGCTTCCTATCCGTTTCTGCATACAGTTCAAACTCCTCTTATTGACCTATAAGTGCATTCACTCTGCAGCTCCTCAGTACCTCTCCACTCTCATCTCTCCCTACATTCCTCCCCGGGAACTCCGTTCACTGGGTAAATCTCTCTTATCTGCACCCTTCTCCTTCACTGCTAACTCCAGACTCTGTTCCTTTTATCTTGCTGCACCATATGCCTGGAATAGACTTCCTGAGCCGGTACATCAAGCTCCATCTCTGGCCGTCTTCAAATCTAAGCTAACAGCCCACCCTTTTGATGCTGCTTTTAACTCCTAACCCTTATTCACTTTGTTCAGAACCCTTATTTTATCATCCTCAATTTAATATTCCCTTATCTCTTGTTTGTTCTGTCTGTCTGTCCTAATTAGATTGTAAGCTTTGTCGAGCAGGGACTGTCTCTTCATGTTCAAGTGTACAGCGCTGTGTACGTCTAGTAGCGCTTTAGAAATAATAAGTAGTAGTAGTTGTCTAATCTATAATTCCCCCCCCTCCCACAATTTTAAATCTATAAGTGAATGAAGTGTTATGTTCTCATCCTGCCTAGAGTAGAATTGAGGAAGTCCGTTGATGTCTCTTTTAACATTGACTAAACAGTTTTAACATTTTGGGTTTAGGTAATTGTAACTAATTGAATGTTACAGAATTCACTTAATGTCTATTGTTAGAAATATGCTAGTATCGGATGTCAGTCTTAACTTACTTTGATAATAAGAAGTTTTCCAGTGCCGCTCTTTTAGACATGAAATGGTATCTTACATTAAGTTTGTTTGTATGTTTCTGTGAGGTAAGTGCCCATATTCTGTTTTCTTAGTGACAGGAAACGATAACAGAACTGAAATACTACAAGATGTAATGGGAAAAGCATACATGTTGAATTCTAAGTTACACTGTAATCTCTCTATCCTGGTTCTGATTATATTTTGATCCATATGCTGAGATAAGCACGGGACTTTATTACATAAGTGGACAAAGGTGAGCCAGTTGATGTAAAGTATCTATTTTTTTCAGAAGGCTTTTGATAGTTCCTCCTGAGAAAATTAAAAAGAGTCATGGGATAGGAGGCAAGGTTCTGGTGTGGATTAGGAATTGGTTATTAGACAGAAAACAGAGGGTAGGGTTAAATGGTCATTGCTCTTAATGGAGGAGGGTGAGCAGTGCAGTGCCACAGGGATCTGTATAGGGACTAATGCTATTTAACATATTTATAAATGCAATGGAAATCATAACAATGAGCGAGGTGATTAAATTTGCACATGATACAAAACTATTCAAGGTGGTTAAAACACATGCAGACTGTGAAATATTGCAGACCATAGGAAATTGGAAGACTGGGAATCCAAATGGCAGAGGTGATGCACATTGGAAAGAATAATCCAAATCATAGTTACTTGATGCTAGGGTCCACCTGAAAGGGGGGGGGGGGGGTCAGCACTTAAGAAAAAGATCCAGGTGTCTTTGTAGATAATATGCTGAAATCTTTTGCTCAGTGTGCGGTGGCGGCAGCCAAAAAAGCAAACAGGATGCTAGGAATTATTAGGAAAGGGATGGTGAATAAGACCAAAAATACTATACTGCATTTGTATTGCTCCATTGCACGACCGCACCTTGAGTATTGCGTTCAGTTCTAGTTGTCATATCTCAAAAAAGATATAGCGGAATTAGAAAAGGTTCATAGAAGAGTGACCAAAATGATAAAAGGGATGGAACTCCTCTCATATGAGGAAAGGTTAAAGAGGTTAGGGCTCTTCACCTTGGAAAAGAGATGGATGAGGAGAGATATGATTGAAGGCTACAAAATCCTAAGTGGTATAGATGAGTAGATCTATTTTTTTTACTCGTTCCAAAAGTACAAAGACTAGGGGACACTCGAGGAAGTTACATGGAAAAACATTTAAAACAAATAGGAGGAAATATTTTTTCACTAAGTGAATAGTTAAGCTCTGGAACTCTTTGCCAAAGGATGTAGTAACAGCGGTTAGCATATCTAGGTTTAAAAAAGGTTTGGATAAATTCCTTGAGGAAAAATCCATAGTCTGCTATTGAGACAGACATGGGAAAGCAACTGCTTGCTCCAGGATTGGTAGCATGGAATGTTGCTGCTAATTGGGTTTCTGCCAGGTACTTGTGATCTGGCTTGGCCACTGTTTAGAAAACAGGATGCTGGACTAGATAGACCATTGGTCTGACCCAGTATGGCTACTCTTATGTTCTCATGATATGCCCTGACATTGTAAACAACTGGAATGTTGAAAAAGTGCCTTAATAGATGGGGCAGTTGTGAAATTGAACAGACCAAAGTACTAACTGCTTCCTCCGCTTCTGCATTATGCAGTAGGATGGTGCACAAAACATAAGGATACACCAAGAATCTGAACACCTTTTCCAGGCCTTGGAGGCTGCCTCACAGGAATTTACAAGGACTTGTCAACCTGGTATAGTACGTAGATGACAATGAATTTCATGCAGATTGCTGAGCCTATGCTATGCAGATAACTGATAGTTATAGGGTTTCAACATCCTCTCATTCTGAACACATAGTCTATGCATGTTGAATTATGTGACCAATAGGGTATATTAAAAGTGGGATATGCTGAATGTACCTAGGACAACGTCCTGGAAATGTGAATATTACTCTGTTTTAATAAGAGCCTATGAGATAAGACAATTTAAATCTGTAAGTATTTATACTGATAGTGGAGTTGGGATTTTTGGACAGATATGGGGCACAGAGGGGCTTCTTATAATTATTTTTTTTTTGCACAGTTTAATTTAATTCACAATGTCAGAGATTTGAAATTATGTTTTAAAGTGTAGGAAGTGAAGTTATAAAGGAGCTGGGAGGACTTGGGAGATAAAACCCCATCCTTGGAAAACAAAAATCTGTGTTGGAAGAATTAAGTAGAGGTTTGTGCTGGGAGAATATCTTATTGATAACAAGAAATAGGATTTATTGCAACTTGTTAGTTGTCATTTTAAGAGTTATGATAACAGCATAGCAGAGATAGGATAGACAAACATGAATGATGTTAGGCAATATGCTTGTAAAGGAATAAAACATGTACAATTATAATAGCGAATAATGTAAATTATGCATTTTTTAGGATAGTTATGCACATTTGAGATTATTATTTCAGTTAGCACAAGAAGAGGTGAAGAGATGGACATTATGTGAAGGTATTTCTCTTTCTGAAACTAACCTCTTAAGGGTATCAGGACCTTTTAGACTGGGTACACCCCACCGGGCTCTGTAGGTGTTTCTGCTATATTCAAGACTGGGACTGGATTTTTGATCATTTTGCTTTGGCCTTTAAAGACTATGTGTTGGAACCTGCTGAACTTAAGTATAATCTGTTAAAAAAAATTTTTTTTTCTATATTTGGACAGAACTGTGTTTTAAATCCTGTTGATGGGATAAACCCAGGCTCCAGCCTCTCATAGGTATAAGCCATCCCTGAGAGTTGACAGTATAGAAAATGATCCAATAAAATTCAAGAGAACTGGGCTACTACTAAAGCCAGTAGGAACAAAGGAAAATGCATTTTTGGAAATAAAATGTTCGCAGTTATATACATCATTTAGAAGGACCGTGAAAACATTCCTATTTGACTAAGTAAAGATCTGTCATCATAATTATTTTAAGACAGAGTTGTAAAGCTATATCTGGTTAGTAATTTGTAATTATTTTTAGTTTTATACTTTACTGTACATTACTCAAATGTTGAAGGTTATCTAGAGTGTTAACTGCTATGAATTCTAATTGTGAAAACATCAATTGAATAGAATCGAAAAGAGGACATTTATAATGCTTGAAGTCTCCACCAGAAATGGCTGCACTTGAAAACTTGAAAGAACACTAATGCAGAACCACTGCAGAAGAATTGTGGGAAATTCTTTATCTACATTCAGGAACACACCCTAATGTTGCATCTATGATAAGAATGAAAAAAAATTATTTTTTTCTGTATATTTAGTATCATCCACAGTGTCAACATACCGAAGCAGTGGTCTAAACCTGTCATCTATGAAAAGGACAGGACAGTTTGCAGATCAACTCCTGCACAGTTCCCCAAACCTTGGGGGGGGGGGGGGGGGGGGAGTTCCTGTACATTCACTAAGTTGCCTCTGGCCAAAGGGGGCTTAAGTGTCTGCTTGTGGCTGTTTGTGACAAATTTACTACCATATAGAAACTGATGTCACATTTTCTTTTTCTCCTTTTAGTAATATCTTCAGATCAAGATCCCTCTTGTGTGTTGTCCCTTTGAGAGGGGTTGGCGCAGCAGTTTGTGCTTTGATTTTACTGTTTTGAACTAATGTTGCATATTTTTCAGAACCTTCTTTTAACATTTATTGAAGCCACCTATTCCTAGTCTTTCTAGAAGAGGGTGACCCCATGTGAAAGATCAGACTACATGAAAGCTGTCACAGCACAAGTCTTCTTTGGAACCTTATGCAAAAGGAAAAGAAGGCCCGTAGCTAAGTACTGTTATGGGCTCATTTGCCATCAAGATCACCGGCCCACAATTGCAGAACAATTTTATGGGACGGAACCTTAAAGCTTTACAGTTTGTTTTTGTTTATCTTGTATTTGAGGACTTATTCCCATTATTGTTTTAGGAATTTATTCTTTTATTTAGCACTTAAATATTGTTCTGTGTGTATTATTGGAAATATTACTAAGTTTATAAAAAGTTAGGAAAGAGTGATAGGTCAGACAGAATGAATTTTAAAAAACCTGTATATTCATCCTGTCTTGAATCTTATGTTTGTTTCATATTTTTTGCTCACTTCAAGAGACCCTCTCCCTATTTCTCATTCCTGCCCAGCTGAAGTGAGACCTAACACAAGTGCAGTGAAGAGAATGAAGATACCACTTGCTGATAAGAAATGGGAGATGTGGTTACTGCAACAGATGATGCCTCATGACTGGACCTCACCCACTTTCCTCATCTAAAGGTGGAAATTTCTGGATTAGGAAGTGGAATGGTGAACATGAGAGCATAAGAGATTCTAGCATTGTCATTCAGACTCCAACACTTCTACTTGTCAGCACAGCTGGAAAAAAATCTGAATAAGCCATAATGAACTGGTCGCAGCCTTTTTAGGAGAGCATGTGGACAGGAGGTCTTAGAAGTGAAGTTTGTTGAACTCTTCTCTTAGGTGCGGTAAACTCTTGACAGGATGAAACCGTAAAATATATTTTGAATGTGTAAGAAACATGCAGTATGTTACAATGTGCACCTGTTCTCAGAAACATAAGTTTCTTTAGTTGGAGTACAAGGTTTAGCGTTTTATGTACATCTTGTATCAACAGATGTAGCATGTGCTTTAGCTGAGACAATCAACTCATAGCTTTAACTCAAGAAACCCACAGTTTGAGAAATGCTGTCATCAAATATCGCCTCAGAAATGATTACTTGCTCCTTAGAGCTAACCATGGTTATAAGGAATTTGAAGAAATGTATTGTTTTAACCTGATAACAGTATTCTAATTGAGCAAAAATTAAAATCCCTCAAAACTTTATCCTTAGGCATTCAGCACCACTGCTGGAGACTATTAGTTATATGACCTTACTGACTGGCTTACTAGTTGGTTGCCAAATATTAGATGGCTCCGTATAATGGTAGTAGCTGTTTGGACTAATTGTATCCCTACTTGGGACTGGTTATTTAAACCTAATGTTAAACTGCTACTGCAACAGACCATGATGGAAGGATCATGTATTCCTTCCCAGACTGAGTTACGCTTAGAATGAACCGGACTCTCTCCATAAAGGCCCTTGCTAGATATATATGGAGATATATATGGAGAGAATCCGGCTCATGCTAAGCGTAACTCAGTCTGGGAAGGAATACATGATCCTTCCATCAATTTGGCTCAGTACATCTTCCAGGTTCATCGTGATTTCTTTCAGTTCCTCCGCATCATCACCCTTGAAAACCATTTCCGGTAAGGCTTACATCTTCTTCCGTAAATACAAAAGCAAAGAATTCATTCATTTTCTCTGCTATGGCCTTGTCCTCCCTGAGTGGCCCTTTTGCTCCTTCGTGATCTAACGGTCCCACTGACTCCCTTGAAGCTTTCTGCTTCTAATGTGTCTGAAAAGTTGTTAATGTGAGTTTTAGCCTCTGCTGCAAGTTTCTCTTCATAATCTCTTTTAAACTTCTTTATTAATTATTTGCATCTGACTTGCCAGTGCTTATGCTGCTTCATTTGTGTCCTTTTTCCATTCTTTGAAGGACAATCTTTTGGCTGTAATAGTCTCTTTAACTTCACCTTTTAACCATGGTGGCTGTTTTCTCTTTTTTCCACCTTTGCAAATACATGGAATGCATTTGGACTGGGCTTCCAAGATGGTGAATAACGTCCATGCCTGATTTAGTATCCTAACCTTAGCAGCCAATCCTTTTAGTTTCTTTTTAACCTTTTTTTTTTATTATTATACTTACCCTTTCAAAAATTAAATGCTGCTACAGTAGATGATTTAACTACTATCTGGGTTCCTCCCAGATAGTAGTTAAATCATGTTATGATCACTGTTTCCCAAACAGCGCCACCTCTCGCACTGTGCCCTGCACACCACCAAGGACCAGTCCAAAATGGCTCCCCCTCTCGTCGGTTCCTGGACCAGTTGCTCAAAGAAGCAGTCCTTTATTACATCTAGAAATTTTATCTCCCTGGCACTTCCTGATGTAACATTTATCTAGTCAATATTGGTACAAATCAGAGACACCCCAATTTGAAAGATGCACTTTCATTTACAAAGAAGGCTCCTTTTAATGATGTCTAAAACTCTACACTTTTATATAGAAAAAAACCTCTCCAAGATGCAGAAATGAGAAGAGAATGCAGCTAAATTATTTGAAGTTTAAAGTTATACACTTATCTTGGATGCAGTAAACTTATCCATCCTTCAATGAAATACAAATACGCTCAAAGTCCTGATCACTTCTTTTAAAATCCCAACAGGGGTGCCCTGTTCATCATCGTTTGGCTGCTTCATGGGACCCATCCAAGACCGCAGTTTCAATTCACCACCGTCGGCTCTTCTAGTTTTTCACAAAATGGTGGCTGCTTCTCAAGGGACGCCGAGAGCTTTAAATCCCCGCGTCATAGGATTACATCAGAACGTCTCAGGTGCCAAATTATAGGAATGCCTTCCATTCAATAGAAATATTTAATCCTTTAGGGATAACTGTGTGTAAAGTAAAAATCCATCTTTGCTCCCTTTGGCGAAGTAAACGCCATGTGTCTCCTCTTTGCTCCGTGACTTTTAGTTGTTCTAACACCGTACCTACGAAAACTTATGTTGTTTTTCCATGAAATGAGATACCAAAGGTTCATGTGTCCTTTGAGAATATACGCAGTGTCTATGATCAATAAGGCACCTCTTCAGAGCGCGAGACATTTGACCAATGTAATATAAATTACATGGACATATCAAAAGATATATAACATTTCGAGACAGACAGGAAGTTTGAGCTCTAAAAGGATAAACCTTTCCCATATGAGAATCTATAAATTAGAGTCCAACATCATGTCACATGTTGTGCATGATCCACACACTGTATGATGATCTTGTGTTCTAATAGCTCTTTCTTCACGGGTCCATGGCTCAGCTGTGCATAACATGTCATTCAAATTATTATTGCGCTGAAGGGCAAATAGAATTCTCAATTTTTGAAAACAAGGATGAACTTTCAATATAGGAATATGTTTCTTGATCATCCTCGTCACTGTATCTGTGTGACAATTATACTTGGTTACAAATGTCAAAACTTCCTCGAGGAGTCAACAACCATTCTCTGTGATTAAAAAATGCTCTTTTTTTTTTAGCCTTTTTCACAAGAGCTGCAGGCTATCCTCTATTAACAAGCTTCTTTTGTAGAGTATCTGGAGGTGGGACTTCTCTACAACATCCCCTGTAGGTCTCCTCTATGTACCTCTCTGTCTCTCTCAGCGCCACCAAGTCTGCTACTCTAGCCTCAAGAGAAAGGACCTGTTCTCCGAGAGCTAGGAGCTCTTTGCATCGGGCACTCACATATAAACCGCTCACCAACTAGAAGATAATTATACATGTGACATTCAACGCAAAAATCTGGATAGAACCTCTCTCACTGCTGGACTGCTGTCTCCATCTTAGCATTTTTGAGTTTTTCAATAATTTAAAACTTGCTAAGGTATTAAGGATATTAGTCTAATATAAAAACGTTTTTAGCTTATATGGTATATTGTGTGATTTATGTGGAGGGGCATAATCGAACGGGGCGCCCAAGTTTTCATGAGCCGTAAAGGGGCAGGGCAACCCGTATTATCGAAACAAGATGGGCAACCATCTTTCGTTTCGATAATAAGGTCGGGGGACACCCAAATCATGAAATTTAGGTCGACCTTAGAGATAGTCATTCTTAGGTCGTTTTTGAGATGGTCGTCCCCGGTTTTCGGCGATAATGGAAACCGAGGATGCCCATCTCAAAAACGACCAAATCCAAGGCATTTGGTCGTGAGAGGAGCCAGCATTTGTAGTGCACTGGTCACCCTGACATGCCAGGACACCAACTGGGCACCCTAGGGGGCACTGCAGTGGACTTCAGAAAAAGGTCCCAGGTGCATAGCACCCTTACCTTGTGTGCTGAGCCCCCCAAAACCCACTCTACCATAGCCCTTAGGGATGAAGGGGAGCATCTAGATGTGGGTACAGTGGGTTTGTGGTGGGTTTTGGAGGGCTCACATTTACCACCACAAGTGTAACAGGTAGGGGGGGGGGGGGGGGGCCTGGGTCCGCCTACCTGAAGTACACTGCACCCACTACAACTGCTCCAGGTATCTGTATACTGCTGTGATGGACCTGAGTATGGCATTTGAGGCTGGCAAAAAAAGGTTTTAAAGTTCTCCCTGTTGTCAAACAGCTAAATAGCTGCCTGAGAGTTGAATTATGCGAATCTGACACACCCAATATTATATCTTTTGAATCGCACTTTTGAATATTAGATATTATGAAGTAAGGTTTCAATATAAACTCATAGATGATACAATATTACATATGCATACTTGATCTTGATTTGTCCTTGCCATTTTCAGGACACAGATTATAGAAGTCTGCCTGACACTTGCCTTGTTCCCTGATTACTCGAGCTGCTGTCAAAACTCCACACCAGTCCATCCAGATCTGGCTTTATGTCCCAATTATAGAATTGCCCTTATACGACTGGCATCTAACTCAGCACTAGCTAACATTCTCTTCTGTGCACAAGGTCCATGGTGGCTGTGCTTTGGCTGCTTCAGTGCCATGAGAGGAGGAGAGCCTTGGTATACTGCCAAGGTGGGTAAGCAATGGTATGTTTTCCTAGAGGTCAAACCTCTATCCCACAAGAAAGATGCTCTCTATTGGGGAATTCTTGACTTCACTTCTACTCTGCCCTGGAGCCCTTCCTTCTTACTCTTGTTAGAGTCAGACTGCAGGAACTTGCACCTTTCTAGCACTCTGCAACATCCTTGCATAGAGCTCAAAGTTAAAGACAGCACGGTCAGGTCTTAACAGCAGCAAATATCATGCAAATCTAAGAACTTAACCACCTTGCAGCAACTGAACTGAATCCTATCCATCAGAAGATGGAGCTAGATAAAATCAAATTTAGGAGAGCAGGGGGATTATATATGTATAATAAATATACATATGCCTTTAAGGCAGGAGAGTACACTGACTACCTGTCAAGTATTGTTTCTTCTTCAAATGTTTATGTCTGTTATTCAAATCATCACCGCCAATATCCAATTCAAACAGACCCCAATATTTCCAAAGGGTTTTCAATCAATCCACATTTTGGAAGCTTCATTATTATTTATGACAGTCTAGTTTATATAACAAGTTATATTATAGAGCACTTGAAAGTGATTGGGTTTGACATTAATATTGGGATCTGGTATTCACACACAAAAAAAGCCACAAACTTTGCATGTTATTTTATTCATGGAACTGGCCTTATTGTTTGGAACACCACCCTGGTCATGAACTTTGGTCCAGTCAGCAGAAGCTTTTTGGTTTTGCCTCCAGTGTCAATGGTACACAATATCTCAATGTGAACACAGGTTTACACCGTAGCTGGTCCACAGTTATGTAACAAGTTGCCAAGCAAATTATGTTTAGAAAAAACTGAAAGTTCATCTTTTCGTACAAGCATTTAATCCTGGGTGATTTTCCATTTTCAGTATGTTATTTTGACTGTTTTATTGCTAGCAGCTTACAGTATATGATAAATGTAATAAATGAAAATAAAAATGAAGAGAAAACCATAGAAATCAAGAGAAAATGAGTGTGGGGGAAGGGGGGACACAGCAACAGCCCATATTAGAATCAAGGAAAAGCAGCAAAAATAAAGGAGACAGTAAGATCTTCTTCGATGAAGTACTCGGAGAACTAGGGAGCTGCCATGTATGTAGTACTCTAATGCATGTTCAGAAAACTTTTATAGTCTAGCTAGCTCAGAGACTAGGGTCCTTTTTGGTGCTGTGGAATGACACCACCACTAAGTCTGGATAATTTACACCCTTCTTGTCAATGAAGAATTATCATATTAATTTATTATTATTATTATCATTATTAATAATCAATGTATATCCTGTTTCTCCAGCTCATCTAATCAGGTTACAACTAACACTCATAAAACCAAAAAACATAACATAATAATATAACATACAATAACTAAACTATAAAAGGAAACCCTACGTGTGGCTTGTTAGACACTCTAATAAAAATACCTAATGAAACAAATATGTTTTTACTGTTTTTTTAAACATTAGCAATGAAGTCATTTGGCACATTTCCTGAGGAAGATTGCTCCACATAGTTGGTCCAATTATAAAGAATATGCATGAACAGTCTTCTTCAAGATGAACCTGATGAAAAGTGACATCTGAAAGACATTGGACTGGAATCTCAAATCCCTCAAGGTACAATAAACTTTGTGCAATATTTAATGGGGCATCATTATGTAAAACCTTAAAGGCTAACATTAAAATTTTAAATAATGCACCAAACAATAAGAAGCCAACAGAGCTTAATTACTCATACCTCCAATTACCCAGGCTGCAGAAAAATTTGGGCTACTCAAGCTCAGATTTATACAAGAGATGCTTACAGTAAAAATACTCTTCCTAAATCCAGAAAACAAACAGAAAATGTACACAGTATATTTACATACCTTCCACTTGGGTGTCATCTACTGCTTTGTACTCGGTACTCTTAATTGCAAGTTCCACGCCATACCCAGACAAATGTAATCTTCTAGAGCCTGGATTCTGCCAAACAAAATTTGAGAGAGAAACAAGTAAGTTTTCTTTTTATTCTCTATTCCTTAGTCTTCAATTTTAAATTCAAAAGTAGGGTGCACTAGTGTCCCAATCAAATAATTTCTTAAATTTGAGAAAAATTTTAGAATTGCTCTCTTCTCTTTGTGTCCCTATCATGCCACCAATAATATGTAGAGCAATATATATATATATACTCCCCCTTGCAAAACACACCATACATAACAATACATCTTATTTTTTGTTCCTGGAATCTACACAGCTAACAAGGTTTTACTGTTGAATAAACCACCACTTCTTTTTAGTTATTTTTTTTTTAAGTAAATAGATGTTGACAATCCAAAACAAAACACTGTAAATAAATACCATTTCTTTTTTGCCTCTTTAGAAATACAGATAAACTAGGGAAACTAAATGGTCAATCTAAAGACAATGAATTACAGTCCCTATCACGCCAATGACTATATTCCAGCTTAGCCTAGAGTACACTCTCCTCAACTGTTGCTTTCTGAAGTAGCTCAAACTAGAATCAGTTGCATTAGCAGACCTCTTCCAGCATGGTAACTAACATGATTCATGCCAAGATCAGCAAAGAGCTAGAGTCATTTTACTAAGCTTAGGCAAAACGTGGCTTTAGCGGAGGAGTAGCCTAGTGGCTAGTGCAGTGGACTTTGATGCTGGGGAACCGTGTTCAATTCCCACTGCAGCTCCTTGTGACTCTGGGCAAATCATTTAACCCTCCATTGCCCCTGGTACAAAGTAAGTACCTGAATATATGTAAACCGCTTTGAATGTAGTTGAAAAAACCTCAGAAAGGCAGTATTTCCCTTTCCCTGGATCTTCCTGTACACTAAGGCCATTTTTACTACAGCTGTAGGAATGGCCTTTTTCTATTTCTTGGATTAATGCTCATGTGCTGCTACCATTATCATGTGGCCATAAAAATAAAAATTAGCATGTGTGCATTTACTGCCACCCATTTTTGTAGGTGGTAAGGGCTCATGCGCTATTCCTGTACTAATCAGTTAGCACACAGTAATGTAGCAACACCAATTAGGGAAGGAATGCTCACACACAGCCCCCTCAAAAGAAAAAAATTAAAGCCTAATGCAGCTTAGTAAAAGGCTCCCTAAATTAGCTAATGACTTATTAGTCTCTAAAAACATACTATTTAGCAGGTGGGATAATTTGGCTCATCATTAGAATGGCATAACCATTCTAATGTCTGTCTGACCGCCTGTATTTCACCAACAGAATAGTAGCCAAAACAGTGTCAAGCTGGAGTTAAGGAAGACTGTCTCTAGAGTTCCAACAAACAGTTTAAGAAGCAAGCAGGACCAACAATAGATTATCCACTGATTCCTAGCAATGATTCCTCCATATCAAAGTGATTTACATAAAATAAAATAGAGCTAAAGAAAAAAAAAAAAAAAAAAGACAGCCAGAAAGAAAGGTCATAATCTACCAGTTTATATCCTATAAGCTTTGGAAGAAGAAACCTTTTAAACTCTTCCTGAACAAAGTTAAGTACATAAGTACATAAGTACATAAGTACATAAGTAGTGCCATACTGGGAAAGACCAAAGGTCCATCTAGCCCAGCATCCTGTCACCGACAGTGGCCAATCCAGGTCAAGGGCACCTGGCACGCTCCCCAAACGTAAAAACATTCCAGACAAGTTGTACCTAAAAATGAGGAATTTTTCCAGTCCATTTAATAGCGGTCTATGGACTTGTCCTTTAGGAATCTATCTAACCCCTTTTTAAACTCCGTCAAGCTAACCGCCCGTACCACGTTCTCCGGCAATGAATTCCAGAGTCTAATTACACGTTGGGTGAAGAAATATTTTCTCCGATTCGTTTTAAATTTACCACACTGTAGCTTCAACTCATGCCCTCTAGTCCTAGTATTTTTGGATAGCGTGAACAGTCGCTTCACATCCACCCGATCCATTCCACTCATTATTTTATACACTTCTATCATATCTCCCCTCAGCCGTCTCTTCTCCAAGCTGAAAAGCCCTAGCCTTCTCAGCCTCTCTTCATAGGAAAGTCGTCCCATCCCCACTATCATTTTCGTCGCCCTTCGCTGTACCTTTTCCAATTCTACTATATCTTTTTTGAGATACGGAGACCAGTACTGAACACAATACTCCAGGTGCGGTCGCACCATGGAGCGATACAACGGCATTATAACATCCGCACACCTGGACTCCATACCCTTCTTAATAACACCCAACATTCTATTCGCTTTCCTAGCCGCAGCAGCACACTGAGCAGAAGGTTTCAGCGTATCATCGACGACGACACCCAGATCCCTTTCTTGATCCGTAACTCCTAACGCGGAACCTTGCAAGACGTAGCTATAATTCGGGTTCCTCTTACCCACATGCATCACTTTGCACTTGTCAACATTGAACTTCATCTGCCACTTGCACGCCCATTCTCCCAGTCTCGCAAGGTCCTCCTGTAATCGTTCACATTCCTCCTGCGACTTGACGACCCTGAATAATTTTGTGTCATCGGCGAATTTAATTACCTCACTAGTTATTCCCATCTCTAGGTCATTTATAAATACATTAAAAAGCAACGGACCCAGCACAGACCCCTGCGGGACCCCACTAACTACCCTCCTCCACTGAGAATACTGGTTGACATTTCCCTCAGTTCTACTGGTAACGCATTCCAGTAATAAGGGCCATACACGCTAACCTCCCCTTTTACAAAGCTGCACTAGTGGCTCCTATGCGGCAATGCTGACACAGCTTTGGGCTTTTGGGTTGTAGCCCTGGATCTTTTTGCCCTGCAGGATTCTGGGGAGGTTTCTATGAAAATGTGCTTAGATGTGTATGTTTTGCTTTCCTATAACAATGGACTTCTTTTTGTGCTTTATTTCTATGTGTTTTAACTGCTTAGACTTTTTTTGGTATGGCAGTATATCAAGTTTAAATAAATTGTAACATCTGTAAATTCACATAGGGCAATGATATATGGGGGAAGAGAGAATTACAAAGATGCGATAAAATCTCATGTTACTGCAGCTTAATTTACTGCTGGTTAGTAACTGCTGCACAGTAAATGAATAAAACAATACAAAATGGTATCCTGATGCTCCTGGGGAGCAACCTTAGAGGACAGAGACAAAGAGCCACACAGCGCTATACAGCACCCCCCCCCCCCCACCAATCTTTCAGGGATTTCTTTGCTATCTAGCGGGTGGGGGATTGCTCCTGCCCCATCCAGTACATACTAGGGAAATGTAGTAAATTTAAAACGAATCGGAGAACATTTTTCTTCACGCAACGTGTAATTAAACTCTGGAATTCGTTGCCAGAGAATGTGGTAAAGGCGATTAGCTTAGCGAAGTTTAAAAAAGGTTTGGACGGCTTCCTAAAGGAAAAGTCCATAGACCGTTATTAAATGGACTTGGGGAAAATGCACTCTTTCTGGGATAAGCAGTATAAACTGTTTTGTATTTTTTGGGGATCTTGCCAGGTATTTGTGATCTGGATTGGCCACTGTTGGAAACAGGATGCCGGGCTTGATGGGCCTTTGGTCTTTCCCAGTATGGCAATACTTATGATATGGTAGGTTCTTAGGAAGGAGGTCATCAGGGGGAAGGGTGAAGGGTATGCGCAGGGACTGTCTTTCTTCTGTGTTTGTACAGCGCTGCGTACACTTTGTAGCGCTCTAGAAATGTTAAATAGTAGTAGTAGTAGTAGTACTTATGATATGGTAGGTTCTTAGGAAGGTCATCAGGGGGAAGGGTGAAGGGTAGGTCTGTATGCCACTTTGAGTACTGGTGCCTTTAAAAATGCTCCTTGGGAGAAAAAATGCCAGCAGCTATTTGCCATGAATAATGCAGTTTATGAAGTTAACGCAAGCTTCATTACTCAATCTGCATAAAAATGAGGTGCTCTGCATGCATTTGCATCTCTCATTGTTATATAGCATTTGTGGAAGTAAATAACTGTGCATCATGGTAAAAACATACAATTTTGCTATTTAACATGTTAAGAGACAAATATAGTTCATTATTTCCTTAAAGCACATTAGTAACTACTCTCTGAAATTTTTAAGCTTAACAAGGCTGACTCAAAAGCTCAGTTAATGTGAAAATGCTACTGAAGAGAAAACATTTTGTATTGGAGAGGATACATATATTTGTCAAGCTCCCTTTGTATTTATAGTTTTGTTAAAACAGTAATACAAAGAACAATTAAATTTTTATTCCATAGAAACCCAGCTATTGTGACAGGCCGCACACCACTTATTTCTTCCTTTAAGTGGTATCCATTATAACATGAAAACATAGTTTTGTATAAAAGTTTTGCATATTTTTCCGACTTTCAGGATGCTTACTCCCATTTTCCCTCCACAATTTGCAGGTACTCTGCATCACTGCCTCATTTGTATGAGACAAAATCCTAAGAAGATGCTCACCAACCAGGACAAAGCTGATGATCCTTATCCAATACCATGAACTTTAATACAATACAGTAATTTTAAGGTAAAGCCTACCTGAATGTAATGTCGAAGAACATAAAGGATATCCCCTTTCTGAGCTTTTTCAGAAAGGACTTCGTGAAATTTTACAAATTCCTTTGTACCAACTTCTGCATAAAGGATAACAATAGGAACATCCTGGCTGAGTGTAGGAAATTTATGATCTTTCTTGTACAAATATGGTTTTGTCCTGGAGGGGGTAGGGGGAGGATTTAAAAAGAAAAAAAAATCTGATTAAAGTTCTGAAATTCATTCCTGACTCTTAAGCAGATGATACAGAAGGAAAAAAAGGAAGCCAGAGTCAGAAAATCTGAGCAAAAGTAGTTCCATTCCTCTACGGGTTAGCTAAAAGCAAAACGTTAATAGCTGAGAGCAGTGTTATTGGTTTTATTAATGATACAAATGCTATGTAAGTTCTTGAACATCTCATGTTTTTTTAAAGAATCCTTTAGTCTAGTAGATGTGACGGACCATTTTATACAGAATGGCGACATCAGAATTAAAATGCCCAAGTCATGATGTACTCAGTCTGGCAGTATTTCACAAATGATTCCGCCAAACTTGAAGCCCTTTGTAAAATATATATTATGGTAGTGCAGGTGTTATTTGCTGGCATGCACAGCGTGAGCAGCCATTTTACAAATTTATATGTGCACTAAAAGAGCAGCATTAACTCGGCATTGCCCAAATGTTAAGTGCCGGCATTTACACATGCAAGCAGTACATTTTCAGCTTCCATGAGGAGTACACATATATGTTAAAAGTACTTAAGAACATAAGAGTAGCCATACTAGGTCAGACCAATGGTCCATCTAGCCCAATATCCTGTCTCCAACAATGGCCAAGCCATGTCACAAGTACCTGGCAGAAACCAAATTATGGCAACACTCCATGCTACCAATCCACATGCTTCCCCCATGTCTGTCTCAATAGCAGACTATGGACTTTTCCTCCAGAAACTTGTCCAAACTTTTTTTAAGCCTACATCCTCCGGCAAAAAGTTCCAGAGCTTACCTATTCGCCCAGTGAAAAAAATATTTCCTCCTATTTGTTTTAAATAAATGTGTAGATTTTTGGTCCACCCCAGCTACACCTCTGTTGTCTGTGTCCCAGTGATTTCCATGTGTAAATAGCAGCATTTACATGTAAATGGAATTCACAAAGCTGCTATTTAGACTTGAAGATGCTTTTAAGGAGAGGCCATAGTTTTGAACATGTAATTAAACACTATAATATACAAAAATACATTTACTTGCACTAGTTTTATTGTAGTAATATAAACATATGAACTCCAATTAATGTGTGTTTATTACAGTTTTTCAAACGGGCATAAAACTAACGTGCTGTAGTCTCAGGATGTCAGAAATACACTAGCTAGGTGCTTACTTTCAAATCACTTAGACTTGCAAAGTTCCATAGGTTACTATTAGGCTCATTTTCGAAGAAGATGGACGTCCAAAAAGTGACATAAATCGGCACTTGGACATCCATCTCTCAGAGACGTCCAAATCGGTATAATCATGGACATCTTTGGCCCATAATGGAAAAAAACCAGAGACGTCCATGAGTAAAACTTGGACGTTTTCACCTAGACCTGTTTTTATTACGAATAAGGCACAAAAAGGTGCCTGGAATGACCAGATGACCCCCCCCCCTCCCACTCTCAAAAAACATTATTAAAAATATTACTTGCCAACCTCTATGCCAGCCTCAGATGTCATACTCAGGTATATGACAGCGAATGCAGGTCCTTGGAGCAGGTTTAGTGTGTGCAGTGCTCCTCAGACAGGTGGACTCAGGCCCATATCCCCCATACCTGTTACATTTGTGGAGGAAACAATGAGCCCTCCCAAACCCACCAGAAACCCTCTGTACCACACCTAGGTGCCCTCTTCACCTGTGCTATGGTACTGGTGTACAGTTGGGGGTAGTGAGGTTGGGGGTTGGGGAGGTTTGGGGGGCTCAGCACACAAGGTAAGGGAGCTACGTACCTTGGAGCATTTTATGAAGTCCACTGCAGTGCCCCCAGGGTGCCCGACTGTTGTCCTAGCATGTCAGAAGGACTAGCGCACTACAAATGCTGGCTCGTCCCACATCCAAATGGCTTGCATTTGGACATTTTTGACTTGGACATCTTTGGTTTCAAAAATCGCTGAAAGTCAAAGATGTCCAATTCTAAGGACGTCCAAATCCAAGGATGTCCGAGGTATTTTCGAAATGAAAGATGGCCGTCCATTTTTTTTGTTTTTTTTTTTTGAAAATGACCTTTTCCCCTCCTCCGAATTTGGACGTTTTACAAAGATGTCTAAATTCTAACTTAGACTTTCCTTTCGAAAATGCCCCTCTATGTAACTTTGTAAGTCTAATCAGTGCTTTGAAAATAAGTCTCTTAAGGAAAGCACAAGAACCAACTTTCAATACATGCACTGAACAAAAGAACTGAAACTAAAAAAAGAATAAAAATAAGAACGTTAAGAGTCCTGGTCATACCACAATTCTGTTGAGCTCAGAACCTTGCCTTCAGTAGTGGCCAATTCAGGAAATACCTAGCAGATCCCGAAGAACAGATCTTATTCCAACAAGATGAGCAGTGGCATTTTGAAGTCTACTTGGCTAATTTGAATTTTTCTCCACAACTTGTCCGAACTACATTTAAATCATCCAGCAACAGTTTCATTTTAGTCTTTGTAACAATTGACAGTGTAACTATTTTACACTTCCGTCACACTCATAATTTTATAAATCTATATCAAATTTCCTATTACATCTTCAACTACAGCAAAACAAGTTTACACACAATGCTCAAGTGAGTCTACTGCAGACTCGCCAATGAACAAGTTTCAAAACCATCAGCGAGCTGCATGGCTTTTTATAGCACAACAGGTGGAGGTATCGGGGCAGAGGGGACAGGCTACCACAGATCCGGAAGATGAAGTTTGAAGAGCTATGGTGGAGGACCCAGGGAGAGTTCCATTAGAAGACTGTCCTCTGGTAGTTGGAGAATGTACTGTAATAACTCATCTATGCAACCTACTGGCAGACAGCTGCATTCTAAAAGGTCAGCAGACAGACAAGAAGAAATCTGCATCCTGCATGTCTGCCCTGTAATTACAAGGCAAGAGGGATTTTCAAACCTAGAACTGAAAGGTTTCTTTCAAGCTCCTAAATTTTGCTACAAGGAAAGTTTCTGCATCTGTCATAAAACAGCCCCAGCACTGAGCTCAGCCTTTTGGTCTTCTGTGCACTTGTCTCATTTGAGCAGAATAGTTAACACATTTATTACCAATGGGATTTAAATGTGTTATGTATAGATGTCAATGTGAGACTTTGAGCAGTTTTGTTCATGTGCAAAACACTGTTACATTGGGTGCCCACAAAACTGTGTAAAAATTTGAGCTAAACATAAGCACAAAGCCTAGCACTCTTTACTGCACTGGCCCCAGAATTGGATGCTATCCAAATTCTTCAGTTTGTTTGCTACTGAAATACCAATTTTGTTAAAGTAAAAGGAGAAATAGCTGCATAGGCTTTGATGGATTCACTTCTTTTAAAATAAGGGAAAAACGGTTTGCAGTCCAGAAAGTGAAGAGACTTCTTATGTGGGGGGTTTTTTTTTTTTAGACAGAACAAAGGAAGTTTTTGTTTGTTTGCTTTTTTTGTTGACCTGGAAAAATGGTACTGCTTTAGGTAAGAACTTGGAATGAGTTCAAAGAGCTACTGTTATGAAAGCAAGTATATAGAAGATCCAAGATTGTGTTGCAGTGAGACAAAAGTGTTTCCTGCTCTCTGCTGTTTCATTATTACCTGGCGCTTTGATGCCGTTTTTCCATTTTCTTTGAGGCCTAAATGAAAAGGGAAGATCGCTGAAGCTGCACGGCAGCCCTCAAACCTTGTATTGAGACAGGCTGAGATCATTGGCTTCATGTAATCCACTTCACAGGGCGTGCTGGTTGGTCCGAACGCAAGAGAGAGTTTGGGTCTGGGGAGTGAGGTGTCACTCAGCCCAGTGGGACTGGTACCTCTTCAATTACTGCAAGATGCAGTAACAGCAGGGTCACTCTCATGGACGGATGTAATGTTGCAGGGAGGACTCGTGGCCATACCTCTGCTGCTGAACTCATCGCAGGAAGAGTTAGGTTTGGAAGACCTGACTCGGAAATCTGGTTTTAGAAAGTCTTTGCAAGGGAGTGGGTTCTTCCCTCTTGTTCCATCTACTCCCCCTCCCTTTTCAAAGGCCACAGAGGTGACATTGGAGACTATATGGACAGCTGGAACTTCAAACTTATTTAATCAATATCTACCCTTATTTAATCAGCATCTACCCAGGACTGACAAATGTGAGGACATCTTGAAATCTAATTCTGAAAAAATTCTTGCTTTAGAGAGTCTCAATTTCAGCAGTCCAAAGCCACACAAGCCAGTATGGCTCAGGATAAAATGTTAGTTCACCGAAGATTGGAAAACTTTGATAACTATGTGAGACATTTGAATTTGCTGTGCTTAATTTTCCCAGACTTACGGCAATATCCCTAAAGGATCTGTTTTATAGATTCTTGAAGGTTAAATATTCAGATTCAGCTTGTCCGCCTCTTCATATGATGAAGTCCTTAGACAATGTTAAAGCTCTCCAGATGTTAACTCGGCTGTTGATGTATCCTCTGATAGTTTAAATATTACTCAAATTTTGGAAACTCGCATAGAAGAAGTGGTCTCTAGATCTACACTTTTGGTGACTTATTTTCCGTGTAAAATGGAAAGCGTTCCTTTAAGAACATAGGGAATGCCCTTTAAAATATGCACCGTATAGAGCGGGAATCAGCGAATACGGGAAGCACTATAAATACTTCCGGTTCAACAGAAACAATTGTGCTGTTGTAAGCTGAGGGTTTGTGAAGGTATTTCCTCGTTCGGCGAAAATGTGAGTTGTTCCACTTACTCTATTTCTGGATGTTAACTGATTGAGTAATTCTTGGTTATACTGTTATAGGTGCGAAGAAGGGTTATGCCGTCCAGCTCCTTAAGAAGCCACGAGCGAAGCGGAAGCTTGCCGTTGGGCTTGGACTAGTATATTTTGCCCTCGCACACACTACAGCTAAGTACTATTTGAATAATAGTCACATAACAAAAGAAAGTGTTTAAGTAGAGGTTTTTATGACTGATGAGGATTCTCGCTAGCGTGTATGAAAAGTTCAACACGCAGAGCAGAGCGGTCAGCTAGTTAAATATTGAATTATATGGTAACAGCTAAAACCGAGATTCTGAAGTCTTTTCCTCTATTAGCATTAACAGTTGCCATTTCGGAGATTTATACTTGCTATCATTACGTATATTGTATTAACATTAAGTAAGAGCAAGGACCAAAGAGATTATTGTTGTGACTTATTTTCGTACAAGATAAAGAGGCTCTTTTGCATCTTTTTTTTAGGCTCTCAGATTCCACATTTCTTGCAGGAAAGTTTTCTATATTTCCTGTTACATCTAAATGGACTCAATCACATAGGAAGAAGTTTCTAGCACTTAAACCACAAGTTATTTCTTTAGGAGGTAGGTTTCAACTGAGGATTTCTTTTAAGTGTTTACTTTTCCTGATCCTTTTTAGTTTCTTTTTTCACCTACTAAAGAATCAAAGGTATAGTTAATCTGGAATGGACTCACTGCATGTTTCCTTTTTTTTTTTTCTTATTATTATTTTTTTTTTTATATATGTTGACTAGCTTCTTCTGGTATTTCTTGGGTTGGATTTTCCTCCTTAAGTATGGTCTAGCATAGCTGATTATGGTTACTTGGAGGCATATTTTCAAAGCACTTAGCCTTCCAAAGTTTCTATGGAACTTTGGAAGGCTAAGTGCTTTGAAAATATGCCTCATAGTAACATAGTAGATGACGGCAGAAGAAGACCTGCACGGTCCATCCAGTCTGCCCAACAAGATGAACTCATGTGTATACCTTACCTTGATTTGTACCTGTCTTTTTCAGGGCACAGACCGAATAAGTCTGCCCAGCACTATTCCCTGTCTCCCAACCACCAGTCCCTGCCTCCCACCACCGGATCTGGTACAGACCGTATAAGTTTGCCCACCACTATCTTCGCCTCCCAACCACCAACCCCCCTTCCCCCCACCGGCTCCGCCACCCAATTTCGGCTAAGCTTCTGAGGATCCATTCCTTCTGCACAGGATTCCTTTATGTATATCCCACGCATGTTTGAATTCCGTTACCGTTTTCATCTCCACCACCTCCCGCGGGAGGGCATTCCAAGCATCCACCACTCTCTCCGTGAAAAAATACTTCCTGACATCTTTTTTGAGTCTGGTTAGATTTGATTGCTGAGTGGTGTATTGTTGAAGTGTTATGCAATCACGCTTAATATGTTTCAGGATTTTTCTTGATGCAATATAATTAAATGATACACAATAAAAAAAATGAAAGCAAGTATAAAAGTTCATAAGTAACAAAGGCTTGACGTTCACTCTTCTAGCTGAGGTAGCTGCTACTAGAAAGAGTGTCTTCTAGCAATGTGCTTGAAAGAAGTAAATTTAATTTCTCAATAATGGCTTTGTAACAGCTGTAAGGATGATATTGAGGTTCCTGGATACAAGAGGCTTCTTCAATGGTGGTTTGACAAAGAAGCTCTTTCATGAAGATAGATATTATAGTACAGTGAACAACTGGAAACCTATCAACCAGGGCATAATAGGCTGAAAGCACTCAGATGTACTCTGATGGAGGACAGCAGGAGTCCTAGATAGAGTAGTAGTAGTAGTATAATATGTCAGGAGGGCAATGACTGAACAAACAGACGGCAGATCTCTTCCACTTGAAGGCATAAGTATGCCTAGTAAATGATCTTCTTGCAGAAAACTAAGCTGTACTGAATATGTGTTTTTAAAGTCTCAGAGTAGAGACTAACCATTACCCAATTTCCATACTTGAAGGCATGGAATTTGAGATCAGAATGAAGACAATAGCTCTTGCTCTGTGTGATAAGTGATGGAAATATCTGGATCCTTCAAGAAGGTAAAACAGCCTTTTTTGAGCACAGGTCATCAATTCTGAGGAAGCCATTAGGGAGCTACAAGTATAATTCTCCCTAGCCTCTATTGATAGTTCTGCAAGATTCTTGCTATGAGCAGGATGGAGCAATAAGCATAAGGAAGAGGCAAGTCAAGGGTCTCTCTTCCCAGTCAATGCGAGTGGAGGAGTGGCCTAGTGGTTAGGGTGGTGTACTTTGGTCCTGGGGAACTGAGGAACTGAGTTTGATTCCCACTTCAGGCACAGGCAGCTCCTTGTGACTCTGGGCAAGTCACTTAACCCTCCATTGCCCCATGTAAGCCGCATTGAGCCTGCCGTGAGTGGGAAAGCACGGGGTACAAATGTAACAAAAATAAAATTAAAAAAATGCACTAACCAAAAGAGGAGTAGCTGCTGGCAAGAGAGCCTATTTGAGGAGTCCTTCAAGAAAGATGTTTTGCAAGATTTACTGATCCGGACATCAACAGAGGGTAAAGAACTGTTGAGCCTGTTGAGTTTCTAGTTCTGGATGCGAGGGCAGGTGGCTGGATTTCCTCTGGAAACCTGGTCACTGTCCAAAACACCATATGTATCAATCATCCAGAGCGCTGAGCAATATTTTACTTCCTCTGAGCATTCATCTTTCCCAAAATCGGACAGATTTAGTTCAGAGAGAACCAAGTTGCCATGGTTTGTATAGACAAACATGGAACCCTCCATCTGTGCTGGTAAGTAACAAGAGGATTTTAATTTAGCTCTTGCCTTTCTCAGCAGATCGAGGCGACTTACTTTCAGGTACAATAGATATTTTCCCTGTCCCCAGAGGAGTTACCATCTAAGTTTTGTACTCGAGTCAATGAAAGGTTAAGTGACTTGCCCAAGATCACAAGGAGCAGTAGTGGGATCTGAATCTGGCTTTTTTTGTTCTTAGGCCACTGCTCTAACAAATAGGCTACTCCTCTACTCCTTTGGAATTTTGCCATTACCAACTGCATCCAAATACAGCCAGTCTGGCCAGAACTGACCAAGTCAAAAATACAGAAGAAACCTGTCCTGAACCCCAATTCATGGCACTATAGAACTGTAGCAACAATTTCTAGATAGACACTAGGTATGTGTGTACAAAGTGCTTGCTAACTTTATAGCTTCCCTTTGAAAAAAGTGCCCGAGGTGCCGTAAACTTTGCAACTACATGTTCAATAGTCAAAAAAAAAAAACAGCTGGACAATAATGCATATAGATTTTAAAGTCAGATCTACAGGCATTGTTGCCTTTAACCACCCTTAGGACACCTCCCATTCAGACCTTTTAAAGAATATACATGCCAAGAAAGTTCATGTGGACTTTTAGCAGTATAACCTTTTTATTGGACTAACGTAATATATTTTGACTAGTTTTTGGAGGTCAAACCCATTTCTCTCAGGTCAGGAGTATGCTGGAAAAACTGAGAAAAATCATAAGAGACCTATAGGCACTACTCCCTGGAGAACGAGTTGCCAAAGATATTCCCAGCTCCACCAATGTTGGCCTTCCGACAATGTGAAGGAAAAAAAAATAGTGAATAGCAATTTCCCCAACAGAAGTTCAAAAAGAAGACAACGGCACAAGTCCCTGCAATATATCAAACTGAAAATTGTGCAAAACATAGCAAAGGACCCAACAGTTATCCATATGGGAAAAATATTCAACATGGGGCTTCTACTCATGCTTGTTCTTAAATGTGGCATATATTATTCAATGCAGAGATGTGAAGAAGGATGCTATGTTGGAGACAGGCCAGATGTTAAGGACAAAAAAAACCCCCCAATTCTCACAGACACAAGATCAGACGCCACAAAGCAAACCAAGGTGACCGCCCATATGGGGGAGCATGTTCCAGGATCGGAACACTGGATCAATAATCTTACAATTAGAATTTAAGAAGAAAGTTTAACACAACTCAGGAATGTTAAAAGATGATTAAAGTTAAAATAAGGTACTTTGTAACTAATGAGAAAGGATATCTTTAGGTCATATCATATTATAAACCATAAAATTCTATTACTTTGTCACTTTCTGATCACTCATCCATTTCTCCCTCTTCCAACTCTACCTTTCCCCTTGAGACCTTCACTCGAATGCTTTTAGTTTTTCACTTGTATCTTCTGATATTTTCACCTTTTGCTCATAATGCCCTGACCAGAGAAAGGTGAATTTGGCCTCTGAAAGTTAGTCAAAAAATGAATTGTTAGTCCAATTTAAAAAAAAAAAGAAAACATTTTAGCACCTTTTCCATTTTTTGTTTTTAAGTACTTTTTAGCATGACAGAGCAATTTACCTGAGCAAATCACTATCAACTCGCATAAATGGCTTTGAAGATTGTCCTCTATACATAGAAAGTTCAAGGCTGAGATATAAAGAAATATTGTCAATTCAGTACTGCATTTCTGGCTTAAAATGGCTTGATATTTCACCATGGGCTTACCTCTCAGTTGCATTCTTCAGGAGCCTTTTGATGTCTTTAGGCTGGCAGGTGCGCTCCCCATGGATAACAGCAAAGGCACTGCAACCTTCTGGAGGTGGTTCATCAACTGCAATCTAGCATTTCAATAATTAGGCTCAAATAGGCTGGTTTAATTGCACTCCAACTTAAAATTAATGCCTATTCCTTGATTAGAATAATTCTAAAGTCATGCTTCTAGATTACATATGTGAAAATTGAGGAAGAACAGGCTACAAAATCAAAATTTGCAAGTTATAAGCAAAACTGTTTTACAGTCATGTAAGCTGCACTATAATCCTGACTGAATATTTGATCCAAAGTTGTTTCCTGCCCTGGAAAACTACACAGCTATGGAGCTTTGTTTGTATTAAAAATTATTAGAACTGCTCTCGCACCGATTTTTGTGTAACTGCAGTTACAGTACCTTTCATACTTTATAGTCTAGCCTTAGCAATAGTTAACTTAGCAATACAAGTTTTTTGAACAAGTGTTCAGTAAAAACTAATTTCTAGGTAGTCTAAGAAAAAAATGTAATGAAAATATGGTCTGTGAACAGATGGCAGCAGAACATCAGAATGCAGCTTACTGAATACATTCTTTTTTAAAACTTTTTACTTTTAACAATAATAAATAGGGGTTGGCAACGATGAAGATTTTTAATTGCAATTAATCATGCAATCGCACAATTAATTGCGCTTAATCACAGAATGTATCCAACCTTCATCCAGATTCTCTCATGCCCCCCGCCTCTCCCACAGTTTCTCTCATGGCCCCCTCCCCAGCCTTCATCCAGATTCTCTCTCCCTTCTCCTGCTTTTATCTCTACAGCAGAGTTCCTATGCTCCTTCCTAGGAACTCCTTTAATGCTGACCCACTTCCCCGCTTTTACCTCTACAGCAGGGCCCCCTTTTCATCTTCCTCAGTGCTCTTTATCTCCCCCTGCACAGCTGGGGTCTGCATATACTTGAGCCGTGGGGTGCAGGAAGTTGGAGAAGTCTCACGGTTTCAAGTTCTGAGAAACTTCCCCAATTTCTTGCTCCGTGGCGGCTCAAATATCTGCAGAGCCCGGCCATGAAGAGAGAGATAGAGAGCACTGAGGAATAACTCCAAGTGTGGAACCCATCTAAATGAGCTCCTCATGCCACGTTGGCTACATCTGTCATCAACATCTTGTGGGGAGAAGGAATTTGGAATGGGAGTCCCATTGACAATTGGGCCACATTGTGCACCACAAGAGACTCCTGCAGAGTAGGAGAGACATCGATAACATCCACCAGGTTCCCCATGGCATGTGACCATTGAGAAGCTAGAATCCACCGGGCTGGTTATATATGATGATGTGCCATTGGTGTCACATGGACAGTGGAGACCATGTGGCCCTACAATTCTATATCTGCTGAGCCGTGACCTGCTGGCTCTGGTGGACCCAAAGGGCAATTCATAGTACAGTGTCCACGTGCTAGTCTAGAAGAAAGGTCTGGAGCCTGAACAGAGTCTAGCTGAGCTCCTATGAAATCCAATCTCTGCTTCTCTACTATTAGCAAAATTTCATTGGCTTCCCATTGACTTTCACATTTGCTTTAAAATTCTGTGTCTTAGTCATAAGGCTCTCCGCCTGAATACACCATTATCGCTCTCCTCTCTGACAATCCCATATACTCCGAACCACAATCTTAGGCTTTCCACCCGAATACACCATTATCTGCAGATGAGGACAGAGCCCACGGGGATGGGGCGGGGACATAGACAGAATCCACAGAGACAGGGACAAACTTTGTCCCCGTGTCATTCTCTATTGTGAATGTTGCCTTCACATTCTGCAGCAGCTGACCCAAAGGGTAGAGCCCAGGTGACTTACACAGCAGCACACAACTGTCACTGAGCCATCAGGACAGCTCCAATACATAATATGTAGAGGAGCATTCTTCATAGTAATATTTATAAGGCTATTGCCCCAGGTACACAATAAATATAATACACTGCCTTTCTGTGGTTACAATCAAAGCAGTTTACATATCAAGTCTCATCCCCTTTCTAGAATTAACTGGAGTTTCCAGGGGTTTTGTTTCTATTTTCCACAGAAAACCAGATCTCCTTTTACCTGCTCTTTTACGAACATATCTTAAGTCACTCTTGGCTTCACTGAGTTCGTGTTAATTACCAGAGCATCCATGATAATTTAAAGGAAGGATCAAAGAGCAAATTTCTCTATTTTATCTACTTTAGTCTGTACTAAGCACTTTTGGACAGGAAACCAGACCACCCATACTAACCAAATAAATCCTAAACATTTTTCTTTTTAATTATATTCCCTGTACTGTTATGTCATGTCATGTCTGTCTATACATACTACTGATATTTCAATACCAAATATGCAAAATTACAGCTCACAGTTGTGCTTACCTGCTGAAACATCATAATAGTTGGGGAGTATGCCCCTATGGAAAAAGCAAACTTCAACAAGCTCAACTGCAAGTCAGATAAAAACTGCCCAGCTTTCTTCAAGATCAAGTTGTAATAAGCATGTTCTGTGTCTGGAAAAATAAAAACAAAACAAGCTCAACTTTTATTGCAAGAGCTACAATCAGTTGATTTTATCAAAACATTCATTGATTTGAAAATGGGGGGGGGGGGGGGGACCTCAATAAATGAGTTCTTGCTTTTTTAAGCAGTTTGTTTTTTCAACAGTATAGTATGAATCTCAGAACAGACGTCTATAAATGTAGGGGAATTGTTAACATCCAATACAGTATCCTGAACATTTATTTCCAGGTGGCAAACATAAAAACAAGAAGAATAAAAGCAATCAATAAAAACAGTTTAAATAATTTCTGGTTTTTAAAAGAGAGAGAATGTAATCAGATGTATTATTTCTAACTAAAATCTGGACAATAAGTATGTTTTCAATGAAATGAATTGACTATACACCGTATTTGGTCTTGAAGAAGCCAACCGAATGATCAATGTGGAATAATGAATTAGATGAGTAATATCTGGGGATAATCAGGTTAATACCATGTTTTCTTTTTTCTGTTTACTGCTTAATTGATCTCCTTGTCTTATCTCACTCTCCCTATTTTTCTTCACTTTGTGGTCTAAGAAAGAGAAAGATTGTATATAATCCATATATCTAGTTGGGATTGTTTTCTTCTTATCTTGTATTAATATGCAGTCATCTCTGTATTACTGTTTGCAAGTGACCCTTGTAAAATGAAAAATTATATATATATGATTTAAAAAAAAGTTGAAAAAATAAACACTGAAACAAAAGGTGTGGGAATTGCTGCCTAGTGGTTACAGCAGAACCAGGGAAATCAGGGTCAAATCTCAATGACATTCCCTCTATTGCCTCAGGTACAAACATTGCAAGCCTTGTGTGGCCAGGGAAATTCACACTGTGCCCGAATGAAACCGACTTTGAAATACCAGAATGGTGTGAGCTAATTCCAAAATAATGAAAGCCTACACTGTAACCCCATGACAGTAAGGAAACTAGCTCCAATACCCAGGAGTAAATGAGATAAGCTTATTACTACTGCTACTTTAATTTCTGAAATGCCATCAGGCAAACGTAGCTTTCAGACTCTTGACTAGATTTGTTAGACCCTGCTCCACACAGCCTACAGAGTGTTTAGGAAAATACATATATTATACAGAAGTGGTCAGAAAGGCAAGTTTTTAGTCTGGATTGGAATATGGCAAGTTGCAAGATAAATGGAGCTCACAAGTAAGGGTGTAGAGAGAGAAGAAAAAAGAAGTAATGGAGGAGCTGCAGAGTAAATACATTTGTAATTGAACAATGAAAGCGTTAACTATGTGAAAGCGAATGGGGAGTCAATTTAACGACTTGAAGAGAGTGATTATATGGTTATAGCAATAATGCATTAGAAAAAGACTGCAGTGGACAAAGATGGCTCCACTGGACACTCACAGCAGACAGTAGTATAAGCAGGAGATCGTAAGAGGGAAAATAAGCATATAGTAGCATGCTTAGAAAAGAAGAGATGATTGTAGTAATACAGTGCAATCCGCTTAAGTGCAAGAGTCTGGGACCAAAGAAATACATGCAGTTAAATGGAGCGTGCACTTAACCGTTGTGACTCAAAGAAGCTTGACATCTGATAAACATATGTACAGTACTGTTTATTATATGTACCATATACAGTCTCTTAACTGGCATTATACAGTCTCCGTTAACTGATGATAGGCTTTACTTGAACTATTATTATTATTATTAGCATTTGTATAGCGCTACCAGACGCACGCAGCGCTGAACACCTGACATAGAGAGACAGTCCCTGCTCAATAGAGCTTACAATCTCAGGCATAGTCCTCTGTTCACTCTTGTGTCCGTAAGCTCCATAGACTACGTCTGCCAGATGGTAAAAACTGTCATAGCACTGACATCCAATGGCCTCCAGATAGGCCTGCGTGGTGTTGAGACTCTCCAGAGCTCTTGCAAAAGTGACAGGAGGTTGTTGAATTTCGTCAGCATGTGCCTTGCTGCTCATTTCATCATCAGCCGTTGCCTGCACGTAGGCGCATATCTCGACATCAGTGCTGTCGTCAGCTGTTTGTAGATCATAATCAACAGCTACGTAGTGATGAAACTCCTCTTCAGTAACACCGGCTGATTATACTCCAGATAGACTACAACGCATATATCCGGAGTGATCCGCAGAATGCTGGCGGGCATGTGGGGCCAGGGGGACATTCATGTACATATGGTGGGATTGTCCAAAAATGCAAGACTACTGGAGGGAAGTGACGTCTTTGATAAGTCAAATACTTCAACAACCATTCCCCTGTAAAGCGGAAAACTGTCTTCTACACTTTAAACCGGCGACAATGGCAGTGGAGCACCATAGACTGGCAATTCAATACTTGACTGCGGCGAAAATAGCGATAGCAAGAGCTTGGAAACAGCAAAAACCACCGGGGATGCAGATGATAAAGTCGAAGTCAACTTTCTTTATAAAATGTCGAAATTGACTGCAATGAGGAAAAGTCATTTGGGTCCCTTTAATAAAATTTGGCAGCCATATGAACAGTTACAAACTTATAAACCAGCACCACCATGATACGGGTTCGGGAGGGAGGGGGGAATAAGCTTAGATAGGGTTTGAATTTGTAATTTCTAAAGAAAAATCTTCTAAAAATAAAAATTTGGAATGATATTCCCAAGGTCAGACTGGACCGAATTGTCCACCAGAGGAGGGATTGAGCCAGCTCTGGAGTGATTTGCATGATATCCACTAGGTCCCCCTTGGCTTGAGACCACTGGGAAGCTACAGTCCCATCAAGCAGATCTAATATGGAGACATGCCATGGGGATGACATGCACCGTGGAGACCATGTGGCCTAACAACCTCAGCATCTGCCAAGCCGTGACCTGCTGGGTGCTGCGAACCCACTCAGCAAAGGTAACAAGAGTGTCTGCCCATGCTGGAGGGAGAAAGACTCGCGCTTGAACCATGTCTAACAGGGATCTTATAAATTCCAATTGCTGAACTGGTGGTAGATGGGACTTGGGGTAGTTGATAATAAACCCTAGTAGCTCCAACAGTTCTCTGCATGGACTCCTGAGCACCCTCCTTTGATGTGCTCTTCACCAACCAATCATCCACAAAGGGAAACACAAACTCCCAGTCTGCATAGTGATGCTGCGACTACCGTTAGACACTTTGTAAATATCCTGGGACCTGATGCGAGGCCAAATTACAGAACGCAGTACTGAAAGTTATGTGTCCCCACCCAAAACAGAAGATACTTCCTGTGACTTGGAAGTATCTGGATATGAGTATAGGCATCCTTCAAGTCGAGAGAGCATAGTCAATCTTGTTCCTAAATCATGGTGATAAGGTTGCCCAGGGAAACCATCTTGAACTTTTCTTCTGACCAGATATTTGTTCAGGGCCCTTACGTTTAGGATGGGAAACACCCCCCTCCCCCCCACCATTTTCTTTGGCACAAAGAAGTACTTGGAATAGAATCCCTTCCGTTCTTCCCCTGGTGGAACAGGTTCAACCACATGGGCCTTGAGAAGGGCGGAGAGTTCCTCTACAAATATTGCCTTGTGTAGAGAACTGAAGCAAGATGCTCTAGGTGGGTAATATAGAGGTTTATTTCGCCAATGTAAAGAATAACCGAGATGGACTATTTGAAGAACCCACTGATCAGAAGTTACAAAGGGACACCTTTCTTGGTAAAAACTTAGCCTCCCGCTGTCCAGACAATTGTCTGGAATGGTCACTTTGATGGCAGATATGCTTTCCTGGATCCAGTCAAAAACATGTCCAATGTTTTGACTGGTGAGCCGGCTGGGGTTTCTACAGATGCTGTTGATTAGAATGAGCACACTGGAACTCAGACTGAGTGGGGCAAGAAGTGTACCTACACCTCAAGAGTAGTAGGGACCTTTTTTCAACTTGCCAGAAAACCTCTTAGATCAGGAGAGTGTAGAAAGTGTCCACCAGGAGAGGGTGTCGATGGTATCAGTATGTTTTTTGATCAGGTCAGCAACCTCTTCCATCTTTCTGGGGAAAAGGTTATCTCCACGGCAAGTAGCATTCATCAACTTCTGCTCGACCATGGGTTCCAAGTCAGACACACAGCCATGAGAATCTGTGCATCACTATGCTTTGAGCAGAGATAATGATGATTATGGATACTTGTAGCCTGCTACTCTCTCTAAAACTAGGTTCAGCCCGGGTTAACAAAAGAAAACTATAATAGGTGTACAATAATTACCTAATAGCTACATTAAGACAGGAGTTCCTACAATTCATAACAGAAATTTAGAAAATAAGACTTCAATTGTTTCCAGAAACAAAAATAGGATGAAGATGCAAAGTGGATTGGCCTAGTCCTGAGGGAGAGTACCAGACAAAAATAAAATCTGCAATTTAGAAGCATTCAACTGAAATAATTAGCATCCATTCAAGCCCTCATAGACTGTAAACAAGTAGTTAAAAACGAAAGCTTTTCTCAACAGTATCATAGGGAAGGAAAACTGAAAGTCATCTGCATAAAGCCTAAACTGAACATCTAGACATCGAAGGACCCGACAAATAGGACTCGTATAAATATTGAGCAATATAGCTGATAACACTGTGCCTTGAGGTACACCTGATGCTAAAATAACCCATTCAGAATACCTGAAGAACCTGAAACTGTCTCAAAGAGAAAAGATTCAAACCAAAGTTTACCACTAATGCCCAAGTCTTTTATCAAATGCGATAGAAATACTGAGAGTCACCAGGAGATACTCGATACGTCTGTCAAACCCAACCCGAATAGAATCACAGAAATCAGAAGCATCTCAGTTGAATATTTTGGACTAAAGCCAAACTGAAACATCTAATACACTATGAGGCTCATTTTCAAAGCACTTAGACTTAAGTTCCATAGGTTTTTATGAGGGGCATTTTCGATATGACGGTCTAAGTCAGACTTTGGACATTTTGCACTAAACATCCTAAATCCGAACAGCAAATGTAACCATTTAAAAAAAAAAAAAAAAAAAAAAGAGCAAAACAACATCTTTTGCTTTCAAAAATACCGTTTGTAACAAGGGTTTGTGCTCTGCATTTATCTTTTCAGGCTATTTAAAAAACAAATGTAGAAACTCAAGCCACTGGGATGTAGGAGAGGCCAGCATTTTTAGCACACTGGTCCTCCAGACATCCCACGAGAGCAACAGGGTACCCCAGTGGGAACTGCTGTGGACCTCATACAAATCCCTCATACACATCTCACCACTTGCTCCCTTATCTTGTCTGCTGAGTCCTCCAAAACCCATTACCCCCAACTGTACACCACTACAATAGCCCTTATGGGTGAAGGGGGCACTTATATGTGGGTACAGTGAGTTTTTGGTGAGTTTTGGAGGGCTCACAGTTTCCACCAAGTGTAACATACAGGGGGAGGTATGGACCTGGGTCCACCTGTCTACAGTGTACTGGGACCACCACTACACTACTCCAGGGACCTGCACGCTGCTCTAATGGACCTGGCTATAACATCTGATGCTGCCATAGAAGCTGGTAAGTACTATTTTAATTCACATGTTTTGGGTGTGTGAAGGGGTCAGTGAAGGGGGTGGTCATTTGGTCATGTAGGGCACATTTTTGGTCTTATTCATTAGAAAAACAGACCAAAACATTGACGTTTTCACTCTAGACGTTTTCGTTTTGTTCCATTATTGCTGTAAATGTCCAAGTGTTAGGTATGTCTTAAACCCGCCTTCTTGTGATTTGGACGCACTGCAGACAAAATGCACAGACAGCAGTCTACAAAACAGGTTTCGAAAATACTGATTTGGACGTTTTGAGAAGAAATCTGTCCAAATGGTGCTTTATGACAATTTTTAGACGTTTTTCTCTTTCGAAACTGAGCCCCATTGTAACTTTGTAAGTATAAGTGATTAAAAATATGCCTCTAAGTGTATTCAAAAACTCCTGAAGCTGTAACAATATAACATTCTCAAAGATTTTAGCACGAAAACCAAGAGATAATAATGGACAATTACCAGGGTCACTAGGATCTAAACTTACATTTTTCAAAAATAGATGCACAGCTGCTCTTTTTAAATGAGGAGGAACTGAAGGTTCAGTAAGAGATGTATTAACCAAAAGGACAATCACATCAAGCATTTCTGATTTCAAAAACTTGATCAATGAGGGCGAACATACGTCCAATGGACAAAGAGAAACATTCAAGCTATTCATCAATCTGACCTTGTGTGTGCATCTTCTTAGTCGAGATTCTATCAAGATGTGTGTAAATTTTTACGCGTAGATTTGGAAAGGAGCATGGTGATGGGAGGGGTACAGGCAGGTCAGGGGCGTTCCTATAATTTGCCCGCAATGTAACAGAATATGGTAGATCCATGCCCAGTTTAGGTGCAAGGATTTACACCTGGTTTCAGTTGGTGTAAATCCTCGACCCCAAAACTAGGTGTGGATCCCAGCGCTAAGTGCTATTCTATAAACAGCACCCAACTTGGAGCGTCATTTACTGAATTTAGCCCAATGTGTCAAAAGTTGTGATGCCAATCATCTGCATGTCTCTCGTTACATGAGGATATTACACTGATTACCTATTGAAAGTCCATTCAAATTTAATGTTTCGGTGTTGATGTTTTGGGTTGTACATGGGGAAGTTCCAGTATATATTTGAAGGATTTAGTTAAGGAATATCAACCCCATAATCTCCTATTGGCATCTAAGTTGTTATTGATAGTGCAATAAGATCTGAGGCAAGGTTGGTTGTTCTGTGGTTAAGTGTTTTCTCCGTGGCAAAACCAACCCCATGGAACAATTTGCCATTATATTTTAAGGAGAAGACTTTTTGACTTTTTAGAAGAAGCTGAAAACCTTTTTGGCTGATAAAGCTGATGAACTACCGGAGACTTAATTTCAATCTTATTTCTCTGTCTGCTTTTGTTATATATGTTTAGAAATAATACATCTTTACCTCATATGCCTGCATTTAATTCTATCTGCCATACTCACCAAAACAGTTTCACTGTTGTATCCAAACCTGAAGCCAAATTGGCTTTGATGGAGAAATTCATATCATTATTTCAAAAGTTTCATAGACCAATCTGAAAGATTGGAAATGTAAGTTGAACACAGCACAATTGTATTCAGATTTCCCCGAATCAACTTTTAACTCTTTCAAAACTGGTCTAATAACTGCCAACTTTAACACTCAGGGGAAAATTCATACTTGGGGGAAAATTCCCCTGTAACAGTAAATTGGCCATATCAGTCACAAGAGGACCTATCTAATGAACCAATGTGATCTCTCCCAAGCTCTTCCATTAGCTTAACTTCTGGAAGAAAGGAAAGCAAAGCTATTCTTCTTATCAGTGTTCTTGTTGTGTAGAAGACCCACATTTTTCAAAGAACAGTGAAAACAATATTTATTCATGTGATAGTCTAATATTGCAAGGAAAAAGAACAGAATTTTTCTGGTTTGTTTGTTTTTTTGCAATAAGTTACTTGCATAGATAGTACAAGAAACAATTTTCTAACTTACGTAAGGAATATTATCAATAGAATTCAAACAAAATAAAACATGGAAAAGAAAATAAGATGATACCTTTTTTATTGGACATAATACATTTCTTGATTAGCTTTCGAAGATTGCCCTTCTTCGTCAGGTAAGGAATATTAAAAGGAAGGCATGTTTCAAGTTTACACTTGTTCCTCGTCACTGTATATGTAAGTCTCTTAGGGGCCCTTCTACAAAGGCACGATAGACTCTATGAGCTTGCAGCGCACGCCAAAACAAGACTAGCGCCCCCGGCAGTAATTTTGGATTTGGCGTGTGACCATACCGGAGAGATAAACTATTATTTTAAATTTCTTCCATGTGTGGTTATTTCTGGCATTAATTAGCGGCGAATGCTGACTGGTCACCGCGCGTATACCCTTACCGCTAGATCAATGGGTGGCGTTAAGGTTTCAGGCCGTAAATAGGCGCACACTGGTTTCAATTTTACCACAGGCCCTTTTCCCGGCCCATTGAAAAAAAGCCCCTTTTCCCAGACGCAGTAAAAACTGGCCTGGCGCGTACCATAAACAGGTGCCCACACTACTGGAGGCCACTTTTTGCTGCAGCTTAGTAAAAGGAACCCTTAGGGACTCTGAGTTGGGTGGCTGCTCAGATGAAAAGTTGGTGTCTTGTTTCAGAGCCACTTGGAACCAGAGTAAATTTAGGGTCACACAAGACAGGAAACTTTGTATTAAGCCAGTTATCAGGATCAGTAATCCTACACCAGGGGAACCGGATTGTTCTTCAGAAGTAGAAAAAAAAGTTACTGGATATAAGGAAGTTGCTCTCAGCAACTTGAAGGTTACTTAGTCACGTGGCCAAAAAAAAAAAAAAAAAAAAAAAAAAAGAAGATAAACACAGGCACTCTGATCCACAATGTACGAAGGTAAGGAAATCAGTGTGCATTTGGACATGTGACAAAGGCAAAATCTTGGTCCACATCCAGCTCTAATGAAACGTGTATTATGAGTAGAGCCCATAAAGGGGTGTGGTAAGAAAATCAGTGTATCTGTGCTATCATACCTTTGTTTACTAACATTAAAACTTGGCACCTGAAAGAAACAGATTTCAATATACTGAAGACTGAGAGCTACTTTAAAAAACTGAAAAGTAAAAATAAAGTTCCATAAAAATATAGAGAGACACATGTTCACAGCATAATTTCATTATAATTGGTTATCTCTTACAGATGGCCCATGTTAAATTTTAGAGAAGCTAACCATTTCTTATCACTTTTAAACCACTGAAACACAATATCTTTATTGAACATGAATTACAAGTCACTAAACATAACTCAATGAAATTTGGAAAAACAAAACAAATCGGCTAAGCAGATACAAGGTAATCCACCTGACACTGGAACTTTGTGGCACATTATTTATTTATTTATTATACTTGTACCCCGCACTTTCCCAATCCTAGCAGGTTCAATGCAGCTTACATAGTAATAGGAATACAAAGTATAGTGCAGAGAAAACAGGCTAAGCTTAGCAGAGGAATGGTGAAGTGTAGATAGGTAATATAATAAGGGAGAGGGAGTAGAGGAGGTAGGAAGAGGTGCTAGTTTTAGGCTAGACTGAGAAAATCAAGGGACAGGGTCAGGGTGAGCATAGGGGAAAATTGGAGGAGGCGTGGCCCAAGTCAATTTTTGGATATAGGCACAATGAAATCAAGGGGATAGATTACAATCAATTGTGACAAATTAAAAATATAGCAGACTTTGATTAACACAGTGCACTTCCAGCCTGTAAACTGGATTCTGGGATTGTTCCATGCTGCTGCTCTGATGTTAGACCAAACACAGGGCAACGTTGAAAAGCTTCATACAGAGCAAAAGGGTGGCAGGATGCACAAATGTTGCTGATGAGGAGTCGGTACATTGCCAAGTCAGACCAGTGCTACCGTCTTTAGCCCTTTCATTTGCAAAGTAATGCTACGATGCTTCTGCTATACAACTGGGAAAGGGAAATCTACAATGGGCATTAAAAGCCTTTATAATTATTGTAGTGTTTTATGCATAGATGGAAACTGAGGTCCCAATTCTATGGAAACAGGCAGTAGTGTGCCCTGTCCTGAAGAAGCCGTCCTTGGTTCTGTCACTGCCTGTTAACACCTGATCTTTAATTTGCCTTTTGTTTCCAAAGTTGGTAGAAAGAACAGGTTTTCATTAACTATGTTGACTCTGCTGGCTTTCTTTACCTGCTTCAGTGTGGATTCAGGCAGAATCACAGCACAGAGATAGTTATGGCTTCTCTCCTCAGTGAGCTCTACTCTTGTTTGGATGGGGATCAGGTGGTTCTCCTAATGGCTCTTGACCTCTCAGCCATGTTTGATCTGGTATCATTAACTATTCCTCAATTGTCTTGCTGATATAGGTCTTGGGGGAGGAGGCAGTTCTCACTTGGTTTTCATCATTTCTGTCTAGCCATTCTTTACAGTCTTCTAAGTCAGTTGCCCATGTTCTTACTTGTGGGGTTCCACGTGGATCCATTCTCTCTCCACTCCTGTTCTATATATTTTTATGCATCCACTGGCAGCTTTAATATGTGAATTATATTCTTTTGGTTTTTCTAGTCAATCATTATAACTCAAACCTTTACTCCCTTCAGGATTGCTTAGATTCGGTGGTCACTTGGTTTTCTGACAAGCTGGTTCTCAATCAAGATAAAAATGGTGTCCTGTTGGTTAATTGGCAACTTTCCTAAATCTCCCCTGGTCCCCATTCTGTTTCATTCTCCAGTCCCTAGAAACAGATTCTTTTCAGTTCCTGGGAATTTTATTTGATACCAAGCTTTCATTCCATAAAGAATCTAAAGGGATCCGCTCTGACTTTTATGCTCTGTGTAAACTGAGGCCCCTAAGAGGCCTATCTAGCACTCCCATGTTGCATACTCTCACTCATGCATTTTTGATTTTTCAACTGGACTACTGTAATGTGGCCTATGCTAGGCTGACTAAGGTCCAACTGAAAAGGCTTCAAATACTCCAAAATATGGTCTCCCACTTTCATTTTGGTGCTCATCGGACCAAACATTTTCCCCCACTTCTCAGCTGCATTAGCTTCCTGTTTCATTTCGTATCACATTCAAAATCGTATGCCTTGCACATATTGCTATTTATTGGAGAGTGCCCGGTTATTTGTACCTATTGATTTAAGTCTATACCCCTAGTAGCTCTCAGGTCACTAGGAACTAACTGGTCAAAACATCATTCTGCCTCTTTTTTTTTCTTTTTTGGTGCCCTATTTGTGGAAGTAACCTTCCTCCTCATCTACAATCATCATATGATGCACTGTGTGGCCAGAGGGGACAGAAGCTGGCAGCCTTAACCATGTGCAGATGCTTAAAGCTCCATGTCGGCTGGCCATGCAATGCATCTTAGGGCAGTTGTAGATTCGCAACCTGAGCTAGGGAAGTAAAGGATTAAAACAGCTCGCAAGTGAGGGGGAGGTGAACGGAAGGTAGGAGAGAGATGCTGCAGCCTGGCTGGGGGGGGAGGGGTAACATTTGGTAAGTAAGGAAAGATATGCCGTAGACCATTGGGATGGGAAAGGAGATGAAGAGCAGAAATGCAAAACACCATGGGGAGAAGGAATTTTGTGTGTAGGGCCTGCAAGGGATGGCGCTGACATTCATGTAGACCTCTGTGTAAAAGGTTTGCACACCCCTGTAATATATTAAAATGGAGCTATACCAGAAAGATGCTCAAAAGAAAGTTTACAAACACGTCATAATGGCAAAATCAACACTACAGATCAGGATTAATTGATCCGATACCTATATTAATGCAACCATACTGATATTTACTTTAAAATACCTATATGCCACAAAGTTAAATTGCTAAGTGGTTTACAAAATATACATGACAATAAGCATAAAAACAAGATACACATACAATAGGCTGTGGCTTATCTAATGATACGTATTACCTGTACTTACCCTTTTCTTTATATACAGTTAATTCTCGGACAGTATCCAAAAACTGCCAAAACTTCTCATTGCCTTCCTCTGCAATGAATTCACTATTAAAATAAAAAAAAATATATCATATTTTAAGAGAATTTTTCAGATGTCAGAAAAAAATAAAACAGAAAACCATAGTATGTGATTTAGTAAGGTGACCAAGCATGTTCAAGATCTTTAGTACATCCTGGAGAGCTACTAAGGTAGAGCTCACAGTCTCAGATCATGGAAAGCAGACTCTACTACTCAGCATTACCTGCTGACTGATGAGGCATCTGTTTCAAGTTACCAAGGTCATTCTATAAATCAGTGATCCCCAAACCTGGTACTGGAGGCACCCCAGCCAGACAGGTTTTCAGGATATCCGTAATGAATATTCATGAGAGATTTGCATGCACTGCCTCCAGTGCATGCAGATCTCTCTCATGAATATTCATTGCAGATATCCTGAAAATCTGACTTGCTGGGGTGCCTCCAGGACCAGGTTTGAGAACCACTGCTATAAAATGAACCATAAAAAGTGGATGGGACATAGAGGTTTCCTACAGACGCCCTCAACAATCACAGCCGTATGAGTGTAACAACAGAAAGAGGAAGGGATTTGATATATCGCCTTTCTGCACTTACAATCAAAGTGGTTTACATATTATACACGGGTATTTATTTTGTACCCAGAGCAATGGAGAGTTACGTGACTTGCCCAGAGTTACACGAAGCTGCAAAGGGAATCGAACCCAGTTCCCCAGGCTACTGAACATTAGGCTACTCCTCCACTCGACTTAGAGCCAGGAGAGTCCAGTTCAAATCATATTGCATCTTCTTGTGATCTTATGTAAGTCACTTAACCCTCCATTGTCTCAGGTATATACAAACTCAGACCGAGACCTCCAGGGAGAAGAAAATATCCACGGTACCCAAATGTACACCACTTCAAAAGCTTTCAGGTGGTATATAAGAAATTAAATGTAAGGACATGATTCAATACTATAGTTCAATTCATGGTTTTAAGTTAAACGCTGACAAAACAAGATTACTGTGGTTAGCTCGAAAGGGCAATCCAAACTCTGACATCCAACTCGACTACATCTACCACATCGACACCCGAATGCAGAGTTCCACAGGGATCCCCCCTCTCACCGACTCTATTCAACTTAATGATGATACCTTTGGCTAAACTACTATCCAACCAACACCTCAACCCATACATATACGCAGACGACGTAACGATTTACATCCCATTCAAACAAGATTTGCAGGAAATTTCCAACGATATTAACCAAAGTCTACACATCATGCACTCATGGGCGGATGCATTCAAGCTCAAACTTAATGCAGAAAAAAACCCAATGCTTAATACTAACCTCTCAACACAATACGAGCAAATTCACCACCATAAACACACCAAATCTGACACTCCCTATCTCGGACACCCTAAAAATCCTTGGAGTGACTATCGATCGTCATCTAACACTTGAGAATCATACAAATAACACAACCAAGAAGATGTTCCACTCAATGTGGAAATTAAAAAGAGTAAAACAGTTCTTCCCAATAACAGTCTTTCGTAACTTGGTACAATCAATTGTGCTCAGCCACCTAGACTACTGTAATTCACTATACACCGGCTGTAAAGAGCAGACAATCAAGAAACTCTAGACAGCCCAGAACACCGCAGCCAGACATATTCAGAAAAGCAAAATATGAAGGTGCTAAACCACTACGAGCAAAGCTACACTGGCTCCCACTCAAAGAGCGCATCACGTTTAAGATTTGTACACTAGTTCATAAAATCATTCATGGAGACGCCCCAGCGTATATGTCAGACCTGATAGACTTACCGACAAGGAACGCCAAAAGATCAGCCCGCACATTCCTCAATCTTCATCTCTCAAGCTGCAAAGGTCTAAAATACAAACTTACGCATGCAACAAGCTATGGAACGCACTGCCGCACAACCTGAGCGGGATCTACGAACTAACAAACTTTCGAACATCACTGAAGACCCATCTTTTTAAAAAGGCATACCACATAGAATAACAAATATAAATGTACACATCTCCCACACCTTTACTCAGAACTATTTTTATAATTTCTGCTTGCTTCATATTTCTACTATATCACTCAAAATCTCTATTTAACAATAAGTAATTACTTTTATAATATCTGCTTGCTTTAAACTCTAATATGTTATTCAATACCTCTATGTAACAATAAGTGATTACGTTCTAATCTATTACCACCAAGAATGATACATTGTAAGCCACATTGAGCCTGCAAAGAGGTGGGAAAATGTGGGATACAAATGCAATAAATAAAATAAATAAATTATGTATCTAAAGATTTGTTTCTGAAATTTGAATTGTCTTCAAAGATTCTTGGAGTCATCCTAGATTCTTCCCTTGCTTTAGAGCCACAAATAAATCATTTAACTTAAATAGTCTTTTATAAATTGCATCTATTACGGTATATCAGAGGGTATTTTGATCTAATTTTGCTATGTTGGTATGATCATGTTTTTTAAGTCACCTGGATTACTGCAATGTTTTATGTGTGCTTGCTGTTTTAAATTAGTCTATTCACTGCTTTGTTCTGCCTGCCAGTTAAGTTCAATAAACCATAAACCTATTTCCGTTAAGCTACGATCCAGACTTCAATTGTTGCAGAATACAGCAGCACAACTCATTTTAGGTCTAAAGAAAAATGACAGTGCTACTACGGCTCACATTTTTATACCAGCTTCTAATTCATGTTAGAGCAATTTTTAAGGCAGAGTGTTTGGTTTTTAAGGATATTTGATGGTTCTTCTCCAGATTATTTTAAAATTTCACTGCTTTCCCTCATGTACGAGGCTCTTCACAATTCAGAGATCTGCTACGTTTATTGTTACCTTCTTTTGTGGACATTAAATACAAGAAAATAGTGGAAACGTCTTTCATAGTAACATACATAGAGGGGCATAATCGAACGCCCAATTCCATGGGCGTCTATCTCCAAGAATGGGTATGTGAAGGGGTGGGACAGACCGTATTTTCGAAAAAAATGGGCGTCCATCTTTTTTTTCGATAATACGGTTTGTGCTGGGCAGATGCATCGGATTTGTGCGGATTTGAGCTGGGCAGTTTCGTTTTTCAGCGATAATGGAAACCAAAGGTGCCCAGCTCAAAAACGAATAAACCCAAGGCATTTGGTCGTGGGAGGGGCCAGGACTCATAGTGCACTGGTCCCCCTCACATGCCAGGACACCAACCGGGCACCCTAGGGGGCACTTGTAACAATTAAAAAAAAAAAAGTAAAATACTTCCCAAGTCCATAGCTCCCTTCCCTTGGGTGCTGAGCCCCCCAAATCCCCTCCAAAAACCACTGCCCACAACTCTACACCATTACCATAGCACTTATGGCTGAAGGAGGGCACATAGATGTAGGCACAGTGGGTTTTGGGGGCGGTTTGGAGCGCTCCCATATACCACCACAAGTGTAACAGGTGGGGGGGATGGGCCTGGGTCCACCTGGCTGAAGTCCACTGCACCCACTAACAACTGCTCCAGGGACCTGCAGACTGCTGTGATGGAGCTGGGTATGGCATTTGAGGCTGGCATACAGGCTGGAAAAAAAAGTTGTTAAAGTTGTTTTTTTGGGGGGGAAAGGAGGGGGTTAGTGACCACTGGGGGAGTCAGGGGTGGTCATCCCCGATTCCCTCCGGTGGTCATCTGGTCATTTAGGGCTCATTTTTGGGACTTGTTCGTGAAAAAAAGGGTCCAAAAAAAGAGACCCAAATTCGCACTAAAAACGCCTTTTGTTTTTCAATTATCAGCCGAGGGCGCCCATCTCTCCTCAGCCGATAAACACGCCCCAGTGCTGCCTTCATCATACCTCTGACACTCCCCCATCAACTTTGCCCATTTCCGCGACAGCTTGCAGTTGAAGACGCCCAAAATTGGCTTTCGATTATACCGATTTGGGCGCTCATGGGAGAAAGACACCCATCTCCCGATTTGGGTCGAAATATGGGCGTCTTTCTCTTTCAAAAATAAGCTGGATAGTAACATAGTAGATGACGGTACAGAAAGACCTGTACGGTCCCATCCAGTCTGCCCCTAAGTTTTGGCTTTCCCTTCCTTTTACACTTCGAAATTCCTCTGGTTATTTTCAATTTCACAAAAATCTTAAGACTTACTTATTTAAACTTTTTTTTTTGTCTTAAATTGTATCTTACGTTTAACTTTTGTTATGTAAATTTAAGCTGTATTTTATTTTTTAATTTGTTTTGTAAACCGCTTTGAACCACTATCTGAGTCAGAGTTGGCGGAATACAAGAACTGTATCACATCACAAATAAATAGAAATCCTGGTTAAATGCATTTTTACCACCAGATGTGTTCCATTATTGATATGGGCTATTCTGTCATGTACTCACCACATTCAGTAGTCATTCCCTTGACTCATGCCTCCCTTTATCGAGAGAATATTTATAATTTTCAACTTAACAACATTGAAAAAGGTTGCTCCAATTAAACTATTGTTTCTATTCTTAAGGAGCCCCTGTCGAAGATTAGAATTCTTCAAAATCTAAAAGTTTTCTCTGGGTTATGAATGTAACTGTTTGAAGCATACCATTCTCTTTCTGCCAAAGAAATCACAGACCTGATAGTCACATGATTTATGCTTCTAACTGAGCTTTGCTGCTAAATTAATCTGTTTGAAAATTTACAAAGGCTGAGTACCAAAATTTGTAAACAAAATTTCATTAAACTCTTAAATTTAGGAGCATAAAAAATAGGTGGCAAAAAAGGGCAGATTTAGGACACACAGAAAAAAAGCAACTACATTAAAAATCAATTTTCAGCTGAAAACAAGCCCCAAAGTTCAGCTGAAACACTCAAAATAAGGAGCTCAGCTTTTTTTTGAGGGGGGAGGATCAGTTTGCCCCCTTTTCTCAAAACCACAGCCTTGTATATGCCTCAGGTAACTATGCCCAAAATTTCCGAACAACTGCTTTCAGAACCCCCAGTTTAATATTGTGAAAGAAATATCAAAATCCATCATATAAGGAGGAATAAAACAAAGCAATTGAAGAAATCCTGGAGCTAAATCACACATCACCAGCTAATTAACAATAACCACCAGGTACTAATCCTTATAATAAATAAAGAACTTGTAAGGGAACCATTAAAAAACACTTCCCCTTGCAATTGGGTAGGCTAAGCTAAATTTGGGAAAATAAGATTTTAGCACAACTGTTATCCTTTTCATTTCAAAATAAAGCTAAGCAGGTTACAGTCCAACAAAATTATATTGAGAGGAATCCAAAAAGTCTTTTAGATACAGGCGATCAAGAGATGTCATTTTATCAAACTCACACTCTTGCTCATTCACAACACATTTTTTGAGATACGTAGAGTATTTTCAAAGCACTTAGTCTTACAAAGTTACACAGGTTATTATAAGTACTGCCATACTGGGACAGACCGAAGGTCCATCAAGCCCAGCATTCTGATTCCAACAGTGGCCAATTCAGGTCACAAATACCTGGCAAAATCCCAAAACAATACAATACATTTTATGCTGCTTATCCTAGAAACAAGCAGTGGATTTTCCCCAAGTCATTTTTTTAATAATGGCTTATGGACTTTTCTTTTAGGAAGCTAGCTAAATCTTTTTTTTAAACCCTGCTAAGCTAACTGCTTTTACTACATTCTCTGGCAACGAATTCCAGAATTTAATTACACGTTGAGTGAAGAAATATTTTCTCCAATTTGTTTTAAATGTACTACTTTGTAGCTTCATTGTACTCCCCCTAGTCCTAGTACTTTTGGAAAGAGTAAACAAGCAATTCACGCCTACCCGTTCCATTCCACTTGCTATTTTATAGACCTCTATCATATCTCCCTCAGCCGTCTGAAGAACCATAGCCTTAGACTTACAAAGTTACATAGGTTATTATGTAACTTTGTAAGTCTAAGTACTTTGAAAATGAGCCCCATAGTAACATTTCACAAAGAAATGTTACGCACATCTTTATAAATACATCAACCTAGTAATCAGAACATTTAAAACACAAAAGTTTCAAGCCCTTAATACATTTTCGAATAATTTCACATTATGACACATCACAAAGCTATCCTATATAATAATTTGCACCTCCGACTGGATGCCTGGGTTTGTAACACAGTTTCCATTGGTCTGCCCTGGGGATGACGTCACAGGGCGGACCAATGGGAAGTGAGAGGGAAGGGAACCCAGCACCAGCCACCGGAGGTGAGTAAAGAATCGCCCCCCCCCCCCCCGAGTTCCATGACCTCCTACCTCCCTCCCTCCACTCCCGTCCGCCCGAGTTCCACGGGCCCAATCCCGTCCGAGTTCCACCCCCCTCCTCCGATTTCCACCGCCTCCCTCCCCCCCCCTCTCTCTGTGGCCTCCGAGTGCAAGCAGGACGTGTGCTGCTGCCCCTGCCCTTCGTAAGTGCCGACTGTTCTTTAAAATGTTTTACCTCCTGCTCCGCCGGCAACAGTGAAGCCCAGCACGCACGCACGGCGCTTCAGCCTTCGCTTTTGCTTCTATTTCAGCTGTGCCTCTGGTCCCACCCTCATTTCCTGTTTGCCGAAGGGCAGGACCAGAGGCACAGCTGAAACAGAAGCGAAAGCGAAGGCTGTATGAAGCGCCGTCCGTGCATGCTGGGCTTCACTGTTGCTGGCACTTACGAAGAGCAGGGGCAGCAGCAAATGTCCTGCTTGCACTTGGAGGCCACAGAGAGGGAGGGGGTCCAGGGATGAGATAGGGGGGAGAGGCGGGGCGGTCCTGGAAGTCGGAGGTGGGGGCCTGTAACTGGAATGAGAGGTGGGGTCCTGCAACTGTAAGGGGAGGGGGGTCCTGATGCTGTAAGGGGAGGGGGTCCTGAAACTCGAAGGGGCCGTGGTCTGGAATGCAGAGGACGGGGGGGGGGGAGGGAGGTAGGGGGCATGGAACTCTGAGGGGAAGGGAGCTCGAACTCGGAGGACAGAGAGGGACGGACGAACGGGGGTGTGCAACTCCAAAGACAGGGGTGCAGGGAACTCCCGGGGGGTGAGGGAGTGTTTGGGGGGGGGGGGCCACTTTTACTAGTCCTTAATAAATCCCAAACAGCTTAAGAACTTAACATTGAATTCAACACCTTATCTAGCCTCCACATTAGTCACCTTGCTGTCCAGCTCTTCAAACTTTACCAGTTTCTCTTGAGAAATTACACAATCGGGTTAGTGACTCTTACAAGATCTCATCAGTCCTGAAATGATTTTCCAAATCAACCCATCACAACACTGCCAGAATGACTGCTTTAGGTAAAGTCATAATTCCAGAAATCAACGAGGAGGTATAAATACCCACACTTTTTCTGGGGCTACTTTATAAAGACAACGAATCTCCAACTAGGTGATCTATCATAAAGTTACTCTCCATACGTATAACTAAGTGGTTTCATTTAGCCTCTCTCTGGCCTAAAGTAAACCACACCGCTACAAGGATAGTGGCTGAATATTACCGTCATACTTATAAAATGGCACTCCACCATCATACTACCTGGATATTGCCACTGAAAAATCTATGAATATGGGACGTTCACATTTAGTAACCACTGCTACACATATACGTTTCTCTTAAAATTGACCCAACAAGTTCTGAAGATCTTCCAAAATGTAACAGATAAGGACAAGCCTCAAACTTCTAAACAATAAGAAACTGAATAACGTTTACTTTTCTAGAGACACTTCAAATTTTAAAATTGGATTTTATGTAGTTTAGTTTATTTAAATTTGCTAAACTGCCTTTGCTAACTTGCAGATCAAGATGTTTTACAACCTAAAATCATAATAGGAAAAGAACTACAAAATTTGAAATGAGCATTTCATTCACTCAGAGTCATAAGAACATAAGATTAGCCATATTGGGTCAGACCAATGGTCCATCTGCTTCCTACAGTGGCCAATTCAGGTCACAAGTACCTGACAGAATCCCAAAATAGCAGCAAAATTCATTCTACTGATCCCAGGGAAAAGCAGTGGCTTTCCACATGTTTAAACCCAGATACACTATCCACTGCTACCACATCCTCTGACAATGAGTTCCAAAGATTATTATTCGAGTGAAAAAATATTTAATATTTCCTCATCATTTTAAAAGCAGTACCATATAACTTCCTTGAGTGTCCCCCTGTCTTTGTACTTTTTGAAAGAGTAAAAAAAAAAAAAAAAAAAGATTTACATTTACCCCAAGACAGACAAGAAGAAGATAAGTAGTTATTAATAAGGAGTAGGTGAAGTGGGAGTTTAAGTAGGGAGATAAAGTTGGGGAAGGGGGGAGAAAAAGAAACAGTGACAAGAAATTGCAAGCCTTGGTGGAAAAGCCAGGTTCTTAAGGTAAACAAAATTTTTAAGGGATAATTCAGCTTGAATGGGAAGGGGAAAAGAGTTCCACAAGAAAAGGGCTGCAAAAAAAAAAAAAAAAAAAGGTATGATGTCTGGTCGATTCTAGTTTGGCACACTTAGGACCTGGTAAGACTAAAAAATGGTCATTAAAAGAGTGAAGTGAACACACTGGGGAATATGAGATCATGACAGATAAGTACAAAGGAAGGCCTATCCTGAGTGACTTGAAGGAAGTGTGAGAGTTTTGAAGACTATATGCTGCTGAACTGGGAGCCAATGGTGCCTTTGAAGCAAAGGGGAAACATGATCACGTCGTTCTGCATGGCAGAGAAGACTAATGGCTATATTCTGGAAAGAGTGCAATTTTTTAGATGTATACAATAATCTAACCTAGTAATCAATAGTGACAATAACAGAGTGGAAGGTGTCATGATCGAAGTACCGCCTGACTGAGCACAATTGTTAGAGAATGAAGAAAATGGGCTTATATAAATTAGACAGAAGGAGTTCACAGGTTGGATAGCGTACCAAAGAGGTTTAGACTAAAACTTGGACTAGGAAGACCACCCGTGAACCAACAAGCTACCATTTTCTGTTTATTTTTAACTAGTTTGTGACCAGAGAGCCATTTAAAAACTAAATTCTTGCAGTCTTGAAGAGGTCCAATAGTAGGAAAAATTGGGTTAGAAAATATCACAAGAACATTATCGTTCATAGTACCTTGCTGTATGATCACGTGCCACTGTCTTCTGATTTTATGTTTACAATGAAACAAACTAACAATTAAAACAAAGAAAAAAATAATTCAGAACTGTCAACTTCTTCCTATTAAGGCTATGGAGCCTTTTACTAAAAGTGAAAAATAGGGTTTTTTTTTTCCACTTACTTCACATTGAAGCCTTTCTTCCAAAGTGCGCTAAGCAGTTCATGCAGGTTTTTGTGCATGCTAATAGCTACCGTGCAGTAAAAACGCCACACTCCAGGATGGAGCAGGAAATGGGCATGGACTGCACACTGCAATTAGTATATGGTAATTAGAGTGCGCTGTGAAATGTGCAGTTAATGCAGGGGTATTTAACGCCACCTAAGAGGAGACAGGTGCATCTGTGCTAACCTCGCTTGACATTAATGCACAGTAGGAAGCTCGTCTATGTGGAAACTACAGGGGGAATGTTGGACAAGCAGCAACAATTACCACACAGCCTTTGCGTCTACCACATTAGTTTTGACTGTTAATGTACATTAAGCACAAAAAAAAACCTTACTATACTTTATTAAATGGGCTCCATCCGTTATAAAAATGGGTGTGCAGTAACTGCAAAGCCTGTTGACGGCATTCCCTGCATCTTCCCATAGTCACTGAATAGAAAAACTGCTGTGAATGTAGTGACCAAGTTGATGCACTTTCTGCCTCCCATTTAGGAGGTGGTAAGTGCATCCATAATACTGGCATCTGTGACAACACATGGCAAGGTACAGTCCATGCCCATTCCTGAATAGAGTTACCATATGAATTTATATGCACTGTAATGCCAGTGCAGTACCATGGCCGTATGCTTAGTTATCACACAGTAACTGGTTACCATACAATATTTAAAGGGCTTCCATGTTTCAATATAGCGTCCTTAAGGAAACACTTCATTGCATGGATAACAAGACTACCTGTTTTGGTATCTGTCCGTCTGAATACTAGGCATATTAAAAACTAAACAGCGCAGGGGTATATTTGGAGGCGGAATGCATGTTCTCAATGCACAAATGTTTTTTAAGTATAGACATTGCTGAGACCCGATAATGAGGCTCCAGAGATCATGGTTTCCTAACACATATGTAAACAAAATAATAATAATTTTGCACACAATGCTTTAACTAAATAGTGTGCTAAGTTCTCTGCAAAAATGTTCATAATCATGGGAGAATATACCAGAAGCATGCACTCACAGGAATGTGCTAGGAGTGGATCTATGTTACAAAGAAAAATTATATTGGCAGAGTTGCACACGCATATATTGGCATCTGCTGGAATGCTATATTGCACACAAATATTATTGTATATCATTATTTGAATGTCTATAGTCCAGCACTTTAGTGTTCATAAGCACATCATTTCTCCCTCAGCTCCTCAACCCTTGCTGTTCTTTTTCAGCCACACACTTCAAGAAAGCAGAGACATAAAATTCTAACACTTGCCACAGAAGAATAATGTAACTTTTACTCCTCCTCAGATTTGGCATTAAAGCCCTAGCACTAGAAAATCCTTCTATGTACTTCTTAGCATCCAGTTTCAAGGCCAATACAATATAGGGTAGGCAGTATTGTGCCTAGTCTAGTATGCCTTCTGCATACAGTTTTCTGCATGTGAGGTTTGCACACTAGCAAACTGCAAATACTCCCACTGACATCAAAACACTGCCCAATTAAATTCCATGGTAAAGAAGGTATTAACTAAATAGCCTTCCCTTTCACTACAAGTACAGAGTGAGTGTGTGTGTTTGTGTGTGCGTGCGTGCGTGTGTGTGTGTGTGTGTGTGGGGGGGGGGGGGGGTTCAGATAAATTAAAAAGGTTCTGGTTAGCAAACTAACTAAGGCTGTACCGAATAGTCGTATTCAATTCGGCCCGAAATAATACCCTGAATATATTATTCATACTCGGCCAAATAGCTATTTAAATTTGAATACAAATAATTTATTTGTTGCATTTGTATCCCACATTTTCCCACCTATTTGCAGGCTCAATGTGGCTTCCATAGTACCGTGAGGCGATCACCTTTCCGGTATGACAAATACAGAGTGACATTATGATATAATAGAGTGCATATGTGACAGACATATAAGGGAATAGAAAGGAGCAGCGTTATGTTAAGTCCAGTTTGAATTTAGGGCTCTACTGTGCTAAACCCTACTGAAATAAACACTCATCTCTGTTGATTATTTTATTATTTGCTATGTTAAAGCTCAATGCCCATTATTAGTTTTCAGCCAAATAATATTTTTCATTATTCCTATTCGGCTGAATAATAAAATGTTATTCACAATACAGCTCTAAGCCCAACAAGACCTAGCAACAATTCACTAGTGAAACTATCACTAAAATTCCTAAACAATGGATTAACCCTGTGGAATCATCTGAATTCACTTACATTTCCAATGGAAATATGTATTTTTCCAATTATCTTAACAGAGCAGAGAGCCACCAATGACACATAAAACTTCTGTTTTCTTTCGGTTTCCTTTTTGCAGGCTTTCCAGCAAGGAGAACCCCAGGGAATCCCCATATGTACCCATGGGCAACCAGCCAGCCCCCTCCTACACTTCCTGATACTGTAGCCAACGCGCTGGACAATGGAACACGAAAAAAGTGCTGCAAAACTCCTTCCACCACGGGATACATGAAATGATGCCACGCGCTTACCTCGCCTCCAGCAGCAGCGGTGTTCGGGGCCATTTCGCTGCCAGGCTCGCGCTTACGCCTTTTACAACTCTGGTCGCTGCTGCCCGTGCATCGAGGGCACAGAGTACAAGGCTAAGCAGAAGAACCAAACGTGAGCACATTGTACAAGCCAGAACCGTGTACTACAACCACCATCGAAAGACGCTACCGCAGCTCCACACGCTTCCGGTCTCTGCGAAAACATGATTGGCCGAGCACTGTCTCTGTGTGCTACGTCACGATTGCGTCGTCCACTCCCATAGGCCACGTCAGACCGTAATGTTCCAACACATACTACTTGCCACCGAAGTAACCAATCGCCATCTCACAGCGAGCAGCTGTTTTTTTCCCCCCTTCACTGCTGGCTGTTTGTGACTGTGCGAGGCTGCGAGCCTGGGAAGTGCCGGATTACTCTGTCGGCGCCCCCAGTCTCCGCTCCATACCATTGGACGGTCTGCGTTACCGGAGACACCATGCATCAATCAAGACTCTGCGTAATTGTATGGTGTCTCCGGTAACGTGATCGTCCAGTGGTACGGAGCGGAAACTGGAGGCACCGGCGGGGAGTAATGCGCTGTATCCACGCACGCAAGCAGAGCTCGGCCAAATCTTGCCGGCCGCGAACCTTGTGCAGCGTAGTAGGCAGCTACAGGTTAAGTATACGTGGGAGGCGCATGTGGTATGCCAGAAGGAAGGATACCTTGCACCTGCTACTCAGCTTTGTAGTTGGGCCTTTTGTTTCAGAGGCTTTGTTTCCACTTCCACATTACTTTTGGGAAGTTTCCCACTCTTCTCCTCCTCCCAACCGTACTCCCGATTGTATTTATTTGTCGCCCGTTGCCTTTGGTATCTTTTGTACAATATGAGCTTCCTACAGGACATTTAGGGCAGTATAGAAACTAGAGGAAAAATCCTCTGTGAAAATGCTGTGAAATAAAGAACTTAAATCTAGCAAGCCAGTCATGTAAATGTTATTTATTGACTCGTTTAATGCTACTTGTCTAGACAAGGAACAGTCCCAACACAAAGAGACTCTCCTCCTGAGTGATTCCGTTTGAAATACAAGACTCATAGGAGCCGACTCCCAATATTGAGAAAATTCATTGTGTGTGTCCAAGGAAGGGTTATTTCCACTGGGCTAGACACCCCCAATTATTAGTAAAGCTCCTCTTTTTATAGACAAAATTGGCTAGCTAGTTGGCTAATTGAGAAAAATGTCTTTATGAAAAAGACAAAGAAACAATAGGATGCAGATATTCTGCTCATCAGAAGTGGAGCTAGGTTGACGGGGGGAGGGGGGGGGGGAGCAAGAGCGGACTTCCACTGGCGCACATTTTCAATGCAACGTATTGAGAAAAAAAATAGGCGCCGGAGCTGGCAGAACTCCGTTTGGGGGAGCAGCCGCTCCCCTGGCACCCCCCTGGCTACGCCACTGCTGTTCATGTCAAGATGTACAAAATTAAAAAATATACGATTGGCATTGTAACCTAAAAGATATATAATTGGCATCACAAGGCTCAAAAAATAAACCAATCACAGTTTGTAAATTGTAATTATCATTGTAGGGCTTCTTGAAATATTGTCAAGTTACAACGATTAATAACTGAGAAATAGCAACTTCTAAAAAGGGACAGGATTATAGATGCCCCTGTAATGAGGTATTATAACAGGTAAGGATTCTCTGGTTGTTTCTTGGGAGGAACATCTCTGTCCTTGAAACAAGCATGCTCATCTGCAGTTACCAGCACTACAGTTATAACAAGCTTCATTTCAAAGAATATTATTTTTCTAATTTAAGGCATATGATTTTTAACTCTGTCATCTCCAAAGGTTCCTCTTTTACTTTCCCAAACCTTCTTTCACTTCCACAAATCCCTCCTCTGGTCATATGATTTCTCAAAAAATCAGACCAAACTCCCCTCCAAAGGGACACCACCTTGTAGTGGTGGAGGGGCTTTCGTGTTTCAATGACCCAGGGGGCTATGCTGAAGGGTTACCCATATCAGACAGGCCTCTGAGGAGAAACCAGACAAAGAGTGTCCCAAACTAGGGAGAATGGAAAGATGGTGACCTGAGGCTTGTACGCTCAACGGCCCAGCTGTCCTCTAAAGTTCTTTTTTTTTTTCTTTCTCTTTATTGATGTCAACAATACCAAACAAAACACAACAATACCAACCTGTCAACATGAGTTACCAACATGGCTCTCACTGTCAGCATATTAAAAGCAACATGTTATAACAATGTAATATGCCTCTCCATTACACAACCTATGATTTGCTGACTTTTCCATTTATATGACCTACCCCTCATTCAACCCCCCATTCACTCCCCTCTTAAACCAGCACACACACCCTCCCACGCTTACTCCTCCCAGACTACTCCCTCCCACCCCTCAACTCCCCTCTGTAGAAGTGCCCTATACATCTGACGCCACAGTTTCAGCTAAAAACTTGGTCCAAATACCCGCATACTGGTTACATTCCAATTTATGAGACCTCTTATACAACATACTTTCATATTTAGCTATTTCCAGCATTTTAGCCTTCCACCCAGCAAATGGCACTTCTGCTTCACGTGTCCAATGTTGTAGTATTATTTTCTTCACCGCCAGAGTTGACATATACAAAAATCTCCGTTGAGGTAGTGTTAACCCCTGTGTAATTAGATCCGACTGATCCCCCAACAACAAGACTGGGTAGGACCATTCCACTGTTGACCGCAATACCCTGTTGATCACCTGGAAGGCTCTGTTCCAAATGGTTAGTTTGGTACATTCCAAAAAAGCGTGTATAAAATTTCCTGTACCCTGCTGGCATTTACTACACAGAGTGGTTTCCCAAAGGTGCATCTGCATCCCTCTCTCCCTTGTGATGTATTCCCTGTGCAGAATTTTAAATTGGGTCTCTTGCATATCTACTACTTTAACCATCTCATATAACGTTTGGAACAAGTTTTGAAAATTAAGCCTATTGTATTTTGTTCCAAGATCCTCATTCCATTTAAGAATGAGTCTCTCTGTTCCCTCTTCCCTACTTGTCAGCTTCACCAGCTTGTACCAAGTAGACAGCCTATTGCCCTCTACCGGCATATCCAGTACCTTCATATCTAACCGACCATAGGACGCTTGCTCTCCGTGTCGTGCTCTGATGTTCTGGCAGTAATGTCGGACCTGCATATATTGCAAGAGCTGAGCATTCGGCACCTGCCATTTCTCTTTTACCTGCGCAAAAGACATAAACCCTCCATCTTCCTGATTTAACAAATGACCCAATGTACTGCAACCTGTCCTGTCCTATTGACGAAATCTCGACCCCCCCCATGCCCTCCAGAAAGGCTGAATTACCCACCATTTGCAGAAAAGGGGATCCATCAGGGCTGTGTGCTTGATGGTGCCGCCACCACTTCCAAGCTAACCGCAAAGGCTTAAGAAAACTCAACTGCCTATTGTGCATAGTTCCCACTCCAGGCGGTGTATGAATTAAGTTAATAAGCCTATAGGGAGAGGACCAACCCTCCCACCAATCCTTAGGGGTAAACTTTGTCTGCCCGCCAATCCCCTCATACACCAACCGTAACAGGGCTGCCACATTATACAGGTGGATATCAGGTAAATTTAACCCCCCCTGCTCTTTTGGTAAAATAAGCACCTGATGTCCTATCCTTGACCCTCTATTCCTCCAATTAAATGCCCTTATAACCGACCGAAACATGCGCTCCTCTCTGCTATTAATCCATATGGGCATAACCTGTAATTGATATAGAAGTTCAGGCAGCAAAATCATTTTAGTCAGTGCAACCCGGCCCAACAGGGACAGCAGGAGCTCCATCCACCTGGAACACACCTGCTTAATTTTTTCTATTTGTGCCACTATATTTCTCTGGTACACTTCGTCCTCCCTCTTACTTAAATGTATACCCAAGTATTTCATATGACTCTGCACCGGCGGAATAGCCAGCCCCCCAGAATTCAACACAAAAGAATTACCTGACAGAAGGAGAAGTTCCGATTTGTCACAGTTAACTCGGAGCCCTGATAATCCCCCAAATTTCCTTACTAAGGACAAGGCCTCTTCTAAGTGTTTGTGCACATCCGCTAAGTAGAGCAGTATATCATCCGCAAATAATGCAGACCTCCCGGCCACCTATCTGTAAACCCCGCAATCCCTGACTCAGCCTGATTTTAATCGCCAGCGGCTCTATAGCCAACACAAACAAGAGTGGAGACATAGGGCACCCTTGTCGAGTTTCCGTTTGTAATTGGAAACTCTCCGTTAAGTTGTTATTAACCAATAACCTAGCTTGTGGCCCCTCATATAAAGCTCTAATCCATTCCAGAAACAACCCTGGACTCCAAACTGCTCCAAAACCCAAAACAAATACTGCCATGAAATACTATCAAACGCCTTCTCCATATCGAGTCTCGCAATGGCTTCCGTCTTCCCTTGCCCCCTATACATATGGATGGCTGCCAGAGCACGTATTATATTCATAGAGGCATAACGGCCAGGGACAAAACCAACTTGGTCCTCAGAGATTACATCTGATAAGAATTTATTCATCCTTCTAGCCATGATGGCGGCCAGTATCTTAACATCCTGATTGAGAAGGGAGATGGGCCTATATGACCCCACCTGTTCTGGATCTTTCCCCGGTTTGGGCAACAGTATTATATGCGCCAGGTTCTGATGAAGCCGACCCCCTCCCCCCCCAGCCAGATCATTATACATATCTGCCATTGGTTTTGCCACCTTATCCACTAGTATTTTATAGTACTCAGGGCCATATCCATCCGGACCTGGGGCCTTTGTCAGCTTTAAGGCTTTTATGCCCAAACAAATTTCTTCGGGAGTTATTTTATTACTCATGTACTGAATCTGGGCCCTAGTGAACTTTGGTATCTGCATATCCTTAAAAAAAGCCTCTCTCTTCTCTGAATCCACCTCCCTCTGCTGATATAAGGATTGGTAGTATTTAATGAATTGAGAATGTATTTGGTGCTCCTCCATATACCGCTTCCCAGACCCATCTTTAATGGAGGTGATAACTTGCCTTTTCCTATAGGGTCGCACTAGATTAGCCAGAAGTTTGCCAGCTTTACTGCCCCATTTGAATAGCTTATATCTCTGATAATATATATCCCTTTCAGCCCGTTTAGTTAACACCTGATCAAGCTTCTGTCGCATCTCCATCAGAGCATCTTTAGAGGCCTTGTCCATCCGGGACACATGCCGCCTCCACAAAGATTGGTACTCTGAAGAGAGCTGAAGCAGCTCTGCTTCCAACTTGTTCTTTTTCCCCGATGTATAAGCCAAAATGTGCCCCCTTAACACGGCCTTAGATGCCTCCCAATAAATTATAGAACTCACGTCTGTGGTGTCATTGCTCGTTTGGTATTCCCCCCATTTCTCCCTCAAATATTGACGGAACTCACTATCTTCATACAGTGCTGGTGAGAATTTCCACACCTTCTCTTCCTGTTCTGCTGTGTACGTAAGAACAAATGCCACAGCTGAGTGATCCGAAACTGTATTATCCATAATCCTCGCCTCCCTAGCCTTTGATACTAGGACTTGCGAAAGGAGAAAATAATCCAATCTAGAATATGCATTGTGCGGATAGGAATAAAATGTAAAGGTCCTTCTTCCTGCATCATCCCACCTCCTGTGTTAAGTACTTCCTGGTTCCGCAAACATGGGAGAGGATGTGGCAGGAAGAAAGACCTGTGCAGCAGAGCAGAGTTAACATGTTCCCGGCCCACAGGAGCAGGAGTCAAGCAAGTAAGCAGGGGGGTGGACCGGCGTAGGAGGGGGTTGCGAGTGTTTGCCCCAGACCCAGCTTTCTCTCTCAGCGGCTCTGATCTTTTGCTCATTTAGCAAGCTGTGTAATCAAGTATTAGCTTTTCAGCCTAAAGTACCAGTATATTCATAAAAAGAATATCTATCTATCTATATATACCAAGCGGTAGAATTCTATGGTCTTTTTTTACAGTGAAAATTTAACAACTAGCCTATGCAATATCCATTATCAGCAAACTCAGTATGATAGTTTAAATCCCTGGTTATTTACTGCACATGTATTAATTTGCTTCTTGAAGTTATTGTAATTTGTGTTATATTCTGTACATTATTATATTTTATTCACTTAATTGTTTGTTTGTAAGCCACATTGAACTTGAGTCTATTTCAGGCTAATGTGGGGTATAAATGTCAAGAATAAATAAATACATAAACAGTTATGTGAAAACAGCATTACATTAAGGATGAACCTGACACTGCCTGTCATGTGATGGACAACAGCCTCGAATGTATCTGGTATGTAAAGGAGGGACAAAATGGCTGAGGGGCCAGCAAGGCAAGGATAATAAAACTGAGATGGTGTTTAATTTGCACTAGGGCTCACCTTGGATCAAATAGGTGCTAGGATCACCTGAACAGATATCACCCTGCAAGCTGGTAACAGACCTCCCCAACAGAGAGGTGCAGGATTGTGCTGTGGCTTATCTGTACAGTGCAGTAGAATGTTATGTTCATTGTTATATGGTTACTAGGCTTTACATCTTCCAGCTACCTGACCTGTTTAAGTATAATAAAATTACACTTTTACCCATCTTACCAATGGAACCCTCAATTATTATGACACATGTCTAAGGCTCCGTTTCCTATGTTGCTATTTGTGCTTTATATCACTGAATAAAAATACATTTTATAGATACACCTACAAGATTGAAAAGCTATTCTATTTTTTATAATGTAATGTAAAATGAAAATGGCAGATACAAATCAAGGTCAGATATACACAAAAAGTAGCACATATGAGTTTATCTTGTTGGGCAGACTGGATGGACCATGCAGGTCTTTTTCTGCCGCCATCTACTATGTTACATATGTTACTATGAACAACATATTGCTGACAGAGCTGTACAGAATAGCATATTTTACTATTCGGCAGAATATGAATAATGAAAAATGTTATTCTACCGAATATGAATAATGGGCTTTGAGCTTTAACATAACAAATAATAAAAGAAGCAATGTGGAATCAGAGATCAACTATTATTTCAGAAGGATTTAGCACAGTAGATTATTTGTATTCAAATTTAAATCACTATTCGGCCAAATACGAATAATTGGTACAGCCCCTAATTGCTGATTTTATATAAGTCATTTAGGGACCCTTTTACTAAATGTTAGCATGTATTAACGGAATTAGCACGCATTAAATGCTAAGAAGCCCATTTTATACCAAAGGGCTTCTTAGCATTTAGTGCACACTAAGCTGTAGGAAAAGGAATGTCTATGGATGTGCATAATTTCCTGAGTATTGAACACAAAATACATATAAGGATGCAGAAAATACACATGTAATTTGCAGCTTATAACAGGAACAGTCATTTTACAGAGAAATTAATTTTAAAAAATAGTGGCATTCATAGTTTTGAGTGTGAAAATGACTGCTCCCATGTGTTAACGGTGATTTTGCTACTTGCAAATAGTGGGAAATAGACCAAGCAAACCAGAGACAGATGAGAAAACTTCAATCGCTTAAAGTTTACTGATGAAGTCTCAACGCAGTACCATGTTTCAGCCACAGGCCTGCTTCAGGAGTCCCTTCTGACTCTCCTTCCCCTCAGAACTCTCTCTTACTTCCCACAGGCCCCCTGGGCATACCTCAATCTCTGGTGGTCCAGTGGGGGAATTGCCGGGGCAGGAGTGATGCCTATTCGCTCCTGCTCGTGGGCACAACTGCATCCAATATGGTGGCTACGACCTTTCATCCTAGTCTTGTAATGTGTAAACAAGATGAAATTTAATGAAGATTGCTAAGGAGGCAGAATGTGCAGTTATTTCATTTAAACCTCTGAATGAGGTCAGATGGCTATCTAGGCATTTTGCTGTAAGTTCTTCAGTCAAAAACTGACATTGATAGAATATTGCGGAGAACAAGTAGATGAAGACAATGACCCACTACATAAATACTGCTCTGACAAATTAAATAAAGCAGAATACCATGTAGCACTGGTTATCATTAATGATATTCTAAGTGATTTATCAGAACTCTGCAAAACTCTTGAAATAAGTTCCTCAAGTACAGTGGAAGTGTTTCAGTTTGTAAATGCAAAAATCAGGAAGCTTAAGGCACAGTATCTTGGAGAAAAGGTTCGTTTCACTGAAGATTTGAACTAGAATTGCTGTGCTCTTAACACAGCATACATGCAACATATGGATCATGAACTGTAAGAATGGTCTGTGTTTGTAAACACTGCTTTGTTACTCCATCCAGTATAGAAATTTTACTTTTGGATATCACAGACAAAAAAGAGCAACACTGGGCCTTCAAGACTGAGACAACAGGAGTTTTTTATTGATAAATGACCCGACACGGGCTGTGTTTCGGCGTTAAACAACGCCTGCCTCAGGGGTCAAGGTTTGGGTGTGAGTTGTGTGAAGTTTGTATGTCTCCAATGTCTCCAAAAAATGGGGATAGAAAATACTTTTAAAACCAGGCGATGCTGTAATATAGAACAGCCGCGATGTAAAAAAACGTCTGTATTAGCCTTATCCTTTGCAAAGAAGTTTTTTTTACATCGCGGCTGTTCTATATTACAGCATCGCCTGGTTTTAAAAGTATTTTCTATCCCCATTTTTTGGAGACATTGGAGACATACAAACTTCACACAACTCACACCCAAACCTTGACCCCTGAGGCAGGCGTTGTTTAACGCCGAAACATGGCCCGTGTCGGGTCATTTATCAATAAAAAAACTCCTGTTGTCTTAGTCTTGAAGGCCCAGTGTTGCTCTTTTTTGTTTGTGTACTTTCTATGTATACTGGTTACCCTCTCTGTTTGGCTTGTACTTTTGGATATCAACAATTTGGCTAACCAACACTGCAATTTGTTTAAGAAAGATGAAACTTCTTTTGGAAAGGAAATCCATGAACAGTATTCGGAATTTAAGTTATTTGTATCTCAGAAAAATGAAAGTGGACTAGTAAAAATGTCTAAGGACATACTAACTTTCACATAGCTACAGATCAGTTTATTGAATTATATCATCTACTGAATGTTTGCAGAAATTTTCAAGCTTTCGCTGCTGGTTGTGAAAGAGGATTCAGTTTAATGAATGCTATTAAAACTAAGAAGAGAAACCGGCTAGAAATGGAACACCTTTGTCAATTTAGTGCAGGCTAAAATATATCTACACTCAGGAAACAGTGGGGCCCTATTACAAAGCAGCATTAAGCCAAATGTGGGCTTACCACTCACTAAAAGGGAAGTACCACCAGGCTACCACAGCAGCCCGGTGGTAGTTCCCTCCCCCAGTGAGCGCCATTTCCGGCGCTGCAAAAATATTTCAATTTTTGTGGCGCTGGTGTGTGCCTGGTGGTAATCACTGCTCGGTTATCACCGGGTTAGTGCAGGAGCCCTTACCACCACCTCAATGCGTGGCAGTAAGTGCTCTCCCCCCCCCCCCCCCCCCCCCCCGAAATGGCTGTGTGGTAAGTGGTTGACTTGTTGCATGGCCATTTCTTTAAGAAAAGAGAAACCTTCCTTTTACCCGCTGCGGGTATTGTTCAGTTTGTATCTGGTTGTGAAAAGTTTGGAATGGATGCGTAAGTCATATGTCTTACTGTTTATCTTTTCAGCAACTGACAGTTTCTCTCTTTGATTCACTGCAGTCGTGAATTACCCCCCAGACTGAATACCCACTAAGAACTGAACAAAAGACACAGCAGTGATGATTCAAAAGTATCCTCTGGATTCTATATAGAGTGCCTAGCGTTCCACGCTGAAATCCAAGCGTATTCTATAACAATGCATATAACTTAATTGGCTTAACAAGCTAATCAGCGTTGTTAACAGCTCTTAACAAGCAATAATGAGCACTAATTGGCAATCATTACAATTTACACACACAACTTGCCAAGCGTATTCTGTTACGCACTGCGCCTACATTTTAATGTGTGCAAGCAAAAAAGGGGTGTGATTATGGGCAGGGAAACAAGCATTTTGTGGGCATTCCAAAATTTGCACGTGTAGTTAATAGAATATGGCCCAGTGTGTCAGTGCCGTAGTGAGGTCAGCTGACACCCGGGGCGGGTCGCCACTGCGCACTCTCCCCCCTCCGGAGTGCATCCCCCAGAGCGCGTACTTACGAGGGAAAGCGGTGAAGGATGGGCGGGAGGGCCGAACCGCCCCGAGTGCATGTCGCTGGGAGCTGCGTCGGCTCCGCTGGTTCCCTGCTCTCTCTGCCCCGGAACAGGAAGTAATCTGTTCCGGGGCAGAGGGAGCAGGGAACCAGTGGAGCCGCCACTCCCCCAGCGGCATGCACCCGGGGCGGACTGCCCCACCGCCCCCCCTTCCTACGCAACTGCAGTGTGTGTAAATCTATGCGCAGTGATTTATGCTGCATTTTCGTTGGTGTAAATGGAGGTGCATAGTTTTAGGCGCTAGAATATTAACTAAGCATATTCTATATACCACTCCTAAATCTAGGTGCCGCTTAGGCAGAAATGTTTTCCACGCCGATTTTTTGGCCGTCATATATGGAATCTGACCCCATGCGTTCCGTATATGCTGGATTGTTTATTGAAGTGTTACATGACATCTGAAAATTTGAATTATTTTTGTTTTACACTGTTGTGATGCCTGAAAAGTTTATTTAAACACGCCATTTCCAAATGGCATATACATTTCCATATGAGGGGTGGTGCACAAAAACCCGATAATTCCACGTTAGAGACAAACTGAGATTTTCTTACTGATGTATGCTTTCGTAGGGCTGTTCATTACCTACTACTTACTTATTTTTGCTGAAAAGCACGTCAAAGTCCTCATATTAGCCATTGCAAAATGATGAGTCTTTGACTTTGTGAAAAATCCTAAGTCCTCAAGAAGTAGTCTTATTTCCTAATATATTAGTCACTTCGTATGCACAATATTTTTGTATCTGCTAACTACTGCTATAATTAATATTAAAGAACTAATTTTGGTCAAATTAATTAATTTGTAGTGATAGTGTTGCATAGCAATACATGTTTGGGCACATGCTTTATTAAGTATGTACACGCAACTGGAAACGAACTGTAACAAAAAATTAAGCATGCGAAGGGAAATTAATTTGTGAATGGAAAAGGACAGACAATACTGCAGTGGTCTACAGGCCCCGATTGTGGTTGCTAGCTCCGCTTTATGGATGGTTTAAATGAGAAAATTAAGCAAGAAATCCTTTCAACTTTCAACAAAATTGGAGATAAAGCTGCCCAGAAACTGTGGGGGTCTTTTACTAAAGCTTAGCTTGAGTTATTTGCAGCAGGGCCTATTTTATTCCTATGGGCCCTGCTGCCGATAACTTGAACAAAGCTTTAGTAAAAGACCCCCTGTATCTGCAAGGAACGGCGACCAAATTAGGGGCCCTATTTACTAAGGTGCGCTAGAGGCATGTTAGCATTTTTAGTGCTCGCTATTGTAATCTGATGGATTGGTCGTGAGCCTTTGAGCCCAGGCCGAGGCCTGCTGACAACAGAGGCCAAAGCAGGGGTAGCAGGAACATGAAGGCTTAAGTACTACCCACTGACGTCAGCTCAATCCCTGGCAACCAATCAGGAATGAAGTTCACAAACCCTCCCCTGCCAAACTGGCAGACTCATAACAGCTATGCATTAGTGCGTGCTAACTGTGTACACACCCATAATATTCCAATGGGTGTCTACATGGTTAGTGTGTGCTAATTTTTAGCACACACTAACAACACTAGTGCACCTTAGCAAACAGGGCCTTAGATGTCAAACAGCATCAACTCCAAAATGAAAATGGGAAATGAAGAGGTCCTTTTACAAAGGCGCGCTGAAAAATGGCTTGCTGTAGTATAGGCGCGGTCCATTTTTTAGCGCTCCTGTAAAAAAGTCCTTTTTTTTTTTGCTGAAAATGGACGTGCGGCAAAATGAAGATTGCCGCGTGTCCATTTTAGGTCTGAGACCTTACCGCCAGCCATTGACCTAGCGGTAAAGATTCACACGGTAACTGGGCGGGAATGACCTATGCGTGCCAAATGCCACTTGGCATGCATCTGTTACGCGTGCCCGAAAATAAAAAATATTTTTCAGACGTGCATATTGGACCCGCGCCAAAAATGAAATTACCGCAAGGGCCACATGGTAACTGGGTGGTAACTCAATTTTGGTGCACGTTGGGCGTGCGTAGGCGCCTACACGGCTTAGTAAAAGGGCCTCCAAGCTGGTTGTTTAAGATGAGTGGACTTAAGTACTACTTTTATGATGTGCAATAACATGACATGGATATGAAATTTTTAACATTTTTATACAGTCAGGGGCATTTTTGAAAGAGAAGGGCGCCCATCTTTCGACACAAATTGGGAGATGGGCATCCTTCTCTCAGGGTTGCCCAAATTGCCATAATCGAAAGCCGATTTAGGTCGTCCTCAACTGCAGTCTGTCATGGGGACGACCAAAGTTCATGGGGGCATGTTGGAGGCGTAGTGAAGGTGGGACTGGGGTGTGCTTAAGAGATGGGCATCCTCGGCCGATAATGGAAAAAAGAAGGGCGTCTCTGACGAGCATTTGGTCGACTTGGTCCATTTTTTTTCATGACCAAGCCTCAAAAAGGTGCCCAAACTGACCAGATGACCACCGTAGGGAATCGGGGATGACCTCCTCTTACTCCCCCAGTGGTCACCAACCCCCTCCCACCCTAAACAAAATTAAAATTTATTTTGCCAGCCTCTATGCCAGCCTCAAATGTCATACCCAGCTCCATGACAGCAGTATGCAGGTCCCTGGAGCAGTTTTAGTGGGTACTGCAGTGCCCTTCAGGCAGGCGGACCCAGGCCCATCCCCCCCTACCTGTTACACTTGTGCTGGTAAATGTGAGCCCTTCAAAACCCACCACAAACCCACTGTACCCACATCTAGGTGCCCCCCTTCACCCCTTAGGGCTATGGTAGTGGTGTACAGTTGGGAATGGGTTTTGGGGGGGGGGGTGGGGGCTCAGCAACGAAGGTAAGGGAGCTATGCACCTGGGAGCAATTTCTGAAGTCCACTGCAGTGCCCTCTAGGGTGCCCGGTTGGTGTCCTGGCATGTGAGGGGGACCAGTGCACTATGAATGCTGGCTCCTCCCATGACCAAAGGGCTTGGATTTGGTCATTTTTGAGATGGACGTCCTCGGTTTCCATTATTGCCGAAAACCAGGGATGACCATCTCTAAGGTCGACCATCTCAACATTTAGGTTGACCATCTCTAAGGTTGACCTAAATGTTGAGATTTGGGCATCCCCGACTGTATTATCGAAACAAAAGATGGACGCCCGTCTTGTTTCGATAATACGGGTTTCCCCACCCCTTCGCCGGGACGTACTTAGATATGGGCGCCCTTAGAGATGGTCATCCCCGTTCGATTATGCCCCTCAGTGTGATATAATATAACAATACATAGGGCTCCTTTTACAAAGCGATACTACCAAATAGCATGCACTGAATACGAAGAAGCCCATGGGAATTGAATGGGTTTCTTTGCATTCAGGGTGCTGCTAATTAGCAGCGCTGCTTTGTAAAAGGAGCCCATAATTTCCTGAGGACGCAATAAATCTGGGCCTGTTCTACCAAAGGCGGCAAAGATGAAAGATGTCCAGAGCTAGAGTTTAGTCGAGAAATACGTTCCTGAAGTTCACAGAGACTTCTACCATCAGTCTGCAGCTAAAGACACTTCAGCAGATGAAATGGAAGAGGACTATGGATTAATTTAAGATATAAACTGTGCTCCTCTTATTAGCACAAAGTCCATAAGCCATTACTAAGATGGACTTGGGGGAAAATCCACTGCTTATTTCTAGGATAAGCAGCATACAATGTATCGTACTGTTTTGGAGATCTTGCCAGGTACTTGTAACCTGGATTGACCACTGTTGGAAACAGGATGCTGGGGTTGATGGACCTTCAGTCTGTCCCAGTATGGCAATACTTATGTACTTATTACAACTATTGCATTATTAATAAAACATTAATATTTAGACAAAAAATTTTGTTAAGAAGCTTTAGAGAGTGGTCTTCATATAACTTTTGTTATTCTTACATTGCTTTGATGACATGTAACAAAGTTAACAACAATAATGTAACCTGTGAATGATGGCTTTCACAGGGAAAAATCTAAATACAAGAACCACTTTTGTCAAAAAATTGTTTTTTTTTAATTTAATCAGGATTTTGTGCAATGTCCTTCAAATATGATCTGTAATGAATTACCATATTATAGGGACATACTTTCAAAGCACTTAAAGATTTATAAAGTTACATAGAGGTGTATTTTCAAAGCACTTAGACTTACAAAGTTATGTGGAAGGGTACTTTTGATATGATGTCTAAGTTGGACTTTAGACTTTTTTTTTTTGTTACATTTGTACCCTGTGCTTTCCCACTCATGGCAGGCTCAATGCAGCTTACATGGGGCAATGGAGGGTTAAGTGATTTGCCATGAGTCACAAGGAGCTGCTTGTGCCTGAAGTGGGAATTGAACTTAGTTCCTCAGTTCTCCAGGACCAAAGTCCACCACCCTAACCACTAGGCCACTCCTCCACTCCAAATGTAACACGCCCCAAATGTAACTATTTTTGAAAAAGCAAAACATCTATTTTTTTTTTTTAAATACCATTTGTAACAAGGTTTTGTGCTCTGTGTGTTTATCTTTTCAGGTCATTTTCGAAAAAAAAAATGCACAAGTAAAAAAAACGTAGAAAACCAAGCCACTAGAATGTAGGAGGAGCCAGCATTTTTAACACACTGGTCCCCCAGACATCCCAGGAAAGCGGTGAGGCACCCTAGGGGGCACTGTTTTGGACTTCATATAAATACTCCCAGGTACACATCTCACCATTGCTTCCTTATATTGTCTGCTGAGCCCTCCAAAACCCACTTCCCCCAACTGTGCACCACACCATTACATTAGCCCTTATGGGTGAAGGGGGCACCTATATGTGGGTATGGTGGGTTTCTGGTCAGTTTTGAGGGGCTCACAGTTTCCACAACAAGTGTAACAGGTAGGGTGAGGTATTGTCCTGGGTTTACCTGTCTACAGGGCACTGCACCCATCACTACACTACTCTAATGGACCTGGCTATAACATCTGAGGTAGTCATAGAGGCTGGTGAATACTATTTTTATTCACATTTTTTGAGGGTGTGAGGGGGTCATTGACCACTGGAGGAGTAAGGAGAGCCATCCCTGAATCTCTCCAGTGGTCATTTAAGGCACCTATTTGTGTCTTATTCGTTAGAAAAACAGGTCTAGACCAAAACATTGAAGTTTTCACCTTAGACATTTTGGTTTTGTTCCATTATGGCTGCAAAGCATCCAGGTGTTAGGCAAGCCCTAAGCCCACCTTTGAAATGCATCCGACATGCCCCCTTGTGATATGGATGCACTGCAGATGAAATGCATAGATAGACGTCTGCAAAACAGGTTTTGAAAATACCGATTTGGATGTTTTGAGAAGAAATCTATCCAAATGGTGCTTTATGCCACTTTTTGGACATTTTTCTCTTTCGAAAATGAGCCCCTTAGAAACCTATGGACACCTATGGAACTTTGTAAGTCTAAGTGCTTTAAGAATGAGCCCCTATCTATTAGTAACTAGTGCTCACTGAAAAGTTTGCTCATGTCAACCTGGCCCTTAGAGGGAACTGTGTCACCTCCTTAAGATTTGTACTCTGGTATCACCATGTCCTTTTAGCTGCCAGTATTCTTATCATTTATATGTGTAACTGGTATGTAAATATTGGCACCCACTTTATAAAATTATCCTCTAAGTGGCCAATTTAGTAAATTCATTGTAAAAGATATATGCTATATACCAACTTTGCCTTCATCATCTCAGAGGATTTGTCTGGTTTAGAAGAGGCAACATGGTTCTATCTGTGAGCTGCAGATAGAAGTCAGGAGCAACATTTACAGGAAATATTATTTCACATGTTACCAAAATAAAAAGAGGAGACTCACTACCTTCCATGCAAGAGTGGATGGGAACATGGCTCTCTCCAAAAATCATTTGAGGGTCACTTATACCTTTCTGTGGAACAGAGAACGATACAGCCCTCTCTAAAAGGTTTCTTGACTAGGGTCATTGACCTTAACCTAAAGCCAGAAAATACCTTTGCTATACTTCAATTCTTCATGGCTTCCAAGGACAAGAATATACAATACATCTTAAGTTTTGGTATGTTATCTAGAGTAGGGACACATACCAACAATCCTTTTAATAATCCCTGTGTTAGGAAAATTACACATTAACTTCAGTATATCTAAAGGAAGATAACAATACGCCTCAATACCATTATTTATTTATTTAATACATTTATACCCCACATTTTCCCGCTAGTTGCAGGCTCAATGTGGCTTACACGAAACTGTAGGAAAGGCTACAGTACAGAAAAGTACAATTAAACAATGTAAAAGTAAGATAGTGAACATATAGCCATCATTTAAACAACAATATGTAGATGATAATTACAAATATGGGCCCTCACAGTAGGAGAAGCCCAAATATACCTCCTCAGCCCATGTGGGATACCTGTTGGTGTGGTACCTGACCAACCAAATTAAGGGGCCCTTTTACAAAAGGGTGGTAGGGGTAGTGCTGGCTTGGCATGCAGCAATTAAGCCCTACCGGTGGGCTCCCGGGGGAGACCAGCGGTAGTTCCAACTTCTGTCGTGCACCAGTTCTGGCACTAGAAAATATATTTTTTTAATTTTCTAGTGCCAGGGGCATGCCCACTTATCACTGGAGCCCCTACCGCCTCCTAAATAGACACCCCCATGAAATGGCCGTGCGGCCAGTGTTTAACTGACCACATGACCATTTCTTTTCTTACCTGTGGCAGTAAAATGGGGCCTTGGTGCACTGCAAACCTGTGTGCTGACGCCCCCGCAGTGCCCCTTTTACCACCATTTGGTAAAAGGATTCCTAAATGCTGGTCTTTTCAGAATTAGACTGAAAAGGAAACTGTAGTTACATATATCCAACCATATTTTTAGCCTGCATACTTAAAATAGATATAGGGCAATAGACACATCATAGCAAATTAATGCAAATTCTGATCAGAAAGGCAAAAAAGGTCAGAAAATGGTTCAGAATATTTTTCTAGTGTTATTCTTTTTAAATAACTTTTTTTTTGTCATTTTCTACATTTTTATAGCATACATTTTTAGCATTCTGTACTTTTTATGACATTACAAATTGTACATTTTTAGATATATGAAATTTTTTATAGGTCTTTTTACATTTTTACTAATATATACAGTAATCCTCACAAAAAGCATAAGTTACCAGTCAGCCTAGCTACTTAACATAGTTTGATCTTTGTAACAGAGTAACAACAGTAAGTCAATATGGCCACTTGTAGTTTCAAAAGATGAAGAATAAAAAGTACAGCTAAATTCCATGATACAAATGATATAACATCCAAACCTCAAATGGTATGTTTTGCCCTGACTCCACATCTTACACTTATCTGACCTGTGTCTGAATATATGTTCTCCAGCACTGACCAATCCAACCAGTTCATTTAATAAAGAATTGCAGCCAGCCAGGCGAACTCCACCAAATGCTAGGCTTACTGTATATTCACCTCAAAGTAAGTAGCATAATAAAAGATAACTGAGCCTAGTTACAGGCTGGTAGTAGCAGATGTTCTTGTTCCAAAGATTTCAGACATAACTATCTCAGGAAAATTGTTGTAAGTTGTTATCTGTACTAATGCGCAGAACTGTTCTCTCTTTGGCAGTTAACAGAGTCCAGCTGAAATCTGAATCCAATACAAAAGTGAGGCTTAAAGATAGCAGTTCCTACATATACCAGCTGCTCTCTTCACTTTTTGACCACACTCTCTACAAAGGAGTTTATTAATCACAGTCGTTCTCTTTACTCTTCCCACCAGCTGTATAGATCAATTTGGATGTAGGGGTGCTTCTTGGATAAAATACTGTTCCAGTTTTGTGGAAAAACAGGAAATCCCCAATACTGTCTAAAAAGTTACAAAATTAGAATTTAAAATGTACTAGGTAGCTTAGAAAGATAATGGGGAAAGTATTTGGATAGGCAGGTTTCAGGATAGCAAATGGGTAAATGGAAGAAAAAAAGTGCTAAGGCGATATGTAAAGGGGTTTTATAAGGCATATAGGATCCAAACCCATGGGGTCAACAGCCTCAGGAAAAGTAAAGGTTCCAGGGCTAGTACAAGGGTATCTAATGCCCTAAGTGAACCTAGAGCTATGTGTCCCTTTCACCCCAGGGGTGGCTCAAGGCCCTACCCTTTATAGTGCAGCATCTTCCACTTCCCCTCAGGTTTCCAGCAACCCCATTTTCCCTCTCTACCGCCTTCCAGGTATCCAGCATCTTCTCTTCTCCTCCCCAATTTCTGTCAGGTCCAATATCTCAATTTCCCCTCCCTACTCTCTCCTGTGTCCAGTAGGACTGTCTGAAGGGATTGTGGTACCTGAGCTAACTTGCATCAGCAGTAGCCCGCATCATTAGCACCCCCTGTAGGCCTGGTATCTCTCCGTTATTCAGTCCAGAGTTTCTCCATCTCTCTCTCTCTATCCCCCCCCCAGACGGGTCTCTCCTCCCCCTCCACATCTGGCATTGCTCCCTGTCCTCTCCTTCCCCACCCCCCAATGTCCTGTGCTGGGAGCTGCAGCTTGAAGACAGGTTGCCTTTGGAACTTCCTTCTGCTGCATCCTGCCTTCTATGATTCCGGTGGGCAGTATGAAGCTGACAGAAGACTCAGGGGATGGCCAAAAGCAGCCTGTACTCATGCTACTGCTGCTGTGGCAATGCATGTAAAGTTTACAGGACTGTGTGTGTGGGGGGGGGGGGGGGGAGTGAGATAATAGAGGAGAAGGAGTGATGCCAGATGCATGAGGAGGGGGAAAGAGAGCATGTGGGATGAGAAGGTGAGAGGCGCTATACTGAGGGAGGAAGGGAGGGAGAGATGCCGGACCAATAGGGTGGAGGAGGGGGGAGAGAAGGTGAGGCACTGGCTGTGACATCAGAGGCTGGGGATTTTGGCACCCTTTATTGGTGGTGCCCTGCGCCAGTGTTCACCAGGTCCGAAGGTTAAACTGGCCCTGGAGTCCATCATCTCCTGTTACTCTCCCTACCCCTCCTGGAGTCCGGCATCTTCCCTTCCCCTCTATACCCCCTACCCCATCCAGCATCTCCTTAACCCCCTTCAGGTCCAGCATCTTCCCTTCCCTACTCCCCTACATCCATTACCTTATCTCCTCTTTCCTACCCCAGCCTCATGTCCAGCATCTCTCCCTCCTTCTCCTCCCCTCATCTCTCTTGCCCCTTTACTTTCTTCTGCCACTGCTTCCCCTCTTATCTTACCTCTTCCCAGATGCTCCAAATATACTCAGTGCCAGTGTACTTTCAATAGAGGCCTGCACTCTAGTGCTGTCATGTTCCACCTTCCCTGACAGGAAATGCACTGAGGAAGGCTTGAGCATGGCCCTCTACTGGAAGGTCTGCATTGGCACTGATTATCTTTAGAGCAGCCTGGAAGAGTCAGGGTTACAGTGGCAGCAATGGGGGCAGGGAAAGGGGAAAGGGAGATGAGATACCATTCTACTGCTATGCCACCACCCCCAAATCCTGTCACCTTAGGTGCGCTCCTAATCTGTCTAGTGGCAGGACTGGCTCTGGATGTTCCACAGAGTAAAGGGACAGAGTAGGAACTACATTTCCCAGCAGACTGAGGGAATCACGTGACAATGCAATGGGGCTCTGGGGGAGGGACCTCTGCAGAGTGGAGAGTGAGGAAGTCTCCCTCCAACACACTTTAAAAAGCTGAAGGCATGTTTCTTGATGAAAGAAATGGGCAGTAGCTAACAGTTTTGTGAAGGGGATGTATTATGAATTTGGACTTTCTAAGCTTTTCTGCAAACTGTACTTTGTAGAAGGTGTGAATGCTAATAGTCTCAAGAAGATTTTCTACATGGATTGCTGCAAAACGCAAATGTGAATTTATTGAACTTCTGTACAACTGTAACTTGAGTGACTCATGAGGGAATAACAGTTTTATGAAGAAATATGTCTAATTTAACTTATGCAAACTAGGGAAGAGGAAAACAGAGACAGCAGAAAGAAGCTGATTTCAAAAAGGGTTATAAAGAGAAAAAAGATCCATGTGTGGATTAAAGCTCAAAAATAAAAACAAAATTCAGTACATTATATTATTATAGAAATGTCTTAACTGGCTTATATTCATGGTGTTTATAAATTGCAGATGTAGATGCTTATTTTCCAGTTAATTAGAGTTCTTCTGAGAGTACAAAATATCAGTGTTTGTTGGTATTTTTGTGGTGCAGGTGAAATTGCTGGGTATTTTTCCCAGTGGAAACAAATGTATACATTTGGGTAGATGAAATTAGCACGGAAAAGGCACACAAACAGTGGAGTAAGTCTTTAAGGGGGTAATTTAATAAGGGGATGCATATTTTAGATCAGTGATTTCCAACCTTTTTCATCTCATGGCACACTTCCAGTATTACTTTACCAGTCCAGGGTTCAAGCTTCGTCACTCCTGCATCCAAGAACTACACGGTATTCCAGGGATGTTGATTTAATGCAAACTCAACTTTACTGAACTTTCTGCATACAGCATGTAAATCAATGTCTTTATAACTCCACTAGTAAAGAAGGCCCGTTTCTGGAGCAAATGAAAAGGGCGCTAGCAAGGTTTTCCTCCCCAACACCCCCCCCCCTTCTCCCTCCCTCCCTCCCTCCCTCCCTACCTACCTACCTACTGACCCCTTCATCGTTCTGACGCCATTGCTCCGCACCTCCTGAACGCACGGTATGCCATTGCTCTGCCCTTGGTGTGTGAAGCCATTGCTCTGCCCTCAACATCATCATGTTTGACGCGAGGGCGGGGCCCCGAGACTTGGTGATTTTGGTGGCTTCACCACCACGAACCCTTCGAACCTGTCTTGAAGGAAGTGACGGAAGTGACGTCAGTGTCTTCAGAACGTTGAGGGTGAGTTTTATTATATGAGATATGTACAGTGGAACTCCTCCTGTCCATTCAAGTCTGTGTATTACAATCTCAACCCATGTTTTACCAAACTGGATCTTCTTAGTGACTTTAATATTTACACATTTACAGATACTTTACCCATCCCAGAGGCTGGTAATAATCCAAGGCTGCTCCTGAACTAATATTTCAATCTGCTTTCCTTTGGCACAGACCCTTTAGTCTGTCCTCCTTCCAGTGATGCACTTAGCTATTAGAACTAAAAGAAAATCCTTCAGAAAATGGAAGAAGGATCCGACTGAAAATAATAAGAAACAGCATAAGGAATGACAAGTCAAATGCAAAATGCTAATAAGGAAGGTAAAGAGGGACTTTGAAAAAAAGATTGTGTTGGAGGCAAAAACACACAGTAAAATGTTTCTTTTAGGTATATGAAAAGCAAGCAGCTGGCAAAAGAATCAGTTGGACAGCTAGATGACAGAGTGGTAAAAGGGACACTCAGGGAAGACAAAGCCATAGTGGAGAGATTAAATGAATTCTTTGCTTTGGTCTTCACTGAGGAAGATGTGGAAGAGATACCAGTGCCAGAAATGATATTCAAAGCTAACGAGTCATGGAAACTGAATTAAATCTCTATAAACCTGGAAGATGTAATGGCACACTTTGACAAATTGAAAAGTAGCAAATTGCCTGGACCAGATGGTATTCATCCAAGAGTACTGATAGAATTGAAAAATGAACTTGCAGAACTATTGTTAGTAATATGTAATTTATCTTTAAAATCAAGCATGGTACCTAAAGATTGGAGGGTGGCCAGTGTAATGCCGATTTTTAAAAAAGGTTCCAGAGGTGATCTGGGAAATTATAGACCAGTGAACCTAGCGACAGTGCCGGGCAAAATGGTAGAGACTATTATAAAAACAAAATTACAGAGCATATTCAAAAGCATGGATTAATGAGACAAAGCCAACTTGGATTTAGTGAAGGGAAATCTTGCCTCACCAATCTATTACATTTCTTTGAAGGGTTGAACAAACATGTGGATAAAGGTGAGCCGGTCAATATTGTGTATCTGGATTTTCAAAAGGCATTTGACAAAGTACGTCATGAAAGACTCCAGAGGAAATTGGACAGTCATGGGCTAGGAAATAGTGTTCTATTGTGAATTAAAAACTGGTTAAAAGAAAACAGAGAATAGGGTAAAATGGTCAGTATTCTTAATGGAGAAGGTTAGATAGTGGGGCTCTCCAGGAGTCTGTGCTGGGACCGCGTGCTTTTCAATATATTTATAAATGATCTAGAGATGGGAGTAACTAGTGAGGTAATTAAATTTTCTGACAACACAAAGTTATTCAAAGTTGTTAAATCACAAGAGGATTGTGAAAAATTACAAGAGGACCTTACAAGACTTGGAGACTGGGCATCCAAATGGCAGTTGATGTTTAATGTAAGCAAGTGCAAAGTGATGCATGTGGGAAAGAGGAACCTGAACCATTGCAACATGATGCAAGGTTCCACGTCATTAGGAGTCACTGACCAGGAAACGAATCTAGGTGAAACTCTTTGCTCAGTGTGCGGCGGTGGCGGCTAAGAAAGCAAATAAGAAAGAAAACAAGTAAAACCAAGCTTCTCTGGGTCCCTAACACAAGTGGATACATACCTGACATCAAAATCCCTTTTGGGAAGTATGAACTCCCCCTCAAATCACAAGTCAGGAACCTTGGAATACAGTTAGATTCAACACTTACTCTGATTCCCCAAATCCAAGCAACCTTCAAGAGTTGCTTCTACTATTTGCGACAGCTATGCTGCCTCTCTCCTTACATCGAGAAGGTAAATCTTATCCTAGTTGTGCATGCCATGGTAACATCAAGACTGGATTACTGCAATGCACTATACAATGGTCTGACTACAAAGGGCCTGCACCAGCTCCAGTTGATTCAGAATGCAGCAGCAAGACTCATAGAAGGTTGCAAGTGACACGACCACATCACACCATTTTTGCAAAAACTTCATTGGCTACCAGTACAATACAGGGCTAAATTTAAAACTCTATGTCTGATTTTCAAGGTCCTGAAAGGAAATGGCCCTGAGTATCTGAAGAATAGGATGATCCTCCACACACTGCCATGGACTCTAAGGTCCTCCCAAGGACTTTCACTAACTACACCCTCTCCAAAAGACATTACACGATGTGATACCCGCAAGCGAGCCTTCTCCGGAGTAGCCCCCACACTCTGGAATGCATTGCCTGAAAGGCTCTGCTTAACACAAGACTACTTCTACTTCAGGAAGCAGGTGAAAGCTTGGCTCTTCAACCAAGCCTTTAATGGAAGAAGTAACTAACTTGTTAGTCTCACTCACACATACAAGGATTGACTTGGGCTGCACATACTGCAGCGGGACATGTTTATCCACTCCTACCCTAGCTGAGATAATATTTAACCATCTCTCTGACCTCACATGCAACTTTCTTCAAATCAATCACCTTACTTTCTAATTCTTCCTACTTTCTTACTCATCTATATGTTACAACTTTGCCTTACCCTTCACTACCAATTATAATGTTCTAGTACATATTGTGTTGTCATTGCAAATAGTATACCATGCCATACTTTGTATTGTTGTTCGAATATTTTTACTGCTCTAATTGCCTATTGCTCATGTTTGATCTATTCTTACTGTATACCTGAGTGAATTCCTTCAAAAAGGCGGTAAATAAATCCTAATAAATAAATAAATAGGTATTATTAGGAAAGGAATGGAAAACAAAAATGAGGAAGTTATAATGCCTTTGTATCACTCCATAGTGCAACCGCACCTCAAATACTGTGTGCAATTCTGGTCACAAAATCTCAAAAAAGATATAGTGGAATTAGAAGGCCGACGAAAATAATAAAGGGGATGGGATGACCTCCCTATGAGGAAAGGGTAAAGCGGCTACTGCTCTTCAGCTTGAAGAAGAGTGGGCTGAGGGGAGATATGATAGAGGTCTATAAAATAATGAGTGGAATGGAACGGGTAGACGTGAATCGCTTGTTTACTCTTTCCAAAAATATTAGGACTAGGGGGCACAGAATGATGCTACAAAGTAGTAAATTTAAAATGAATTGGAGAAAATATTTCTTCACGCTGCATGTAATTAAACTCAGGAATTCTTTGCCAGAGAATGCGGTAAAAGCAGTTAGTTTAGCTACTTTGGATAGCTTCCTAAAATAAAAATCCATAAGCCATTATTAAAATGGCTTGGGGAAAATCCACTACTTATTTCTAGGATAAGCAGAATGAAATGTATTGTACTGTTTTGGGATCTTGCCAGGTACTTGTAACCTGGATTGACCATTGTTGGAAACAGGATGCTAGGCTTGATGGACCTTCAGTCTGTCCCAGTATTGCAATACTTATGCTGAGTGAAGAATAAGGAACCCAAAAAACAAAACAAAAAGGAAAAACCAAAGAACAAGTAGAAAAGAATAATATGATGGGAGAAATAAAGAAACGTTATGAGCTATGCACAAAGTGAAACTAAAGGAAAAGCCACTTAAAAAAAAACATTGTGATGCTCTAAATTAATAAAAGTGTACTTATACCTTTAAAAAGATGTGATGCTCAAAGAGGAGTAGGGATCCATCCTAGGATATTAATAGGGTTTAAAGAGTTTCCAGCAGTTCCACTGGTAGTTCTGTTTGAATTTGTCCTCCTTGAACTGTGTGGGTTGCCACTGGGGTACATATTTTCTCCTTTGCTGTTTAATGTCTTTTTGAGTGCAGTTATTACAATGATGGATTAATTTGAGCTTAAATGCCACCTTTTTAAAAGTAATATCCAGATCACTTGTTGGTTTAAATTGTTAAAAAAGTTTTTTTGATTAATTGCCTGGGGGCTTTGGCAAATTGGTTCAGCACCAACAAATTAAATGTAACCCAGCCAAGTCAGAATGTTAATGGATTAGTCATAAGGGGAGGGAATTGATTGTACAACCCAGAACTGGGGGAGTACAATTATGTTTAATGTTTATGTTTAATTATCACTTGATAAACACCCTTCACTGGAGAAAATGAAAGCAATTTACAATCCAACTAGGTTGAGCACTGTTGTGAAGAGCTTGGGGGTCTACCGGGACTCCAAGTTAGATTTCGATAGAGAAAATTACAGTGGTAATTGAAATTGTTATGCTAGGTTGAGACATATTAAAGCATTTCTCGAGAAGGTGGATTTGATATACCGCCTATCTGAGGGTACAACCAAAGCGGTTTACATATATTATATGCAGGTACATTTTTTTCTGTCCCTAGTAGGCTCATAATCTAAGGGGGTCTTTTACAAAGGTGAAATAGCATTTTTAGCATGTGTTAATGATTAGTGCATGCTAAACGCTAGCGATGCCCGTAGGAATATATGGGCGTGTCTAGTGTTTAGCACATGCATATTTTTAGAGCGTGCTAAAACTGCTAGTTTGCCTTTGTAAAAGGTCCACTAAGGGGTCCTTTTAGTAAGATGTGCTGAAAAATGGCTTGCGGTAGTGCAGGCATGGGTTTTGGGCGCACGCAGAATCATTTTTCAGTGCACCTGTAAAAATTACCTTTTTTATATTTTTTCCGAAAATGGACGTGTGGCAAAATCAAAATTGCTGGGTGTCCATTTTGGGTCTGTGACCTTTCTGCCAGCCATTGATCTAGTAGTGGTAAATTTTCACGTGGTAATCTGGCAGTAATGACCTACATGCCAGATGTCACTTGGCGCACATCCAATATGCGTAGCTGAAAATAAAAAATTTTTTTTGGCCGCGCATATCAGATGTGTGTCAAAAATGAAATGACCACAATAGCCATGCAGTAGCCGTGCGGTAACTCCATTTTGGTGTGCTTACGCAGCTTAGTAAAAGGGCCCCTAAGTTTGTACTTGGGGTAATGGAGGGTTAAGTGACTTGCCCAGGGTCACAGAGAGCTATAATGGGTATGGTTCTCAGCCTCACTGCACAAACCATTAGGATAACCTTTTTACTATAGATCATGCTCTTATTGCTAGGAGATTAAACTATTGCAATTGTGTTTATGTAGGCTTCCCCCCCAAAAACAATTGAAACAATTACAGTTGGTGCAGAATATAGCTGCTAGGATATTGACTGAGAGAAAAAAAAATCTTATGATCGTATTCCTCCAAACCTACAGTCCTTATATTAGTTACCTATTGAATGTAGAGTTAAGTTGAAGGCATTGTGTTTGGCTTTTCATGTAGTTTATTTAAAAAAAGAAAAATCACAGTTCTAATCCATTATCTTCAAGTCACCTAAACTTGATGGTATACACCCCAGAGTCCTGAAGGAACTCAATAAAATTGCAGACTTACTTTTAGCAGCTCCATTTTAAAAATCTTCTATGGTGCCTGAAGATTGGAGGGTGGTCAATCTAACACCAGTTTTAAAAATATGAACATATACTAATGAGGATATTAATAGAGTATTTGAAGCCTTTTACACCCGCTTGTATTCTCAACCAGAGGATGAGGGACTGGAGGCGACTTCATATTTAGGAGGACAGGTACTCCCACAGCTCAAAAGTCACCAACAAGACATTTTAAATGCAGCCATAATGGAGGAGGAAGTTCAATGGTGTATACGGGATAGTCCACTCCATAAATCGCCAGGAGTGGATGGTTTCACCTCAGAGATGTATAAAATTTTAATTGAGGATGTTGGGACATGTGTAACAAAGGTCTTTAACAAATATGTAGAAAGAGGTGAACTCCCAAATTCGCTGAAAACGGCGCAAATAATTGTTCTGTTGAAGCCGGGAAGAGACCCAACTCAAACAGAATCTTATCGACCTATCTCTTTAATAGCTTATGAAGCTAAACTGTTTGCTAAGATTCTGTCAAATAGACTAGCTAGATTTTTGCCCCAATTGGTGTTGGATCCACAGGTGGGGTTTGTGCGAGGCCGCTCAGTAGCAAAAAATCTGAGAAAAATTTTATTAGCATTGGAACACATAACATTGAGTAAAGACCCGTCCATACTGATCAGCTTTGATGCACATAAAGCATTCGACCGAGTGCGATGGGACTTTATGTTTGGGGTATTGGAGGCATATGGGATCAATGGTATTTTTGGGGAGGCCATTAAAACATTGTATAATGGCCCCATGGCGGAGGTGATGACAAACGGACTGACATCCGGACGATTTGAGGTAGCCAGAGGCACTAGACAGGGGTGCCCTTTGTCTCCACTTCTGTTTGTGCTGGTGATAGACCCTCTAATTCGGGATATTTTGGAATCACCAGAGATACAGGGGGTACATATAGGACCCGAGCATTTTAAGATATCTGCCTTTATGGATGATTTATTAGTCATCCTCACAAAACCTAATATATCCTTACCAGTGGTCCTAGAGACTTTTAAAGAATTCGGTGACTTCTCAGGTTTTGGACTTAATCTGGACAAATCTGAGATTCAATTGATAAATTTGACAGAAACAGAGTGGTCTCAGCTAGCATGCCCACTAAAGCGCGCAAACAACTCATTTACCTACTTAGGGATACAACTGCCGGGGGATCCTTCCAAACTCTACCAGATGAACATAGCTAAATTGTTTGAGTTTACAAAGCGCCTCTTAGACAGATGGTCTAACTTACTGCTATCCTTGTTGGGCCGCATTTCTTTATTTAATATGATCCTCTTCCCGAAGTGGCTGTATTGCTTTCAGGTCTTACCACTATTTCTTTTAAAAAAAGATTGGAGGAAACTGATGAGCATGCTCTCAAAGTTTTTTTGGAATCATAAACGGCCGCAGATAAATTGGCAAAGTACTGTATGTTGGATTCTTGGGAAAGAGGAGGAGTTGGGGTATTGAATCTATTGTGCTACAACAGAGCTTGCTTATTGAGGCATTTGGGGGACTGGCTCAAGGAGACGTCTTACTATACACCGCGGGCAGTGGAGGAGAGGTGGGTTAACCCGCTGCACTTACATTATGTGTTGCAGGCCAAACAGTCCTCACTGCCAAAACATATAAAGAGTAGTCTGTTGGTTAGACCGCTTAGACTGGTGTGGAGAGAATTGAGCCGTCAATGGACGTTTGATGCACTTCAGAGTGGATTACTACTTATAGTGGGGAATGGAGACTTCCTCCCAGGAATGGATAATTTCAGATTTAAAATTTGGAAGCAAAAAGGGCTTAAAACTATACAAGACCTAGTGGACTCTACTGGTAGGCTGAAAGGGGTGGAGTCATTGGGGATAGGAGAAATATCGGGGATGGATGCCTTCGCATATCAACAGATCTCTCACTATGTGGTAGGGATTCCCAAACAATTTCTTGTTGCGGATGTGCCCAATAAAATAGATCAATTGTATGAAATGCCTACTGAGGAAGCGGTATCAATATCACTCCTTCACAAAAGGCTCTTACAAAATAAGACACACCAAACTATGAGCCATCTCCTACTGAAATGGTCAGCAGACCTTGGGAGGGTGGTGACATCACACATGTTGCTGAGTTATTTACGACAGATTCCTAGACGAATAGACAGCGCAGAATTAAGAGAATGTCAAGGAAGGGTGATCTTTAGGGCCTATACATCTAAATCACGGCTTTTCAAAATGGGAGGGGTGGGAGAGCCAACATGTGGGAGATGTGGAAGTGCGCCATGTACATATTACCATGCTCTGTGGGAGTGCCGGGAGATCCAACAGTTCTAGACTAAAATATTTGGGTTTTTAGGATACTTGGAGCATAAGAGCATTTCACTGAAACCGGAACACGCCCTATTAGGGATGGATGCCATGTCCGGGGCTGGTGCTGTCCACCATAATTTGTTGGTATACAAGGCCTGCTTAGTTGGTAAAAAATGCATACTGGTCAATTGGGTTAAGCAGGAGCCTCCTACATACTGGCAATGGCGTAATAGATTTCATGCCTTATTGTTAATGGAAGTCCGAGCTGTCGCTTTGCGATTCAAAAGACAAAAAGAATTATATCTTACTTGGAAAAGCTATATACACGCCCTTGCGCCTCGAGCCCGTAGCAATATTATTAACCGGTTGGGGGACCCTCGCATTCCTACCTGACAAACTCTGTAACATAAAAGGTGGCCTTACATCCCTGTGACTAAGGAAACTGATGCCTCAGGGAGGGGGGGGGGGGGGAAGGGGGGGGGAGGAAAGAAGTACAATAAGCTAAGAGGAAAGTGGACGAGGAGGGGAGGGGGGTATTTCAATTCATATTGAGAATAAACAGCCAGCGCTCTGTGGATTTTGTTAAGGGATGCGATAGGGTGTTATACTGCGTTGGGAACTAGTTGATGCTGTTTTTGATAACGTTATTATCAGTTTGTATATAAAAGTTTGAAAATTGATGACGATTTTTGTTTATATCAAACGATAACTTGTCCATATTATTTACAATGTTGGATTTGTATATTTGGAAGTGTCATCAATAAAAATTGTTTTAAACTAAATATCAGGCTGGCAGCATCAGAAACACAAAACTCCAAATTCCAAAGTGGAGGAGTGGCCTAGTGGTTGGAGCACCGGTCTCGACATCCCAAGGTGTCCGGTTCACATCCCACTGCTGCTCCTTGTGATCTTGGGCAAGTCACTTAACCCTCTATTGCCTCAGGTACATACTTAGATTGTGAGCCCTCCAGGGACAGAGAAATACCCAGTGTTCCTGAATATAAACTGAACTTGATCTACTACTGAATGAAAAAGGTGTGAGCAAAATCCAAATAAAATAAATAGTCCAAAAATCAGTATAATTGTGTGCCTTTTCAGTCCTGCTTTCAGTGTTACAGGTGTTTTCACAGACACTAGAACCAATAAGGCACACAATTCCCCCCCCCCCCCCCCATCTCCCCAAGCCATTGGAAGAAACTGCCCCCAAGAGTGATTTAACGTAAGGAAGAAAGGGGGACGGGAGGCAGGGGGGGGGGATTAGGGGTTTGGAAGTTTAGTTATTAACAAGGAGAATGCATAAGATTTGAGATTGTTTGCATAATGTTGATATGTAACTGTTTCATGGAAAAGTTAATAAAAATCATTTAAACATTAAAAAAAATATGAACATAAGCGTTGCTACACTGGATCAGACCGAAGGTTTATCAAGCCCAGTATCCTGTGGCCAATCCAGGTCAGAAGTACCTGGAAAGATCCCAGAACAGTAAAACAGATTTTATGCTGCTTATCTTTAGTACAGGAGCCCTTACCGCTACCTCAATAGGTGGTGGTAAGTGCCCCCCCCCCCCAAAGTAGATCAGTACCATAGGTTAGTCACTATACATAATGTTGCTTGCGATGAACCTTGCAAGAAGTGTTATATTCATTTTAAATTTACTACTTAATAGCTTTATTGCTTGCCCCCTAGTCCTAGTATTTTTGGAAAGAGTAAACAAGTGCTTTATGTCCACCCATTATGTACCACTCATTATTTTACAGACCTCTATCATTTCTCCCCTCAGCCGTCTCTTCTCCAAGCTGAAGAGCCCTAGCTGCTTTAGCCTTTCCTCATAGGGTAGTCGTCCCATCCCCTTTATCAATTTCATCGCCCTTCTCTACACCTTTTCTAATTTCACTATATCTTTTTTGAGATGCGGTGACCAGAATTGCACACAGTATTTGAGGTGCAGTCGCACCATGGAGTGATACAAAGGCATTATAACATTCTCATTTTTGCTTTCAGTTCTTTTCCTAATAATACCTAACATTCTATTCGCTTTCTTAGCCACCACTGCACACTGAGCATAGGATTTCAAAGTATTATCAGTGATGACACCTAGATCCTTTTCCTGGTCGGTGACTTCTAATGAGGAACCTTGCATCATGTAGGTATAGTTTGAGTTCCTCTTTCCCATATGTATCACTTTGCACTTGCTCACATTAAATATCATCTGCCATTTAGATGCCCAGTCCCAGTGTCGTAAGGTCCTCTTGCAATTTTTCACAATCCTCTTGCCATTTAATAACTTTGAATAACTATCCAGCTTATTTTCGAAAGAGAAAAACGCCTATAGTGCGACCTAAATCGGGAGATAGACGTTTGTCTCGCAAAGGCGCCCAAATCTGTATAATCGAAAGCCGATTTTGGGCGTTTCCAACTGCACTCCATCGCGGAAACGAATAAAGTTGACGGGGGCATGTCAGAGGCGTGGTGGAGGCGGAACTGGGGTGTGGTTATCAGACGAGAAGAGATGGGCGTCTTTAGCTGATAATCGAAAAAAAGGCGTTTTTAACTGCGATTTTGGGTCACTTTTTTTGGACCCTTTTTTTTTCACGAACAAGTCCCAAAAAAGTGCTCCAACTGCCCAGATGACCACTGGAGGGAATCGGGGATGACCTCCCCGAACTCCCCCAGTGGTCACTAACCCTCTCCCACCAAAAAACCCCCACTTTAAAAACTTTTTTTCCAGCCTGTATGCCAGCCTCAAATGCCGTACCCACCTCCATGACAGCAGAATGTGTTCGATCCTGTCACAGCCTTTCCCTGGGTCAGATGTGGCTCTTGGGTGTAGTACAGGATCACATCAGCATTGCATTGTGGTGGGTGTAGGGTATTGGGCTCCGTGATTTCATTAGCTTGTGTTACAGTCTCACGATGTTGGTAGTTGGTAGGCTCTTCTCCCATGGTGTGTCCTGTTATGTTTCCTGTTGTAGTCCATGCGGTAGTGGCCATTTTTGTAAGCCAGTTTTAGTTCCCTTTCCTGTGTTAGCCACGTTAGACAACTTAGTTCTTCCCTTGAATGTGGCTGAAAGAGGGCATTGTACAGCATTTTGCCAGCTCTGACCTACTGCTCATCTCAGTACCAGGGAGACTCATTGCCAGTGGGGCACAACCTCTGATCTGCAGTTAACTGTGAGTAAAGGCGGTTATTCCAATAAAGGACGTTTTTGGAGAGATTAGTCTTCAGGTGTCAACTGGTGTGCCAATGTTATATAGCAGCAACCAGTCCTAGAGGCCTGCGTGTATGCAGGACCCTGGAGCACTTTTAGTGGGTACCGCAGTGCACTTCAGCCAGGAGGCCCCAGGCCCACCCCCCCCACCTGTAACACTTGTGCTGGTAAATGGGAGGCCTCCAAAACCCACTGTACCCACATGTAGGTACCCCTTCACCCCTAAGAGCTATGGTAGTGTTGTACATTTGTGGGTAGTGGGGGAGGGGGGTTGGGAGCTCAGCACCCTTGGTAAGGGAGCTATGCATGTGGGAGCTTTTTCTGAAGTCCACCGCACTGACCTAGGGTGCCCAGTTGGTGTCCTGGCATATCAGGGAGGCCAGTGTACTACCAATCCTGGCCCCTCCCACGACCAAATGGCTCGGATTAGGACGTTTTTGAGCTGGGCGTTTTTAGTTTCCATTATCGCTAAAAAATACAAATGCCCAGCTCAAAAACGTCCATTTTTTTGAAAATACGGTTTGGCTCGCCCCTTCACGGACCCGTTTGCGGAGATAAACGCCCATGGAGATAGGCGTTTCCGTTCGATTATGCCCCTCTTTGTGTCATAAACAAATTTAATTACCTTACTAGTTATTCCCATCTCTAGATTATTTATAAATATGTTAAAAAGCAGTGGTTCCAGCACAGACCCCTGCAGAACCCCACTATTTACTAGGTTTATGTTTTAGAAGTCACTTTTGCTCATTACAACAATCATATGTCTACTTGATCAAGCCCTTCTACAGAGTGCAAGGCAGGGAGCCTTTGCTTACTTTAGTCCACAGTTGTGGAATTCTCTACCACTGAACATCTAACTGGAAAGAAAATATATAGTTGCCTGACAGCAAAATGTTGTATTTGTAAGTTTTGCAAGAAATGAGATAGACATATTACAGTATACTGCTATAAGATCTTCTTGAATGCCAAACCATTGTAACTTCTGAAAGGCCTTATATCAAATAAAAAAAATAAAATTTGAGATATCATTGGTGAATTATGTTTATGTTAATTAGCAAAACTTGATCTTGATATACCACTTTTTCATGCACACAAATTCAGTAAAAACAATATAACAGTGTGGAAAAGAATTCCAATCAATAAAAGAATAGAGTGCAGGCAGTTAAACCAAGAAACTGAGGAAGATAAGTGTCAAATGTGAGCAGGCTCCTTTTATGCATCAACACTCAGGAAGAACGAAAGTTCAAAAAATAGGTTTTAAGGCTGGACTTTAATTTGGTAAATTATAGTTCAGAGTGGAAGGAAGGAGGAAGGTCATTCCAGAGAGATTTAGTCCCAGGAAAAGAAAAAGGCACAGTTCCTAGTGGATTCATAGTGAGCTTTTTTTGAGGCAGGAAGGACAAGTTGGTGGGCATCAGGAGACCTAAGGGGGTCTTTTAGTATGCTGCGGTAGTTTAATGACTGTCCAATTTTTGGCCCTGATTTCCCTATATGAAGCCCTGAAAGAAAGGTTGGGTATGAAGGACAAAATTATTTCAAGTGCCTAGGCTTAGGACTTTCTTATGGCTGTAGTGTATAGAGACACCCATTATATTCCTATGGGTTTCTCTAGCATTAGCGTGCGCTAAAACGTTTGCGTGCCTTCAGCACGGCTTAGTAAACAGGGCCCTAAGTAATATATTATTGGTAATATATTACTTTTAAAAGTAGTGAGTAACTATAATGATTATTTTTGTGCAAATAATGATATTACATTTTTGAGTAATGAGTAATTGAATGAGCTGCTAGTACAGCTTAGTAAGCAGGGGGAGTTAATGTCTAGTTACTCTATATAGTTACCTTTTCGTGAAATCCATTTCATTTTTTTGCATAAGTAGGCCCATTATTAGGCTGCTTCTGGTTTCCAGCACACTTCATTTTGAGTGAAATTGTTCAAACGTTCAGCACGAGGTAATAAAGATGGTTAGGTCTATGACATTAAAGCACTCTGTCAAATTTTTTGATTTAGGGGGTCTTTTACTAAAACATAGCTCGAGTTTTCTGCAGCAGGGCCCATAGGAATAAAATGGACCTTGCTGCAGATAACTCGAGGTGCAAGTTGCTGCGTCTGGTAAGCCACAAACCTGAGAGTGCTGAAGTGGCATCAATGCCAGCAAAGAAATAAAATCTTAACCATGACATCAAAGTGTCGCAGACTCAAACGGATGACTTCATCATTAACTTTCTCATAGAAGATATGCAGGCATTCAACATTGTTGAGCAGCCATCTTTCATTAAGTTCATCACTGGGTTGCAACCAGGGAGATCCATTATGAGCCGAAATACTGTCTTGAGGATAAATTTGGCCAGTGCATTTTTTCTAGCGAAAAAGGTGCCGGTACTCAAATGCCAGGCCACCCTTCAGGGGTGGAGTGATCATTGACGGACCCACTCCACAGTAGCCAGGCCCCCTGCAACCAGTCACAGAATCTATGACTAGGCAGAATGGGTGTGTAGGACCTGATCTCTTTCACTAAAACTTGGGGACCATGGGTCAATTTTAGCAGACAATGGTACTCAGCACTCCAAGTACCCCCATCAAAAAAGTCCTGAATTTGGCAAAATGAAGGGAACACTGACATTTCATTTGAGCAAAACACCATATGTTTGCACATAATTGCAGTTTCTTTGGTGTGACTGTTCACACGTTAGACAAAACTTCTCTACAGCACTACTCTACCACTCTTATGTCAGCCGTATAAAGGCGTGACACACTTATGATCTGATAGTATCAACTCTTGAGACTGTCAACAATAAATATATTCTGGCAGCTAAGGTGACAATGACTATCACAGACAATGGCTCTAACTTTGTCAAAGCCTTCAGTTTGTTTCCAGATGACTTGTTTATCAATCCTTAATCTGAATCAAAAGAGACTGTCTTTACAAATATAGGTAAGGTCTTTGCCGACGGTTGTGATACAGCAGAAGAGCAGTGTGCTTTGGCACTGCACTAAAGATGTGCTGCACACACTCTAATCTTAACATCTGTTAATGACACGGAACATGCTTGTAATAATACAGCATACAAGAAGATCTTTTGAAGCTCAATGGCAAAGAGTGCAGCATTATGGAACAAGACAAGTTGAAGTGCTCAGGCAGCTGATATTGCACAAGAAAAATGCAATATACAGCTGATCATTCTTAATGTAATGCGGTAGAATTATTTTTTTCTATGCCATTGAGAAAATGTATTCCATTGTTGACAAAAGCATGAACTCGGTAGCCTTTCTGAATGAATTGTGCACAGCTTTGGGAGTGACTGGATTCAGACAACATGAATTAATTTTTCTGGGTAAGTACTGTTATGTCTTGAGTCCACTAGCAGCTGCTCTGGACATCCTACAAAGTGAAAAAAGTGAAGCTAAATGTTACTTGGGTTTTTTGCTGCCCACTTTTGTCATGTTGAAAACGAAGTTGACTAAAGTTGGTACAGTCCGTAAATATGCCTCCCCTATGGTTCATGCATTTCAATGTGGACTCGATGAGCGCTTTGGTCATTATCTTGACCAAAAAGATTTGATTCTGGTTGCAGTTATGCTGCCACAGTGTTGTCTTCATTGGTTTGAAGGCAATGAAATAAAGAAGAGATACAAAGAACATCTTTTTCAAGCAATGAAGACAGGCCGTGACCTCAGCCTTGGCTCACCTTCCTTTATTGATGGGTGTTGGGATCGGGCTCCAGCCTTTTCCATGATGCAGTGGGCTGCTCGCTCTCCATATCACATGGGTTTCTCCCTTGCTGCTGCTCGTGGCAGCAGCCAATGCAGGTTTCCTTGGGCATCAGTGCGCACCGGGGGCTTTAATTTAAAGGGACCAGCAGCAGGACACCCGATGATGACATCATCTGCTGGGGCCTTTATTAGGGATCCTGAAACTCTGCTCTGCCTTTGCTATGGGTCTCATGTGTTTCCTAGGTGTGAGTTGTTTTGCTAGTAACTTCCTGCCTGGTTTCCTGTTTACTGAACCTTGCCTTGTCTCCAGCCTGCCAGCACCTTGCCTTGTTCCTTCCTGCCTCGTCTCCAATCTGCCAGCACCTTACCTGGTCTTCTGCCTGCCTTGCTTTCAGCCTGCCTAGACTCCAATTACTACCAGCCCATCCCTGGATCTCCTCTTGTGAAGCCTACATCTCTCCTGGACCACACATTCCTCTGTTCCTGCCTTCCTCTCCTGGTGTGCCTTTAGATTTGTCTAGCTATGGTTCTACCTGGGTATATCTCACCAGCCACCAGTTGGGGCCTAACCAGCCTCCGTGTTGGTTAGGCAGCATAAACCTGTCTGCGGCCCAAGGGCTCACCCTCCTTGTTATGTGATACTGTCATCAGACCAAACTGCACCAGCTTCACCCAGCAGTGATTGTGGTGAAGCAGATGACTTCTGTTTCAGAATGTTGATGGCAGTGACAGACATGATGTTGCTGCTGAATTTGACCTATTTCTAAATGACAATTCTCGTGAAGTAATCAGTGTATCACAGTTTCCTCATATCGAGGCAACGAGTTTGAAGTATAACGCAGGTTTGCCTTCAAGTACTCTTGTTGAAAGGCTTTTCAGCATGGGCAGATAAATTATGATTCCAAGAAGATGCAGAATGACAGACCAGCATTTTGAAATGCAATGGCTCCAATTTTTTAACAGGAGCAGTTTTAGTTAAAGCATTAACAGATGTTATTCTTCAAAAACAGGGCCTTGATATGAGGAAACTGCCATTGGATCTGTTTCTAAATGGCACTTAAAAAACTGGAACTCTATGGCTCTGGTGCTGCCACACTGAGGACTGTTGAATATAGATAAAGTTTGATTGATTTCTGCACTGCTCGTATGCTAGCTATTTTTATGTTTATTTTTCCTTATTTGATTTAAATATTTCTCTAATTATATGGATCCCTATGGACCTCTTTTATCGAGCTGCGTTAACGGTTCCCTTGCGGCAATGCCAACGAAGTCCATTCAAAGTGAATGGGCTTTGTTGGCATTAACGCACTAGGGATCGCTAGCGCGGCTTGATCAAAGAGGCCCTATATTTGAGGACACAAGCATTTTCTGTTTAGATGTTTTCTTTGATAATGAATAGATTTCCAATTGGTAGAATTAATTTTACGTAATGTTGAAACAACTGTTTATATTTAAGAATTAAAGAGTAGCTAAAAGTATCATTACTTTTACAGTAACGCAACATATTAGTAATTGTAATATATTACTTTTTGCTTGCAGTATCTAGTAACTTTAGGGACCCTTTTACTAAGCTATGCTAAAAAAGTGACCTGCGGTATCAGTAGCGTGGGGCTTTTACGCAAGCTGAGGCCACTTTTAATGCAGCTGTTAAATGGCCGCATTTCCTATTTCCCTCATTAATGGCCACACACTAATTTCCCAATTGGCACATGGCCATTATCACAGGAGCCCTTATCGACACCTATTTACTAGGTGCTAAGGGCTCCTGTACTAACTACGTACTAATCAGTTAGCATGCAGCAATGCAACTGCGCAAACCAATAAGTGCTGGGCATGCCTACTTTCTGCCCCCAAACGCACCCCCAGCACTTAAAATTATTTCTATTTTATAGTGCGTGGGTAGTGCGCACCAAACACAAAACTAGTGCGGGACACCTCTGCACAGCCTACGGTAGCGAATTTTAACCTGTGGAAAGCATTCATTAGTACTCACTGCAGCTTACAAAAAAAGGACCCCTCAATAGAGTAGGGAGTGGAAGAGTGGCCTAGTGGTTAGAGCACCAGTCTTGCAATTCAGAGGTGGCTGGTTCAAATCCCACTGCTGCTCCTTGTGATCTTGGGCAAGTCACTTAACCCTCCATTCCTTCAGATACAAACTTAGATTGTGAGCCCTGCTGGGACAGAGAAATATCCAGAATACCTGAATGTAACTCACCTTGAGCTACTACTGAAAAAGGTATGAGCAAAATATAAATAAATATTATTTTTGCAAAGTAACTTTCCCCAACACTGGTTTTATGAATGGGAAATAAACTCTTCTGCTAATTTATCTGTATGCCATGCTGAGATGACTGGAATGAATCCGTTCATTGAAACTGTGCATGAGAACATGGAAATGCAGGCAGTAGCTTCACTTGTTCCTGTTTCTTGCCTGTGGAAGTCCACTTACCCCGTGACCAATAGATGGAATAAGTATGTTGTTTGGTGAGAATGATAATATTTGGTCATCTAATTGTGGGTTACAGCAATAGATAAGGTCAGATATATATGCTAGCAAAGCATTTAATGAGATTTATATTGATTTTTATTTATAACTGTAATCTGGTTTGAATCCTTGTTGACAGAATAAGACTATAAATGTCATTTTAAATTAAATTAAATTGAAACATCTGTCTTAGACACTTTCAGGTTATACTTTTGTCCAGTGACAGTATTCATTTAGTAATGCAGCTGAATATCCACAAATAACTTGAAACAACTAAGCTAGACTTACCAAATTATGGGCCCCTTTTAGTAAGCCGCATAGGCACCTATGCGTGCCCAACATGTGCCAAAATGGACTTACCGCCTGACTACCACGTGGCTCTTGTGGTAATTTCATTTTTGGTGCGCGTCCGTTGCGCATGTCTGAAAAAGAATTTTTATTTTGGACTCACATAGTGGATGCCTGACAAGTGGCATCTGACACGCGTAGGTCCTTACCGCCCAAATTCTTTACCACTAGGTCTATGGCTGGCGGTAAGGTCAGAGACCCAAAATGGACACATGGCAATTTTGATTTTGCCGCATGTCCATTTTCAGGAAAAAAAGAGGCCTTTTTTACAGGCGCGCTCAATAATAATTCTGCGTGCGCCCAAAACCCCCGTCTACACTACTGCAGGCCTCTTTTTACCGCGGCTTTGTAAAAGGACCCCTATAACTGCTATTTGTGTTAGCTGCTTGTACATCTAATTGACGTGTTTAGCAGCTGAATATCGCTGCTTGGACATATAAGTTAGGTGGTTAAGTATTACCACCCTGGAATACCTCAAAGCCTGCCCCTTTTTTTTGGACTGATAATTTATACATCCATAATTATCCATTCAAGTGGCTTAAATTTCATTTTAATAAAAACACTTATGTGGCAGCCCCACTACTAGCTGCAAAGTACATAAGTACTGCTGTATCCAGATATTCAGTGGCAGCCACTATCTAGATTTTTTTTTTTGCCTGCAGTGGCCAGCATAAAAAAAAAACATTGACCACAGTGGGCTCAATATCAGGGGGAGACATTTTTCAGGATCAGATTTACTGCACTGCTACTATAGTGTGTTTCATCTTTATACAAATAAATATTTTCAAAAGCAATTCAAAGATCATGTTTATATTTTGCTTTGCAAAGCAATAGAAGCTCCTGATGGCATCTATAATTCTTTAAGGTGCCCTTTTACCAAGCTGAAGTAAAAAGTGACCTGCGGTAGTTAGGATTCATGAAATTGACACGCACTGAGCCGATTTTTACTGCAGCTGGGAAAAAATGCTCTTTTTAATGGGGCAGTAAATGGCTGTGTGCTAAAATCAAAAGTAGTGTGCAGCTATTTACTGCCTGAGCCCTTACCGCCACCCATTAACCTAGTGGTAGGGGCTCAAGCGCTAACCACGTAGCAGTCATGGAGCACGCACCAATGTGGCAGCGTTGCCGATTACCATCAGGAACGCCCCCATGGTAGAAAATAGAAAAATATTTTCTACCGTGGGAAATAGCACACACCAACTTCGAAATTACAGCTGGGTACCTGCGTTACCCCGGTGGTAGCGTTGATTTGCCGTGCGCTACCTGTGCGTTAACCCTACCGCTGCTTAGTAAAAGTGCCTCTAAATTAGTTTTTATCTCATTGACATGAATCTTAATTTTACTGTTAATATACCCCCTCAATAGTCAACCAGGCAAAAAAAGGCAAAAGCTGAGAAGGAATGTATTCATGCCATTACGAGTTTATGGGATTGATTTAACATAGAGAAGAAGTCATAAGAACATTTATTTTCCCCTGCATTGGCACTAATTAAATTTTTACCTCCTAAGCATTTTCAAAAGCCAAAATAAGGTCAGATGGCATTCATGTGATCAGACTAGAAATGCATGTGCCATATTTATGGACAAGTTCATCAAATACAATGCAATTAAGGTGACTTTTTACCTTGTACGCAGCAGAAAAATCAATTTCAAACTAAATTTCCAATAACAATCCTTACATACTGGAGCACTAGTGCCAGGGTCCTTTGGGAGTGTTTGTTGTATTCATTCCCTGCAACTGTCAACAAATCAACATCCCATGTTAGTTACCATGACATCTAAAATGTCATTTGTTGTGAACGAATGCTGAAATAGCCTCTGCATTCTCCAAAAATCCTTGCAGATTATTGACTTATATCAAAAGAATACTGGCAGTGAACAAATTAATCTATTACTGGAAATATTAAGAACTGTTTTAAAAGCTATATGTAAAAATGAAAAAGCAAAATATAGAAACAGGGAAGGTAATTTTTACAACAGGAAACCAGGGCTGTGAAGGCGTACAGGTTTTAGGGAGCAATTCTATAAGGAGGACACAAACATTTAGGCACCAAGAACACATGTAAATGACCGGAATACCAGCATATACAGTGAAACCTTGGTTTTCGTTGACGTCGGATTTCGTCGTTTTCAGTTATCGTCGATTTTTTTTCGCAAAATTTTTGTCTCGGTTTTCGTCGGTCGCCTCGGAATTCGTCAGTAAATGCCATGTTAAAGGTTCATTTATTGCTAGTGATTTGAGGGCGTGCGCAGGAGGTGGGTGTGTTTTACATCATGTGCGTTAATTGCATTGGCTGGCTGTTGGTGTGGAAGGCGTGGGATATTTCTAGTGCCACTCCCCCCTTCCCCTTGATCCTGTTTGCATTTGTTTAGCATTTTTGAAGGGCGGGAGCAGGAGGTGGGTGTGTTTAAGTGTGTGGGATCGTTAGAGTGGGGCTGGTGGAGGAGGTGTGTGTTGGAGATCTGTGAGGGCAGGACGGGATATCGATTTGCGGATGTGGTGCGTTGTAAGTAGTTGCTGGTTGGGGACGTGCACTGGGGGGTAGGTGGAGGTAAGCGGGGCAGGGGAATCTGGAGTCCTCTTGATCGGGGCGCTGATTTGCCCTTAGTAGCTTGTTGGCGCTGTTACAGCCTGTTATAATATCTGAAGCATTGTGTGACATGCCGCATCATCATTTATATAGTAGGATTAGTCTTTTTATTTATTTAAAAGAATTTAAAATAAATTGCCTCGGTTTTCGTCATTTTCGGTTTTTGTCGATTATTTTCGGATGAATTATCGACGAAAACTGAGGTTTCACTGTACATGTGTATGTGTGCACAAAAGCTATGCACTATTCCAGTAAATGGCAACTAAATATGATGATGTGTAATTTGAAGGTGAGCATACACAGGGACATAAGAACATAAGAATAGCCATACTGGGTCACACCAATGGTCCATCCAGCCCAGTATCCTGTTTCCAAAAGTGGCCAATCCAGGTCACTAGTACCTGACAGAATCCCAATTAGTTGGAACATTCCATGCTACCAATCCCAGTGCAAGCAGTGGCTTCCCTCATGTCCATCCCAATAGCAGACTATCCTGCTTATAATCGAACGAGAAAAACGCCCAAGTTCCAACCTAAATCGGGAGATGGACGTTATCTCACAAAAACGAATAACGCGGTATAATTGAAAGCCGAACTGGGACGTTTTCAACTGCATTCCATCGCGGAAGCATACAAAGTTGATGGGGGTGTGTCGGAGGCGTGGTGAAGGCGGGACTGGGGCATGGTTATCACCCGAACAGAGATGGGCGCCTTTCGCCGATAATGGAAAAAAAGTATGCGTTTGTAGCTAGAATTTAGGGCACTTTTCCTGGACCCTGTTTTTTCACGAATAAGGCCCCAAAAAGTGCCCTAAATGACCAGATTACCCCCAGAGGGAATCGGGGATGACCTCCCCTGACTCCCCCAGTGGTCACTAACCCCCTCCCACCACAAAAAAATGATGTTTCACAACTTTTTATTTTCACCATCAAATGTCATACCCACCTCCCTGGCAGCAGTATGCAGGTCCCGTGTCGGGTCTTTCTTCAATCAAAGTTCACCATTAAAGGATTATTTTAATGAAAAAAAAACAAAACAAAACTGTGTTCCTTCCCGTTTTTAAAGGCCCTTTGTACTCTTTCTTTTTGTTTGGTCTTTTTGTACTTGGTTCCCTCTCTTTGTTATGCTTAATGCTTATTAGTCGTCCAACCCCCCCAAACCCACTGTACCCACATGCAGGTGCCCCCCTTCACCCCTTAGGGCTATAGTAATGGTGTAGACTTGTGGGTAGTGGGTTTTGAGGGGGATTTGGGGGGCTCAACACACAAGGGAAGGGTGCTATGCACCTGGGAGCTCTTTTACCTTTTTTTTTGTTTTTATAAAAGTGCCCCCTAGGGTGCCCGGTTGGTGTCCTGGCATGTGAGGGGGACCAGTGCACTACGAATCCTGGCCCCCTCCCATGAACAAATGCCTTGGATTTATTCGTTTTTGAGCTGGGCGCTTTCATTTTCCATTAGCGCTGAAAAACAAAAACGCCCAGCTCACAAATTGTTGACTAAAACATGGACGTCTATTTTTTTTGAAAATACGGTTCGGTCCGCCCCTTCACGGACCCGTTCTCGGAGATAAACGCCCATGGAGATAGACGTTTTCGTTCGATTATGCCCCTCCATGGACTTTTCCTCCAGGAACTTGTCCAAACCTTTTTCAAGCCCAGATACGCTAACTGCTGTAACCACATTCTCTGACAACAAGTTCCAGAGCTTAATTATTCCTTGAGTTAAAAAATATTTCCTCCTATTTGTTTTTAAAGTATTTCCATGTAAATTGTATTGAGTCTGGGTGGAATGTAGGCAGACTACTATCATTTATATGCAGTTTTCAGTAGTCTAGGCATGAGCATTGACACCAGCTCTATGGCTACTGTAAGCGGTCACACCTAAAATATAAGAAGTTATTTGCCCTGCTACACTAGTATTCTGTAAAAGGATGTGGGCAGCTAGGTTCCTTTATAGAACAGGTTCTAAATAGGTACCTTCGTTGCTCCTTTAGCTAGGTGCTTCTATAGAATTGTCCTCTATGAGTGCTACCGTATAACAGTGCACCTATATTTGGGCAACTATTCCGTAAAATAGCCATTCCCAACCCAGTCTTCGGGGCGCACCTACCAATGGGTTTTCAGGATATCCACAATGAATATTCATAGATTTGCATGCAATTGAGGCACTGCATGCAAATCTAGCTATACATATTCTTTGTGGATATCCTGAAAGCACAATGGGACTAGGCGTGCCCCAAGGACTGGATTGGGAATGGCTGCTGTAAAGGAAAGTAAGACTTCATTTCCTTTATGTTATAATGGTAAAGGAGTACAGGCTGGCCGAAGGACAATCCAGCACAGAAGATGGTGCTTTAAAAAGTACTTTATTGGCTGCATGGACACAAAGGACCCAACATGGTCCGTGTTTCGGCGTTGAGAATCGCCTGCCTCAGGGGTCACAGTATGATTTAAAAACAGGAGAAACAAAAAAGGAACACAAGGAAATCAGCTTGAGGAGAATGCTGAAAAACAACACTGCTCAAAAGAGTTTTGCATGCATTTTGTTAGACACATGACCACACCTAAGTGCTGATCTGCTCCTACTTTGACCATTCTCAAACCCGGAGAATGCTTAGGCATATACCCCCTCATTCTATAACAGGTCACCTAAACATAAGTCCATTTTTACACTGATATTTATGGAATACTGCCATTCATGCAGGTAAGTGTGCGCTTATACCTGTAAATTAGCAGTAGCATGCTTAACTGGTATTTTGTAATTATGTGAGTAACGTAGTAGATGACGGAAGATGAAGACCTGTATGGTACATCCAGTCCTGCCCAACAAAATAACTAACAGTATAAGGAATGAAATGATACTACATACACATACTTGATCTTGATTTGTACTAGCCATTTTTGGGGCACAGACCATAGAAGTCTGCCTGACACTAGCTTTGCTTCCCAATTACTGGTTGCCATCTAATCACTGCTACACTTGTTTGGTTCCATGCCATCTATACAGGATTGCCTTGTGTTTATTCCACACATTTTTGAATTCCGACACCATTTTAATCTCCACTACCTCCTGCGGGAGGGCATTCCAGGTATCTACCACCCTCTCCTTGAAAAAGTACTTCCTGGCATTATTCCTGAGTTAACCCCCTGCAACATCAATTCATGTCCTCTAGTTCTAACCACCTTCCTGTCTCTGGAAAGGTTTGTTTGTAGATTAATACCTTTCAAATATTTGAATGTCTATATCATATCACCCCTGTCTCTCTTTTCCTCCAGGGTACACATGGTCAAGTCCTCGAGTCTCTTCTCATAAGTCTTGCAATGCAAACCCCATATCGTTTTTGTCGCTTTTCTCACTACACACTAAACATGGCTTAGTGCATAATTGTTGGGAGGGGGGTGTTCACAGGGAAGAGACATGGGCGAGGTTGACATTTACATGCTTAATTTACAGAATGTTGTGACTTATGTGCATAAATGTCAAATTTAGACACTAGCATTTATGTTTGCACCTAAATCTAGTCATATTGATGTCAATGTCCCTGGAAAAGTTTTCACAAATTTTCTGAAATGAAGACAAATAATCCTCAGTACCTTTAAACTCTCCAGCCTTTGTTAAAGAAACTATTCAATTCACTTAGGAGCCCTTTTACTAAAGGATTGCAGCACAGCAATGGACTTGTTGTGAGCAACCTAGAACTACCGCCGGTCCAACGTGGATGCCAGCGGTAGTTCTACCCCTCCCCCCCCCAGTGCATGCCATTTACGGCACTAGTGGAAATATTTAAAAAACATTTCTGCAGGAGGTTACCTGGCGGTAATCGGGCAGAAACAGAGAAAAATGTAGGCAGATAAAGACCATATGGCCTATCCAGCCTGCCCATCCATGCCATCTAGTCTCCCTATCACTCCCTTAGAGACCCTATGTACTTGTCTCAAGCTCTCTTGAATTCAGATACTGTTTTTATCTCCACCACTTCCACCGGGAAACTTCCAAGAATTCACCACCCTTTCTATGAAGAAGTATTTCCTCAGGTTACTTATGAGTCTAACCCATTTCATCTTCATCCTATGCCCAGGGCTGCTGAGAGGGGGGGGGGGCAGGGGGGACAACTTTCTATTCCTGTCCCCCGTCTGATATTTAGTGTGATATGATCTATGGCCATACATCCCAGGGCGTCAACTGTATGATTGTTTTGCATACAATGCTGTACCAGATCACATCACACTAAATATTGCAGGCAGACAGGAACTGCAGAGGATGAAAAAGTAGCCCTTAGCTTATGGACATTAGCTGTAAACCTGCAAACACATAGATCAGCAATGAAGTTAATGGACAAAGGAATAGAAGTTTTGTTTTTGTTAGATATTTAATGAGTTTAAACAATCTTGAAGGATTGAGACCCATCTGAAGAAGAAAGTATTGCTTCCTAGCAGTGTTTGTCCTAGGCTCAATAGCAGTCAAGGAGATTTTATGGCAAAGTCTTTCAGCACGTCAAAGTTTCTCTTAAGCCCAAATGGAACAAAGGGTGGGATTATCTAAATTTATGAGTATCCAAGGCAGAATTTAAAACAATATTCCAAGACTGAACTTGCTCAGCAAAGTCATCTGATACCAATAAATTCTCTGCCTCTGCCTGCTAGTTTGGAAGCATAACCCACTTGTCTGGACTGGTCTAGCAGGATGATAAGGAATGTGCATTAATTGGCAAATAATATTCAGCTTAGTATATAGGGACTTTGGGCTCATGTGTTGCAAGAACTGGGTATTTTATTTTATTTCAATTCATTTAATATATTTATTTGTCTTTCTATACAAGAATGTCCTACACAGATTCCAAGCAAACATACATAAGCTTATGACTGAAGAGTAGTAAATCACCGGGACCTGATGGTATTCATCCCAGAGTATTAATAGAACTAAAAAATGAACTTGCGGAGCTACTGTTAGAAATATGCAATCTGTCCCTAAAATCGAGTGTAGTACCGGAAGACTGGAGGGTAGCCAATGTTACTCCGATTTTTAAGAAGGGTTCCAGAGGAGATCCGGGAAATTATAGACCGGTGAGTCTGACGTCGGTGCCGGGCAAGATGGTGGAGGCTATTATTAAGAATAAAATTGCAGAGCATATACAAAAACATGGACTGATGAGACAAAGTCAGCACGGATTTAGTGAAGGGAAGTCTTGCCTCACCAATCTAATGCATTTTTTTTGAGGGGGGTAAGCAAACATGTGGACAATGGGGAGCCGGTTGATATTGTATACCTGGATTTTCAGAAGGCGTTTGACAAAGTGCCGCACGAAAGACTCCTGAAGAAATTGCAGAGTCATGGAATCGGAGGTAGGGTATTATTATGGATTAAGAACTGGTTGAAAGATAGGAAGCAGAGAGTAGGATTGCGTGGCCAGTATTCTCAGTGGAGGAGGGTAGTTAGTGGGGTCCCGCAGGGGTCTGTGCTGGGTCCATTGCTTTTTAATGTATTTATAAATACCTAGAGAGGGAATAACTAGTGAGGTAATTAAATTCGCCGATGACACAAAATTATTCAGGGTCGTCAAGTCGCAGGAGGAATGTGAACGATTACAGGAGGACCTTGCGAGACTGGGAGAATGGGCGTGCAAGTGGCAGATGAAGTTCAATGTTGACAAGTGCAAAGTGATGCATGTGGGTAAGAGGAACCCGAATTATAGCTACGTCTTGCAAGGTTCCGCGTTAGGAGTTACGGATCAAGAAAGGGATCTGGGTGTCGTCGTCGATGATACGCTGAAACCTTCTGCTCAGTGTGCTGCTGCGGCTAGGAAAGCGAATAGAATGTTGGGTGTTATTAGGAAGGGTATGGAGTCCAGGTGTGCGGATGTTATAATGCCGTTGTATCGCTCCATGGTGCGACCGCACCTGGAGTATTGTGTTCAGTACTGGTCTCCGTATCTCAAAAAAGATATAGTAGAATTGGAAAAGGTACAGCGAAGGGTGACGAAAATGATAGTGGGGATGGACGACTTTCCTATGAAGAGAGGCTGAGAAGGCTAGGGCTTTTCAGCTTGGAGAAGAGACGGCTGAGGGGAGATATGATAGAAGTGTATAAAATAATGAGTGGAATGGATCGGGTGGATGTGAAGCGACTGTTCACGCTATCCAAAAATACTAGGACTAGAGGGCATGAGTTGAAGCTACAGTGTGGTAATTTAAAACGAATCGGAGAAAATTTTTCTTCACCCAACGTGTAATTAGACTCTGGAATTCGTTGCCGGAGAACGTGGTACGGGCGGTTAGCTTGACGGAGTTTAAAAAGGGGTTAGATAGATTCCTAAAGGACAAGTCCATAGACCGCTATTAAATGGACTTGTAAAATTTCCGCATTTTTAGGTATAACTTGTCTGGAATGTTTTTACGTTTGGGGAGCGTGCCAGGTGCCCTTGACCTGGATTGGCCACTGTCGGTGACAGGATGCTGGGCTAGATGGACCTTTGGTCTTTCCCAGTATGGCACTACTTATGTACTTATGTACTTATGACATACAAACAAAAAGGCTTTCAGCTGTCTTCTAAAGATAAGTAGTCCCTGCCGTTGAAAAGGCAGCTTTCCTTGTTACCACTAATCTGTTTTGTGGCACAGAAGGGATGACCAATATATCATCAGATGTCTTTAAATTGAAATTAGAGTCAAATACTTGCAGATAATCAGGGGTTTTCCTCAAACAACATATATCCCCCTATTTACTAAGCTGTGCAGCAATGCTGACACAGCCCATTCATAGTTAATGGGCTGTGTTGGCATTAGCACACAGCAGCCACTAGTACGGCTTAGTAAACAGTGGGGGATAATGCATTACATTTAGGGGCCATTTACAAAGCAGTAGTAGGGCTACTGCTTGTGTAGCACACTCCAAATTGACACTACCATCTGGGTAGCAAGCCCACCTGGTGGTAATGTTGAAGTTGGTGCACGCTGTTTCCCGTGGTAGAAAATATTTTTCTATTTTCTATCGTGGATGGCGTTCCCAGCGGTAATCAACAGTGCGGCCACATTGGCACACGCTGCATGAGTACTACTACTGCTACTTATCATTTCTAAAGCGCTACTAGACGTATGCAACACTATACATTTGAACATGAAGAGACAGTCCCTGCTCGACAGAGCTTACAATCTAATTAGGACAGACAAACAGGACAAACAAGAGATAAGGGAATATTAAAGTGAGGATGATAAAATGAGGGTTCTGAACAAGTGAATAAGGGTTAGGAGTTAAAAGCAGCATCAAAAAGGTGGGCTTTTAGCTTAAATTTGAAGACGGCCAGAGATGGAGCTTGATGTACCGGCTCAGGAAGTCTATTCCAGGCATATGGTGCAGCAAGATAAAAGGAACAGAGTCTGGAGTTAGCAGTGGAGGAGAAGGGTGCAGATAAGAGAGATTTACCCAGTGAATGGAGTTCCTGGGGAGGAATGTAGGGAGAGATGAGAGTGGAGAGGTACTGAGGAGCTGTAGAGTGAATACACTTATAGGTCAATAAGAGGAGTTTGAACTGTATGCGGAAACGGCTAGGAAGTCAGTGAAGTGACTTGAGGAGAGGGCTAATATGAGCATAACGACACTGGCGGAATATTAGTCATGCAGCAGAATGGATGAGTACCATGTGAACCCTTACTGCTAGGTCAATGGGTAGTGGTAAGGGCACAGGCAGTAAATAGCTGTGTGCTACCTTTAATTCTAGCGCATGGCCATCTACTGCCCCCACTGAAAAAAAAGCATTTTTTTCCCTCATCAGCGGTGAAAATGGCCCAGCGCGCACCAAAACACGCGCCCACACTATCACAGGCCACTTTTTACCACAGCTTAGTAAAAGGACCTCTTAATACACTGCTTTACAGGAAGCCAGTGCAGATTCTTAAGCTGTGGACTAATAGATGTCCTGATTGACCATTAGCATTCTGGAGTGCTCGCAATGATTTTTATTTATTTGCATTTACTTGATATTGCACAAAGTGCTACTAAGTGGTATATGGTATATAATATAAAATAAAATCATTCATGAGAAGAGAAAAGAAAATAGCATTTTGAAAGATAGCAGGGGAAGCAGGAGAAGAAAATAGTAGACCATTTACAACAAGAAGTTACAGAGAAGAGTTAGAGAAAGAAAGGTTAGTGAGGAAACTTGAGGAAAATGGGGAAGAAGAGAGGAATGAGGACCATAGGCACCCTGTATAAGAGGCTTGGGGAGGCTAAGCCTCCCCAGCCCAACTGTGACCTTCCCCTGCTGCCCCCACAAGCGTAGGGCTCCTTCCCTCCTGACTCAGCTCCGTTCTTCCCCCCCCCCCCCATGCGTGTTCTGCGGGCTCGCCTCTGGCTCCAGTTTCTCCCTTCCCTCTTCACACAGTGTCCTGCCTTCTCCGATGATACATTTCCTGTTTCCGAGAGGGCAGGACACTGTGTGAAGAGGGAAGGGAGAAGCTGGAGGCGAGCCTGCAGTGCCTTCTTCTTTACTGATGTCACTGCCACGGACAGTAAAAGGGTTAAATGCTTGGGGGGGGGGCAGGAAGGAACGGAGAGGAGGGCTGTTGGGAAGCTGAGGGAGGGCAGGGAGAATCGCTGGACATGGAGGGGAGGGGAGGGGGAACAGAACAGATCGCTGGACATGGAGAGGAGGGCAGGGGAAGAGAAGAGATTGCTGAGAGGAGGGGAGGGCAGGGCAGGGGAGAGAGGAGAATTGCTGGACATGGATGGATGGAGGGGAGGGCAGGGGGAGAGAAGAGATAGCTGGAAATGGATGGATGGATGGATGGATGGATGGATGGATAGATGGAGGGGAGGGAAGTCAGGAAGGAGATGCACATGGATGGAGGGGAGGGAAGGGAGGAGAAATGTTGGACATGGATTGAGTGGAGGGCAGGGAAGAGAGGAGAAATGTTGGACAAGGATGGAGGGAAGGAACGACAAAGGAAGGAGATGAACACGGATGGAGTGGAAGGGAGCAAGGAGAAATGATGGTCATGGATGGAGGGGAGGGAAGACAGAGGAAGCAGATGCACATGGATGGAGGAGAGGGGAGTGAGGAGAAATGCTGGATATGGATGGAGGGGAAATTGCTGAATTTAAGGGCTGGATTGGAACACTTTGAGGGCAGATGTTGAAACTGGAGAAAGGATAGAGATAGGGTTACAGATGGTAGACAGGACGCATAAGGACACAGAAGGACAAGGGACATGGTGAGAGAAAAAATATCAAATGGAAAGAAGACACTGCATAAAACAGAAGACACTGGGACCAAAGCTAATAGAAAAACTAAATGCTCAGTCAACAAAGGTAGAAAACATTTTTTTATTCAGAATGTATTAATTGGAATTTGTCAGCTTTTGGAAATGTGCATCTGTGATATTTTGCATGCAAGTTTCAGTTTTTCTAGTATTGCTGCATGCTGTGTCTGACTTCTCGACGTAACTTTCCGGTTCAGTATTTTGCCTTCATATCTGTTGTGTCATGTGTTTTTCATGTGTGATCAAGATGCAGTATTCTGCTAGCGTGTAGTATTTGCAGCCCTTTTTGTTTTGTTTTTTTTTTGTTTCACTAGGTTGTGTACTGGTGTTTTAGAGCCCAGTGTAATTATAGTGCTGCCTTTCCACGCATATGGTTGTAGCTTGTCCTGTCTTTGGAATTAGTGCTGTTATGGCTTGGTAAGGTTATGAGAGTGTTTTTGCACAAGTTTGTGGATAGTGTTTTGCAGTGGAGTGATTGTGTGTTGGCTTTACTGAGGTGGCACCAAAACATCAGAAAGGGTGTAGAGCCTAAATCATGACACACTACCTCTTGAAGGATCTACATATGGTCGTTAATAAAAGGAGCTCATTGTGAACACTATCCACCCTAAAGGGTGTTTTGTGGCTCTACATGAGAATTGTGATATTATGATCCCTTGTTTCAAATTGTTGATGGTCTGCATTCCATATGGGTGGTATATTGGTGTATTAGGGCCTGCCCAGTGTAATATTTATGGTACAGTAAGGTTCTGAGTGTGTTTTTGCACAAAGTTGTGCATAGTGTTTTGCAGTTGAGTGATTGTGGTTAGTATATATTTTGTGCAACCACTTTATTCTTTGACATGATACATATCTAATATCTACATGTAATAAAAGGTATTATTTGTGACTATTTATTTTTACTTATTTTTTTTGTGTTGTCAGACAATTATGGATGTAAGTTCTGCCCCTGGCCCCACCCCTAACCCCACACCCTTTAGCCTCCCCAAACAGTTGGGCCACCGACTGCCTATGATGAGGACAAAGGAAACGCTGTCTTATAGTAATTCAACTAAAGGCCTGCTGAAGTAGCTAGGTCTGGAGCAGTGGTTCTTAACCTTTTTTCGGTCAGGACACATCTGATGGACTTTGCTCGCATCTGTGACACACTGCACATATGACCCTCATGAACCTTTGGTCTGATGCATGATTGAAGCAAATCTTTAGGCAGCCCAATATACAAAGCATTACAGTCATGTATCCCTTAATCACTAATGATTACAGCACGTAGAAATTGATCTGGATTAAATAAATAGCACAGCTTACATACTAACTGCATTTTGAAAAGGGCAGCTGAGACAAGAGCATGAATTTGATCTGCAGAGAAAAGAAAGGGATCTGTCTTCTAACCCACACTTTTGGCTGACTAAATTTGAATGTGTGCCATGAAATAAAAAATGTAAAAGCACTGACCTAGATTATATAAAATAATGAAGGCCATACAGGAAGCTAATAAGAATTTCCTCACAGACAAACACAAAAACTTCAGACAAATGTCAGGACATGTACAAGAGTGAAAGGATCTAAGATTTCAAAAAATGGATGATATTCACAAGTACAAGAAAGATTTAGGGTTTATAATGCATAACTTATTTTTTTTAAAGGAAAAAACAGGTATTATGCCCAATTTTTGCCTAGGCTGTCTAGGTAGAAAAATAGATATTCAAATTGGGACGTTCACAAATTAATGTGTATTTTACAAAAGGCTCACTGAACAAATTGCCTTTTGTAAATATTTGAAGGACACTGAAACGGCATGTGTATCTGATGGCATATAGGACTGGAACAGCCATTTTATATTAAAACATGGTCAAAAAGAGCAGTATCACTTGTGGCTCTGAATTATGTAGCAGCACTTGAATGTGTAAGCAGTGAATTTTACATCCTACACATGTAAGTGCCACCTCTTCAGGGCCAGCCCAAACACTAGGCAAGACCATGCAGTTACCTAAGATGGCAGATTTTGGGGGATAGGGGTGGGGTGAGGGTGCCCAAGAGCAGCTTCAGTTAAAGCAATACAATAGATCCTAAAAGCCTTGCAAACTGAAAGAATCATCAATGAGTAATTTTATCAGCAGGAAGGGTGGGCAGTTTTCAAATAGTCAAGTTACCCGGGTATATGTTGCCCTCATTATTTGTGTGTGTAGTGTACATATACAACAAAGTTGTATATGTATACTACACACAAATAATAAACAAAGTTTAATATTTACAAGGATGATGGCTTGGGGGGGGGTGGGGGTAGAGTAGGGGATCCAAAGCCAATGAGGGAGAGGGGGATACAAAGTTGAACGTTTGCCTAGTGTGCTCAATATCTTTGCACTGACTGTGTACCTTTTACCCACAGAAGTTATGTATTCTACAAAACTGGATATCCAAGAGAACATAATTATGGAAAAGATCTCCAAAACTCTCTTAATTCTGCTGTTTGAGGTGATATTAACCACCAGAGATGTAAACACATTTGCTCCTTCATTAACTTCTCCAAAGTTTAAATTCAAAGGAGCAGTTAGCTGTCATATGTGACTCATTGCAGGCACAAATATTGATGACACATTTTTAAAAGTATGCATGTGTATATTCTGCTTTGTGTTGATGGCAATGCAGATACGATTTGTGAGTTCATACACAACTTTGTGCATTTGATGTATGTTTTTTTTTACATTCTTTACAATTGTACTCATCCACTTTCTTTTATTGATTCAGTATTGTTTTTAAACATTATTCCAGCTTGCACTTTCATGTCTGTTCCATTCACTCTCACTATTGATACCTGTGTGTACATTTATATATGTATGCCAATCTTTTAAACATTTTTATAGTAATCTTTATGTGATTTTAATTTGTACTTTTGCTCTTATTCAGACTTATATACTGTGGACTCCTGATGCAGGCACTCTAGGCAAAACACGGCCTGTGTTGAGTGCCTGTAGTGGCTGTGTATCTCTTTAAGTGTATCTACGCTAACCCTTATCAATTAAAGATTATTTAAGAGACTGTTTTGGCTCCATACTGGTCTTTGGTCATCTCTGCTGCTCTTTGTTTAGTGAAGATAACAGAGTAGACCACACAAACCAAGGGGTAGAGTAGCAGACATTTCATTAGAGCATTAGAACTAAAAACAGTGCCCTAAATCGCCGTGTTTCACCTATGTAAGACTGCATCAGGGGCAAATAACTGTTAAGCAAACATGATTGAAATTAAAACTAAATTAGAAATCAAACCATATAAATCAATGATAATTTTAAGGACATACATGGATTAATTTTATATAAGTCCTTAAATTTATCATTGATTTAATCTTATATGATTTGGTTTATATTATTTAGTTTTTAATGCCTATTATGTTTTTTATTTGCCCCTGTTGCAGCCATACATAGGTGAAACATATCCATGATGGGCACAGTTGTTAGTTCTAATGCTCTAATAAATTGTCTACTACTCTATCCACTGGTTTAAATGGTCTGCTCTGTTATCTGTAATACTTATGAAAGGCAAAACACACAGTGGATCCAAAAAGTCCTCTCACAATGAGTGTCTTCCTGAACAAGGTCTTTATTGACAGTAGCAGAAATGACCCGACACGTGACGTGTTTCGGCCGTGAGGCCTGCGTCAGGGGTCTATAAAATAATATAATATACAAAGACATGCGTAAAAATACAATTATAATTAAACCATGAATAAAAACTTGAACATCCATATACAATTTCTTGTACAAATTTAGACAAATAAAACATGTTTTATTTGTCTAAATTGTACAAGAAATTGTATATGGATGTTCAAGTTTTTATTCATGGTTTTAATTATAATTGTATTTTTATGCATGTCTTTGTATATTATATTATTTTATAGACCCCTGACGCAGGCCTCACGGCCGAAACACGTCACGTGTCGGGTCATTTCTGCTACTGTCAATAAAGACCTTGTTCAGGAAGACACTCATTGTGAGAGGACTTTTTTGGATCCACTGTGTGTTTTGCCTTTCATTGGTTTTCCTGTGGAGAGTTCACCTTCTGTGGGTGTTTGATCTGTAATACTTAAGCATTTGCAGATCCTTACCACACTTCATTCTGCTATTAGGTTGACGGCAGACACTTCTTGTAGCTCTACTGAAGTATTCTGCTGTGACCACTTGTGATGGAGAATCTCCCAGCAAGAAGTAGAAAAGTCTACAGCAGATGGCATGTTCCCCTTTCCAGGGTCAGTATTTTTGATTTCCCCTTTAACTCAGGGTAAAATAGGAGTGTATAGTCAAGGAATCACAACTTGAAAAAGATAAACACTCAAACTTGGTGGGTACATGCACCACTTTGGCAATATCTTGGTTTCAGTTTCCTTTTCTTTGTATAGACCTCTGCCCCCCCCCCCCCCCAAAAAAAAAAAAAAAATCTAACCAAGGACTATGGGAGCTTTATGCAAATGAGCTCCTCCACCTTTACTACTTTTCAAAAGAAGGTCCCTTTCCTTTAAGTAACTTTTCCTGAATCAGAGTTTACCAGGGAAACCAGTCTATGCCTCAGTCTTTGGGCAATAAAGAAGTTCCCAAATTTCTTGCTTCCCCAGTCTCATTCCATGAAAATGCTTGTGCAAAAACTACTCAGCACCCAAAAATATCTATTTCATATCTTTCTGTTTGCCCCCCCCCCCACTTACAAGCCTGGGGCTCAAACAGCTAGAAGATCCCTCGCCCAATTGCTTCATATAGAGAAGGCCTGACTTCTATATGCCCTATCTCATCTGCTAGCAGCAATCACCCCCCACCCTTGACACACATTTTATTTACAAAGCAAGCAGCTGGATTACCAGCTTTTCAATTGTCCAGGAGCAACAGTGACTCAGTTGTTGATACAATGCACAAGCCTTTCAGGCGTCAGTTTTCTATTTCTGTTCTTCACATTCTTCAGGTGTTATACTGATTGAGCTCTCAAACTCCATGGACTTCTTCCTTACTTCATCTGGAGTATTAGTGGCTTCCACTTCCATGGGTTGGGGAAAATGCTCCCCTCTTCCCCTTCCCAGTCTCAAGTTCTAGGAGTTTCAAAGCCCTCCCCCTTTTCAGGAGGTTCCCTCCCAATCTGTCTGGGTTAAAGGATTTTTCCTGAAACCTTCTTCACCTTTCCTTTGGTGCTTCGTAACCTATTACAAAGAGCCCTGGGTGCCCTCTGTTGGCTGCAAGTTTACTTGCAGTTGGATTTCTTATGCTGTCTATTATTCCATAAAGGGGTAGGAGAGCATTGAACTTGAGGTGGCAGGGCCCTCTTCTCCTCCCTCATATATATACCCCATAATTTACCCTTTTCTCATGCTTAATAATAGTTAGCATATGAATTACAGCCCACTAACCTACCAAATTCTATATATGGTGCTCAAAATTGCATATGCAAATTTGGCGCACACCTAATTTGCATGTGCCATTTATTGGTGGCAGACCTGCCCTGGGCCCAGTCCAGTCTCTGGGGCCCTTCCTTCTCTTATGTAGCTGATGTGACCCTGTAGCTGTTTCTCTGTGGTGCTCACTGCATTTTACCTATTCAAGGGAGCCATATTTGGAAAGGACGACAGGGCTACCTGGTGGGGATCCACCACCAAAACAGCACTACTGCCGAGAACAACTGGGCACCATGCGATAGGCTTGCTCTTGGTGCGTGCCGTTTTACCATGCTACAAAAGAGCAATTATTTTGTAGCCTGAGGGATGAGGCATGACCATTGGTAATGAGGTAGCACACAACCATGGCAATGCACTTCCCGATAGCCACCAGAGTAGCACATGAGCCTTTACTATCTAGTGATTAGGTGGCAGAAACAGAGGGACTCACATAGTACTAACCACACACTAATTGTAACAGTGATGTCAGTAATGGCTGTGCACAATGTCCAAATCACTTTTGGAACACAAAGGAGTGGAGGAGTGGCCTAGTGGTTAGAACGCTCTTGCAATCCAGAGGTGGTCGGTTCAAATCCCACTGCTGCTCCTTGTGATCTTGGGCAAGTCATTAACCCTCCATTGCCTCAGGTACAAACTTAGATTGTGAGCCCTCCTGGGACAGAGAAATATCCAGTGTACCTGAATGTAACTCACCTTGAGCAACTACTGAAAAAGGTTGTGAGCAAATCTAAATAAAGGAAAAAGAGCCCCGGCCGTGTAGGAATCCTTCACACCAAGCTATCACAGGCCACTTTTTCCACAGTTTGGTGACAGGGTCCCACCCACAGAGCATTCGCTGCCATTCACACAGCATTCTCAGTACACCAGTTCCTCTACAAGATGTGACTGGCTACTTTCCTACATTGAAACATTAACATGCAATAGAGGTCATTGCCACGTGCCAATAACACACACACACACACACACTGCTTAACATGGCATGTCAGTAGCACAGCCCATATATAATGTTCAACCGAGATAATGTGACTCTGCCCCACTACATACTATTGCCAATACTGCGCTGATTTCAAACACAGCGCGCATCAAAACCGGCACCAACCCGGCGCTATGCACATCTGCGCTAGTTTTCCTAGTGCACTTAGTAAAGTGCCTCAAAGCACGCCCTGCAAGGAGCAAGGGAACTCTACTTACTGCCACTGTAGAACTATGGAGAAGTATTTTTAAAAAATTGCTTGCAGTTGTTATTGTTTGTTTTCAGATTCTTGTTTGGAACATTAGCCTTTATATATGCCTTTAACCTGAATGCAAATTTGCTGTTTTAAAAAAAATTCAGTTTGAATATGGTTTGCCTTACATCAGCAGTTAATTATTTAGAATCCTGAGTAACCATGGAGAACCGCTGAGGATCCATTTGGACTGACTGAGGGCTCACCTGGGACACTCATTTCAGAAAATGTGAACCTACAGAAGAGAGAAGAAAAGGATGATTGTATACACAGTAAGGGCATTTTAATATTCTTTTCATCCTGATAGGCACATTCCCAAGGAGAAAAAAAAACCTATAGAGGCTGATATATAAAAGTTTTGTTATCTTAAAAACAAAATAAATCAGGTGCATAGGGATATGGTTGACCACTTTGCATGGGGATCACTAATTTTATATTAAGTTCTAGGATGTAACTGACTTTTTAAAATGCCTCTTCCATATTAGCAAGGCATGCAGTAAGACATAGAAGGGATGCAATAACATTGACTATTAGGCATTCTAATAGCAGTGGCTCTCAAACCAGGTCCTGGAGGCAGCCCAGCCAGTCAGGTTTTGATGATATCCACAAAGAATATTCATGGAGAGATTTGCATGTACTGCCTCCACTGCATGCAAATTCTCATGAATATTCCTGGTGGATATCCTCAAAACCTGACTGGCTGGGCTGCCTCCAGGACTAGTGGGCAAATGATCAGAAGCAAACGCAAGCGCTAGAGACTGTTAGCACCATATTAGCTCCTGTGTTTGCCACCACTCCATGATAAGAGCCCCCGAGCACATGAAACAATACGCTCGCAGGCTCTGAATGCAACTACCATCAAATGCATGCAAACAGGGTTAAACCTATTCATCTCCAATGATCAGCGACCAGCTGCGCAAAAGATTGGCTTGCTGGCTGCAGCAAACCCTACACCAGCTTGGAGCTGGCGTTACGGTTTGCAGACCATTGGGGAGGAATAGTGAGCCCTGTCCAGCATGCATTTGCATGCTAGAAGGCCCCCATTCCCCCTAATGCAGCAGCACCCCCGCAGGAACCCGACCCGAGCCCCCCCCCCAGAAACAGGGGACTAGAGGTCCATTGAGTACCAGTTCCCCTAACCCCCCCCAACATCCCTCAGATGTCCCTGTTGGCCCAGTGGACCATGGGTCAATCCCCCCCACCCCACCTGGTGGTCTACCGGCCCTTTCTCACCCCCTACCTTAAGTGGAAGATGGAGGTGGCCTCCCTCCATCTTTCCATTGGTGCCGCCTCCAAAATGGTGGCGCCCCAGCTCTGCCTAGTGCATCCTGGGATGCAGTGGGGCAGGGCTTCCCACCATATAAGGGGAGAAACTCTTGCATGCATTAGCTCTGATCATAGGTGCAGTAAAGCCCCGTGTTGTTCCAGTGCTATTTTAGAGCGCTGTTTGGAACAGAAGGGGCTTTGATCATCTGCCCATACGTTTGGGAACCACTGCTTTACGGTAAGAACTATAGAGATGCTTCGTGTCTCCATCAGTTTGTGATTTTATTTCCAGTTATACACATAACTTTCCTAGAAAATCACTCTCAGACTTTAAGTTAAAAAGACAAGGTCAGAAAGACATTGACGTGTATATTGAAGTGCTGCATCTTCAAATCTGTGAGTAGGATCTGCATTTTTGGCCCATGATCGGGCATGGGTAGAAGAGGAGGAAAATTTGATTTTTATCAGGGCCCCCAGATGAGACCACATCTACAGCACGACTAAGGCTTGAGAGGACAAAAGAGAAGGATTCAGCAGGCAGGGTGGAGGGAAGAATAGGAGAACAGGGAGAGGAAGGTAAGAGGTAAGAAGTGAGAGGGCTGTAGGGAAGGAGGAGAGATGGGGGGACCATTTTGGGAGTACATGATGAGTGCATTTGTTCTTGGTGAGTCCTGGAAGACTTTTCAAACTTTGGTGGTCTGGGATAACACAATTATAAATCACACTATCCTAGGTGCTAGACAGTTTACAAGAAACATTCACAATAGAAATTAAAAAAAAACACAAAACTATACAAACAGCAAAAACAAAAGTAATCCATATAAATTAACATCATAATCTAACAAAAAGTCTGAGAAAAAATATGCCTAGAGCATTTTCCTGAACCGAAGATAGTTCTTAATCTTTCGCAGTACGTCAGGAAGTCCATTCCATAATTATGCACCTTCTGTTTAAACTTTTGACCTAATATCATCCAGATTAATCTGGTTAAAAGAAATTATACTTAATAACATTTTGTCCGCAGATCTTAACAGCTGAGGTGGACAATAAACTCTTAAAGCACTGCTCCAGTGCGTACAACTTATGTCTAGACAACAGCCTATTGGCAAAAAGGGGAGGAGTCCCCATATCACTGTCTGGGTTCTTTGTTACTGACCAGCTTTCCCTGAATCAGTTTATAATTCTGTTCCCATAGCACTGGCCATTGTAAGATTTGAGAAAATAGAGTAACATAACTTAGGGGCCCATTTACTAAAGTGTGCTAACCACCTAACATGCAGTTAACGTGCAATAAAGGTTACCACCCAAATGCTTTAAGACATTAATTTTAATAATTTTTCATTCAGGGGCATAGCATGGAAGCGCTAGCTAGCTCGTTATACTTACTGCATGTTGACTGGCTAATAATGAGTTAAAGTACCTCCTAAATAGGAGATGGTAAGTGTTCCTACATAAACTCTCTGTAGTTACCACATACTAATGATAGCATTAGCATATGACCTGCAAAAAAATTTGCAGTCATCATGTGGTAATTCCCATGTTACTTGGAGGGGCATAATTAAACAGGGCGCCCAAGCTTTCCTGAGGGCGTCCTCGCGAAGGGGCGGGGAAACTCGTATTATCGAAACAAGATGGGTGGCCATCTTTCGTTTCGTAATACGGTCGGGGACGCCCAAAATCTCCACATTTAGGTCGACCTTAGAGATGGTCGTCCCTGGTTTTCGGTGATAATGGAAACCGAGGACGCCCATCTCAGAAATGACCAAATCCAAGCCCTTTGGTCATGGGAGGAGCCAGCATTTGTAGTGCACTGGTCCCCCTGACATGCTAGGACACCAACCGGGCACCCTAGGGGGCACTGCAGTGGACTTCAGAAAAAAGCTCCCAGGTGCATAGCTGCCTTACCTTGTGTGCTGAGCCCCCCAAAACCCCCCAAAACCCACTCCCCACAACTGTAAACCACTACCATAGCCCTTAGGGATGAAGGGGGGGCACCTAGATGTGGGTACAGTGGGTTTCTGGTGGGTTTTGGAGGGCTCAAATTTACCACCCCAAGTATAACAGGTAGGGGGGGGATTGGCCTGGGTCCGCCTGCCTGAAGTGCACTGCAGTATCCATTAAAACTGCTCCAGGGACCTGCATACTGCTGTCATGGAGCTGGGTATGATATTTGAGGCTGGCATAGAGGCTGGAAAAAATATTATTATTTTTTTTAGGGTGGGAGGGGTTAGTGACCACTGGGAGAGTAAGAGGAGGTCATCCCCGATTCCTTCCGGTGGTCATCTGGTCATTTAGGGCACATTTTTGTGACTTGGTCGTAAAAAAAAAAATGGACCAAGTAAAGTCATCCAAGTGTTCTTCAGGGACGCCCTTCTTTTTTTCCATTTTCGGCCAAGGACGCCCATGTGTTAAGCACACCTCAGTCCCGCCATCGCTACGCTTCTGACACGCTCCCTGGAACTTTGGTCCCCCCCGCAACGGAAAGCAGTTGAGGGTGCCCAAAATCGGCTTTCAATTATGCCGATTTGGGTGACCCTGGGAGAAGGACTCCCGATTTGTGTCGAAAGATGGGCGCCCTTCTCTTTCGAAAATTAGCCCAAAAGTGTTAACTGCAAATTTTAGCACAGTTTAATAAATGGGCTCCTTAGTAACATATGGGTCAATGTTCAGCCAGAGGTGGATAGATGTTGACCATTGACGGCTAAATTAGGCCCTGGTATTCATTCTCAGGCCAAGTCTGGGCATCGGCATTGAACATTAGTGGCAGACCACACTCGTGCAGGCTGCCAGGGCTTATGCAGGTCACTTATGTAGGTCATGGCTGAATATTGGCCTGGACCTGCATAAGCAGGTGTGCATGTCCCCCCCTACACCCCTCCAACACATCCTCCAAGCCATCCTTCCAGCCCTAGCATATCCACTGATCCCCCTCCCCCCCTGCACATCCACCAAGGCCCCTCCAATTTTATTAGGTCACCCTGGGCATACCTTATTCCCTGGTGGTCCAGTGGGGAAATGGGGGCAGGAGTGAACCCCAGTAACTCCTGCCCCCTAATGGCTCCATTATAAAAATAGCTGCTGTGACCCCCTAGTGGTATTCTTGCGGCAGCCATTTTTACAATGGAGCCACTAGGAGCAGGAGCAAGTGGGGTTTGCTCCTGCTCCCATTGCCCCACTGGACTACCACGGAATAAGGTAGGCCCAGAGGGGCCTATTTATTTATTCATTAGGATTTATTTTTATCGCCTTTTTGAAGGAATTCACTCAAGGCGGCGTACAGTAAGAATAAATCAAACATGAGCAATAGGCAATTACAGCAGTAAAAATATTCAAATAACAATACAAAGTGTGGCATAGTATACTACTTAACAATGTCAACACATTAAGTAACAGAACATTTTAATCGACAGTGAAGGGTATAAGCAAAGATGGAACATATAGATAGGTAAGAGAGGAAGAAGAGTTAGAAAGTAAGGCGATTAATTTAAAGAAAGGTGCACATGAGGTCAGAGAGATGGTTAAATATTATATCAGCTAGGGTAGGAGTGGATAAACATATTTGAATTGAGATGGGGCCTCAGAGAAAGGAGGGGGATTGGAGGATGTGTGAGTGAGGAGGCAATCACAAAGGGACTCTGCAGGCCGGGACCTGGAAGCTACATGGATGCTGACTGATATTCAGTGCTGGCACCAGCATAGCTAACTGGACATAGTTAGGACTGCTTTTTATGTAGTCCTACATGCCCAGTTAGCTATGTTGGCACCTGCATAATTCCCAGCTCTGCCCCCTGTACCGCCCCTCACCTGCCCACTTCAAACCTGGCTGGCCAGAGCCAGTATTTAGTGGGCCAGTTAAGTGTTGCTGATTATCAGAAGTTAGGCAGCCACAGGCAATTTAAGTGGGTAGGATCCTCTCCGGGCTGCTTAAATTGCTTTGAATATCAACTGGATAGTAGACGAGGGGAGATAAAGACCAATTGGCCCATCCCTTCGGCCCAGACTGAGACTCTCTTGGTTTTCTGCTTCTTGGGTAGATGAATACACTAATTCCCAATAGTACTTTCCTCTCCAATTTCCTATCTCTCTTTTTCCCCCTTATTTGTTCTCTGAACTCATTATCACCAATAAGGATGTGCATTCTTTAGTGTTCATTTGGTTCTTTAGCATGTCTTAAAAAATGTAAAGCATGCAAAATTGATTTAACATGCATTAAGTCAATTTGTGAGGATTAAAAAGTTCTGTGTGTTAAATTTTTTTATTTTAACATGAATGTGTGAAATGAACCAAAGGGAAAAAGGTCAAAAACCCAAACATGAAATGACTTTTTCCCCCCTTATGCACAGCCCTAGCTGTATGTCATTTGCACACATTTTTTAAATACCATGGCTTTGCTTGTCACTACCTCTGTCAGTAGGCTGTTCCAGGCAACCACCTACCTTCTCATTCAACAAATATTTTTTCAAATTTTCTCTGCATCTCTCTCCTTGCAACTTTACATTCTCACTCCTTACCCCTGAATTTACACTTCTGTGGAATAATTCAGCTTCCTGTATTCTTTCTTTTTTTAATTTAATTTTATATTTATTGAGCTTTACAAAAATATATCCCAACATTTTGAGATAAACAAGAAATATAGAAAATTTACAAAGCAAAAACAAATAAGTAAAGAAATTAGATTTAAACTTTCATCCACAAATAATATCAAAAAGCTTTAAAAGTTTCTCTCATGTCTCCTAGTTCCTTCTTTTCTCTTGTGAGTACATTTGAGGATAATTATACAAGGAGCCATCGTTCTAGGCACACTGATATTTTAGTCATTTACACATGTAAGTGACCACTTATGTATTTATTGGGATTGGGATGAATTTAAATGACCTTTTATAAAATACTAACTAGTATGAAAGTATCATGGTGCATACTTTCACTGTGGTTGTGCACAGCAGTAGAAAGTGGGCAAAACATGGGCATAATTCTATAAATAGTGCTCAAAATTTGGCACTGGAAAAAATCAGCATGCAGGCTCTGTATCATTGTAGCAGCCTGTTCTGAACTGCCTCCATTCCCTCAATGTCTCTGAGAACATAAGAATAGCCATACTGGGTCAGACCAATGGTCCATCTAGCCCAATATCCTGTTTTCAACAGAGGCCAATCCAGGTCACAAGGACCTTTAAGAAACCCATTTAATAGCAGCATTCCATGCTACCAATCCTGAGGCAAGCAGTAGCTTCCCTCATGTCCATCTCAATAACAGACTATGGACTTTTCCTCCAGGAACTTGTCCAAACCTTTTTTTAAACCCAGATATGCTAACTGCTGTTGCCACATCCTCCTTCAGTGAGTTCCAGAGCTTAACTATTCTTTGAGTAAAAAAAAAAAATTCTTCCTATTTGTTTTAAAAGTATTTCCATGTAATTTCATTGAGTGTCCCCTGGTCTTGATCTCTACCAGGTACAAGATCCAGAAGTGAATATATAATAAAGCTTTTAAATAAATAAATACCATTCAAGGCACAGGCTTGCAAATAGTCTACACAGAGGCAATATTACTTTTGTTTTCCCTGCAAATAGTATCCCTACTTATGCAATCAAGCATACTGTTAGCTTTTCCAGATGCTCCCTGGAGGTCATCTGAGATGATTACTTTTAGATCTCATTCCTGTTTGACAGTTTCCAGTTCTTGACCTTCTAATGGATACAGAATGTGGCAAATTGAGTTTTATATCCCAAATGCATAACATTACACTTTTTTCCCATTGCTGTTTATTTATGTCTTTCTAAGGGGAGGCCACTTTTGTTCTCTCCACTCATTCTTCAAACATTTACGGCCCTGTTTACTAAGTCGTGCTAGAGGTGCATTAGCATTTTTAGCGTGCGCTAACCATTAGCACGCAATGTGTAGGCACCCACAATATTCCTATGGGCAACCTACACAGTTAGTGCATGCTAATTTTTTTTGCACGTGCTAAAAATGCTAGCGCACCTTAGTAAACAGGGCCCTTAGTGAAAATAGGGGCATATGTAAAGAACACCTTTGGAAAAGTATGCATTTCATGAAGTGCACAGTTACAATTTTGTTCGAGCTGACATTTTGCATACCAGTTATAAATTGTTACAGAAAACTCCTAATTTCATAAAGGACACTTTGAGATGTGTGTGCAGATTTGGGCAGGCACCCAAATTGCATATGCAGCTTAATTGAATTATTAGCCAATTAGTACCAATAAATGGCTTTTTAATAAGCTATAATTTATTTATTTTGCTGCATTTGTATCCCACATTTTCCCGCCTATTTGCAGGCTCAATGTGCCTTACATTATGTTGCAATGGCATCACAATTAACAGAGTAAGAGGTTCAGCATATAGTTACAATTAATGTGCAAAAGGTAAATAGGGTAAATAAAATGATAATACATATATAAGAGAGAGCAAGATAAGATATAATGTTCAATAATGATAATATGATAAAATAATCAAATTAGAAGGGATCAATATTGGTTGGTTCTGGTATAGATTAGGAATCAAGTCATTAAGAAGGACCTATGAGTGTAAATTTAGGTGTGTGATCTGCACTTACATTTTACTTGCGTCCTGAAAAAGGGGGCGCAATTCGGGGTGGCTCATGGGAGTGTTTTTTTTGGTTATGTAAGCAATTATAGAATAAGGGAGCAGTGTGCACCTAAATTTAGGTGTGGGCATTTGCACCACATTTTTGTTGGTGCAAATGGACGTGCCTAAATTTAAGCGCTATAATAAGTAACAAAGAAATAATAAACAAAGAATAAATTCTATAAACTGTGCCTAACTTTAGATGCAACTTATAGAATAGCGCTCAGCTTTTTTTTCAGTGACATTTATAGAATTTAGCCCAAAGTGCATATTTTCACAATAATATATTTCTTTTTCCCCATGTGTAAGGCAGTCGATACATTGTATTTATGAAATATGCACCATTTGTGAATTGTTTTTTGGAATACCAGAGCACTGCATAGCCTTTCACATGGACCATGTTTAGCGCGCCCACAATTTTAGCGTGGGCTACAAACGTGAGCGCACCTTAGTAAACGACACCCTCAATGTGTAATTAAACTCTGGAATTCATTGCCAGAGAATGTGGTAAAAGCAGTTAGCTCAGCAGTTTTTATAAAAAAGGTTTGTATAGTTTCCTAAAAGAAAAATCCATAAGCCATCATTAAGATGGACTTGGGAAAATCCACTGCTTATTTCTACAATAAGCAGCATAAAAATCTGTTTTACTGTTCTGGGATCTTGCCAGGTACTCGTGACCTGGACTGGCCAACTTGGAAACAGGATACTGGGCTTGATGGACATTTGGTCTGTCCCAGTATGACAACACGTTCTTATGTACTCGCTATGGCCTTAGAATACATGTTAAGAAAGGGGGTGGAATTTGATATACTGTGGTTAGAATCAAAGCAGTTTGCAATTTAAATATAGGTACTTTATTCTCTGGGGGAATGGAGGGTTAAGTGACTTGCCCAGAATCAAAAAGGAGCTGCAGTGAGAATCAAACCTGGCCCCCCCCTGGTTTTTAGGCCATTGCACTAACCTTTAGGTTACTTCTCCACTCTTATACTCCTAGAGGAGTAGCCTAGTGGTTATAGCAGCAACCTGAGAACCATAGAAACCAGGGTTCAAATCCTAGCTTTTCTACTACTGTTCCTTGTGGTCTTGTGGAACTCTCTTTCCCCCTCCATTGCTTCAGGTTCAACCTCTAAATAGGGAAATAACTTGTGTATCTCACAGGAACTTGTTACAGCTTGGAAAAGGCAAGTTATTAAATCTAAATCTAGAATTCAAGGCTCCTGCTATGAGTTAGTGAGTGGACATGTTAATGAGTATAATGACATATAAATGAAATGATAATGAGCTCTCAGAAGCTAATCAATCTTTTCAATAACTCCTGTGCTAATTAACAACTGCATAATTACTCTATACTTCAACTAAAAGGGTCTCACCTACTCCAGATCACATATTGGCCAATGATTGCACACACAATTAAAGACATCTGCTGGTCAGAGACAGGTTGTTATTGAAAATGCAGGCTGCTGCAGTAAGGAATTAGAGCAATCAGGGAGAAGAAGATATGGGGGGTGGGGGAGAGAGAAAGAGAAAGAGAGAGAGAGAGAGACAGACAGACAGACAGACAGAGAGAGGTAGAAGGGGTGTGGCGATCAATGTTGCCAGGGCTGTGGGTTCCCATCGAATTGGGCTCCTTCCCGCGACCCGCTGCGGCTTTTTCACGCTGCGTGCGGGTTGCGGGATTTTGGGCGGCTTCTTCTTGCCCCGCAGGCGGTTTTTTCACCCGCCGTGGTTTTTTTCCGCTGGTTTTCCACGGCCGCGATGATGTCATTTATATGCAAATGACCTCATTAATATTAATGATGTCATTCATATGCAAATGACCTATCAATATTTATTAATGATAAAAATGTTCACGCTCAAAACCAGCCCAAAACCGCACAAAGTTAATTTGCATATGAATGACATCAATATTTATTAATGATGTCATTCATATGCAAATTAACTTTGTGCGGTTTTGGGCTGGTTTTGAGCGTGAACATTTTTTCCCATATGGCAACACTGGTGGCGATACGAAAGAGGAAGAAGAAGTGGGAAGAGAAATTGAGAGAGGAGGTTGAAGAGTCAGCAGAGGAGAGCAAGAAGTTAGGGCTCCTTTTCTAAGCTGCGGTAAAAAGTAGCTTGTGAATAGTGTAGGCGCGGGATATGGGCGTGCACAGAAATATTTTTCAGCGCACGTACTAAAATCACTTTAAAATTTTTTTCCGAAAATGGACGTGCAGAAAAATAAAAAATTGCCGTGCATCCGTTTTGGGTGTCTGACCTTACCGCCATCCATAGACCTAGTGGTAAGGAACCTGTGCGGTAAGGACCTACACACGTCAGATGCCACTTGGCACGCGTCCAAAAAGAAAAAAATGTTTTCCAGACGTGCATAGCAGACGCATGCCAAAATGAAATTACTGCAAGAGGCACGTTGGGCAGTAAGTTCATTTTGGCGTGAGTTGGGCGGCGCATAGAGCCTTATACAGCTTAGTTAAAGGGGCCCTTATAAGCTGAGATAATTCTCAGGTACCACTTGAAGCTCAGAAGTCTTTGGCCTTGCATAAGTGAAATAGATAAACAAAAGTAACTATAGGTGTCCCTAGCACTGAAAAGACAAAAACAGAGAAACTGCTGCCGAGTTCCGGGTATTGAGGCTGCTAAGAGTAAGGGTTGGACTAAGAAGAGAGGGATGAGGAGTGGCACTCAGGCCATCTGTTGGCATGAATTTGAAGGAGGAGGTTTATATACAGGCACTATCAGTTGTTTTAAGGAGGAGGAAATGATGTTTGAGGTGGTGCTGCTGGTTGCAGGATGACAGCACAGTTGGAAACAGAGGTGAAAGCAAACAACTAGAGGAGCAGGGATGCAAGCTGATGTTGGCCACATGTGCATCTGGAAGTCAAGGCCTGCAGCACTGGATGTCAGCTGCAGCAAAACAGGAAAGTAAGGAGGCAGATTGGAACTGAGCATGCATTAGGGGAGCAGGGTATTTGTGTTTGAGTGTGTGTCTGGTGTTGCCTACATATATATGTGTATATGTATTTGACAGACACAGTTTTGAACCTCTCTGTATAATTCCTTTACAACTTTCCATTGGGTTGGAAAGAAAAATTACCTAAGTCGCGTAGGTGCCTATGCGCGTGCAACGCACACCAATTCAGAACTTCCGCCCAGACACTGTGTGGCCTGGGTGGTAATTTCATTTTTTATGTGCGTCCAGTAAATGTTCCGGAAATATATTTTATTTTCTGGTGCGCAGAGCTAACCCGGGCGGTAATCAGCATTGTATGTGTGCTGATTATCACTCGGGCTTAATGCATGAGACACTTCTGCTATGTGCATGGGTGGTGGTAAGATCTCAGGCCCAAAATGGATGCACGCCAATTTTCATTTTGCCACACATCAATTTTTGGCCCCCTTGCAGTTGCGCAGAAGAAAATGGACCTGCACAGCGTCCAATAAACGTGTCTACAACCAACAAAGACCACTTTTTCGGCATACCTTAGTAAAAGGGCCCACCAAATGTGATAATTTTATCTAGCCATATAGATGTCACTGTCAACAGAATATGTTACGCCTACAATTGTTTCTCCCATAGCAAAGCACTGGAGCCATTTTGGGGACTTTTTATTTTTACAGGAAGCCCAGGTCCTGTCTGACCTATTTTTAAAACTTTTTCAGAGCAGTTGTGTAAGCTGGTTCCAAGAGGTACGCAACATTATTGGCGCATTAAAGGCACCATTGATAGGTGTCTAACTGTTAATGTGCATAGGCTAGCACTTAAGTGCCATAGCACCTACCTGCAAGGGGGGTGCACATGTGGGCAAAAAATGGGTGGGCCATGGGCATATTACATGTGCAGTTTATAGAACCCTATAAAATACATGCATCACTTGGCACTGCTTAAGCACAACAGCTTAATCTTGCTATTCACGTGGAGGGGTATTTCGATAGAACGTCTAAAATCACAATTTGGACGTTTTACAAAACGTCCAAATTCTGACAGAAAAGAAGGTCATTTTCAAAAAAGATAGATGTCTATCTTTTATGTTCGAAAATACTATGGATGTCTTGTGATTTGGACATCTTTTTTTTTTTGGGTCCATTTTCGAACAAAAAACATCCAAACAGAGGAGGAGTGGCTTAATGGTTAGTACAGTGGGCCTTGATCCTAGCAACATGGGTTCAATTCCCACTGCTGCTCCTTGTGACTTTGGGCAAGATCAAATGCACAAGGGGCATTTTTGGATATGACATCTAAGTCTGAATTTGGACGTTTTTTGTAAACGTAATGTACACTCTTGCTATGAAGTATGGAAAAATAGCACTCTGGTATTTAGATATATGTAATGAGACTCATCCTTTCATCTATAGATCTGAATTCAAAATCCAAATCTACTGATAAATAATAGACACAAACTCAGATGTAAAAAAAAAATAGAAAGTTGCATCAGGTAGAATAGTGGAAAAGTGACATCCAGGAAAGCAATAGGGCATCCTTGGGGGCACTGCAGTGGACTTTATAAAATGCTCCCAGTACACATCTCACCATTGCTTCCTTACCTTGTCTGCTGAGCCCCCCAAAACCCATCCAAAAACCCACCACCCCCAACTGTAAACCACTACCATAGCCTTACAGGTGAAGGAGTACCAATATGTGGTACAGTGGATTTTGGTGGTTTTGGAGGGCTCACACTTTCCTCCTTAAGTGTAACAAGTAGAGGAAGGTAGAAGCCTGGGTCCACCCTGTCTGCACTGCAGTGCACTGCACCACTACTAACATAGTAACATAGTAGATGACGGCAGAAAAAGACCTGCACAGTCCACCCAGTCTGCCCAACAGATAAACTCGCATGTGCCATTTTTTGTGTATACCTTACCTTGATTTGTACCTGTCTTTTTCAGGGCACAAACCGTATAAGTCTGCCCTGCACTATCCTCCCGCCTCCCAACCACCAGCGCCAGCCTCCCACCACCGGCTCTGGCACAGACCGTATAAGTCTGCCCAGCACTATCCCCGCCTCCCAACCACCAGCACTGCCTCCCACCACCGGCTAAGCTTCTGGGGATCTCTTACTACTACTACTTAATCATTTCTATAGCGCTACTAGGGGTTATGCAGCGCTGTACAAGTTAAGACATGGGGAAGGACAGTCCCTGCTCAAGAGAGCTACAATCTAAAGGTAACAAACTATGTAGTCAGTGTAGTCAGTGTATCATGAATGGGGAAGGTGGTTAGGCGCCAAAAGCAGGGAGAAGAGATGGGTTTTAAAATAAGGAGGATCCTTTATGTTTATCCACACATGTTTGAATTCCGTTACCGTTTTCCTCTCTACCACCCTCCCACGGGAGGGCATTCCAAGCATCCACCACTCTCTCCGTGAAAAAATACTTCCTGACATTTTCTTGAGTCTGCCCCCCTTCAATCTCATTTCATGTCCTCTAGTTCTACCGCATTCCCCTCTCCGGAAAAGGTTCGTTTGCGATTAATACCTTTCAAATATTTGAAGCTTCTGTATCATATCACCCCTGTTTCTCCTTTCCTCCAGGGTATACATTGCTCAGATCAACAAGTCTCTCCTCATACGTCTTGTAACGCAAATCCCATACTATTCTCGTAGCTTTCTTTGCACCGCTTCCATTTTTTTTAACGTCCTTCACAAGATACGACCTCCAAAACTGAACACAATACTCCAGGTGGGGCCTCACCAACGTCTTATACAGGGGTATTAAAACCTCTTTTTCTTCTGCTGGTCACACCTCTCTCTATACAGCCTAGCAATCTTCTAGCTACGGCCACCACCTTGTCACACTGTTTCGTCGCCTTCAGGTCCTCAGATACTATCACCCCAAGATCCCTCTCACCGTCCGTACCTATCAGACTCTCACCCGCCTAACACATATGTCTCCCATGGATTTCTAATCCCTAAGTGCATCACTTTGCATTTCTTCGCATTGAATTTTAATTGCCAAACGTTAGTCCATTCTTCTAGCTTTCGCAGATCTTTTTTCATGCTTTCCACTCCCTTCGGTGTGTCCACTCTGTTGCAAATCTTGGTGTCATCCGCAAAAAGGCAAACTTTACCTTGTAAGCCTTCGGCAATATCACTCACAAATATATTAAATAGAATCGGCCCCAGCACCGATCCCTGAGGCACTCCACTACTCACCTTTCTCTCCTCCGAGCGAACTCCATTTATCACCACCCTCTGGCGTCTGCCCGTCAACCAGTTCCTAATCCAGTTCACCACTTCTGGTCCTACTCCAGGGACCTGCATGCTATTCTAATGGACCTGAGTATAACATCTGAGGCTGGCAAGTAATATTTTTAATCACATATTTTGGGGTGGAAGGGGATAGTGACCACTGGGGGAGTAAGGGGGGGTGATCCCTGATTCCCTCAAGTGGTCATCTGGTCATTTGGGGCACCTCTTTTGTGGAGTAGAAGAGTAGCCTAGTGGTTAGTGCAGCAGACTTTGATTCTGGGGAAGTGGATTAATTTGCACTGCAGCTATTCATTATAAAACCAGGTCTAGCTCAAAACATCTAAGTTTTAGTCTTGGAGGCAATTTGTTTGGTTCCTTATGGCTGAAAGACGTCTAAGGAACGCCAAAGTCCCACCTTGAACATGCCCCGGCACGCCTCCTTGAGATTTAGACGTCCTTCTGATGGACATCAGAGAAAAATGTCTAAAAAGAGGTTTTGAAAATACTGATTTGGATGTTTTTGTGAGATAAACGTCCAAATGCAGACTTATGTAACTTTTTGGATGTTTTTCTCTTTTGAAAATGAGCCTGATAGTGTAAGATGGTGTGCTTAATTGTGCCAATGCCGACATATACTGGTATTCTATAATGGAATCTTGGCACCAAAATGCCATAATAGAATTGGTGCTAAGCGTAAGGTACTGGGGCACTTAAACTGCCCCATTTTTCTTTTCCCTGTGCCTTCTCCAATGCCAAATTTGTTCCATTCCATTCAGTTTTTGGAAAGCTATTTTTGCTCCCAGATGAACGGACAGATATTAGAGTCCTTCTGGCCGATATTCAGCCCACGGGTGGCAGGCTGGCTATGTGCTGCAATCAGTGCTGGGCTGTTTCTGGTGACCAGCATTGAATATCCGGGGATTTCTTTTGGCTGGTTTAAATTTAACCGGCCAAGTCAATATTCAGTGCTGGCCGGTTTAGTTTATAATGGTCAAAGATAGGCCTGCTATTTAGGCAGCCCGATTTGGCTGCCAAACTTAGCCAGTGATGTGCTGAATATTCATGGCTAGCCAGTTATATCATGCAACATAGTTGGTTAGCCTCTATCCCCCAGATTCTATATAGCGTGACTTAAGTTAAGTTAAGCACATGATAATATGACAAAGACGACAAAATGCTTCTGTGATCTTCCCTGAGAAAGCTGGAGGGCGAAATGGGTCGAGAGTTATGTGACCAGGAGTCCAGGAGTTAAGCAGACCGGATCAAATAAGAGCTATATAATTTTGTTGTGCATAAGCTCACATTTTTTGGCATTCATATATTGACCTGAGTATGATGATTTTGTGCATTAAAAATATTTAAAATATTTTGGAGGAGGTTTTTGGCCAATGATGATACAATGGCCTGGTGAGTGCTTTGAAGATGTCAGTGGCAAGTTCACTGTAGCACTTGGGCCATTTGAGGTCTTTTCCTCCTTCTGCTGTTTTTAGGAAGTTCCATTAGCAACAGAAAATATACTCTACAGTGTGTTGTTGAAAGAGAGTTTGAGATTCTGTAGAAGAGTTATTTAATTGGAAGTGATTCATGTTTAAATGAAATGTTTAAATGAAAACAAAACAGAAACAAATAAAACCATATGGAGTAAGTTCATAAGAACATACAATAATAAAGAAGAGGTGAAAGTGAAATACTACAGTACATACGTGAACCATGAACAGATTAAGACGAAAAAAATATTTGAACTTATGACTAGCCTATTGAAAACCCAAACCATACTAGCATCAACCAAAACATCAGCAACAGAATTTGGTCTGACTTTAAAGCCACCCCAAAACCAAAAGAGTTAAGCACACTACTGATAAAATACGCACATGCATACTGTATGCTAGACAAATGTCCAATTATATGATGAAAAAACCCACCAGACTGTGGTCATCGAGTGTCTCACTGACACACATCACCCATATGGTTTTGACATGAACAATTCCCATCTAACAAGGACAACATTATACTCACCTGATCCCTAAAAACACCACCAACCAACATCAGTGACATCACAAACTACAGACCAGTAGCCTCAATACCACTACTGACCAAAACGATGAAGGTTTGGAAGCACAACAACTAATGGAATACCGACCCACTCTCATCCTTCACAGTCTCAATCAGGTTTCAGACCACAATACCAGCACAGAGATGGGAAAACCACTCTGATAATAAAGTTCTAATACGCCAAGGTCAGAAAATCTACAATTCGACATGTCAAGTGCGTTCGACCTAGTAGACCACACAATACTAATGGCCCTGCTCGACAATATGGGAATCAGTGGTAACATGGTTCAATGCACCTAAATCTATGCGCTGGGATTTATGCCATGTTTTCATTGGTGTAAATGGATGCATGTAGATGTGAGGCACTTAAGTATCAACTAAGCATATTCTATATTTGACGCCTAAATCTAGGCACTGATTATAGAGTACGCTTAGTCGGTGCTGATTTCAGCGCTGATTTTTTAGGCACCATATATAGAATCTCCCCCAAAATGCCATGCAGCCCATAGGTATACAGTGGACTGGTTACCTCAAGCTAAATCCATTAGCACATCTTAGAAAAAGGACCCCTAAATGCATTACCTTTTAGTAAATTCTGCCCTAATACTTACTGTATTGTGCCTTAAACTATTAAGAAAAGTGTAAGCTAAAACAAATACCCTTACCCTTGTGGCTGGGAAAGTGGAGGGTGATGTGACTTGCCCAGGGGTCACAAGGATTAGGATTCTGGGTTCTTAGCCTAGTGATCTAACTATTTGGATGCCCCACTTTCTCTATAAATCTTACAGAATAGTCACTTGGTACTGATACTTCTATTAAAATGTGCTTTTCTCTTCCCACAATGTCTGGTTTTCTTGCATTAAGCGGTTTATCCGAGGGAATGGGATTATTTTAGATGATAACTTCTTCATTCTGCACAGTTCTATCAAGGTCATAATCCCAGTGTTTTTTTGGCAGAGCAGGCGTGTAATATTTATACAATATCTAGTAGATAGACATGCTACCTTTTTGTGCCTTTCAGTATACAAGCCTGTCAGATGAGATGTGTGATTGTTTCCACTTCAGTGGTAGAGAATCTTCATTTATCTGTTTTACTGTTTTTTTCTAGCTGACCGTGAATCATCTTGTCTTTAGACTACTAGGAACTTAATTTAGAGTTAGCAGAGCCAATCCAACTAATCATAAACTGTTCGTTAGCAACCAGAAATTTCCTGAATTCATTAAATGTATCTACAGTGAGGGGAGCCAAGAGTGAGTTTAAAAGGTGAACACTGAAACTGAGTTTTCTTGGGATAATGTGAGACAAAATGTTTTAAAAAAAGTCCTTTATCCTCCACCTTTTAAGACACTGCCTATCCACCTGGATGGTGATGACACAATGAAAGCAAGTTTGGTCCAGTGAAGACGAACTCAAAATAACCTGTTCCTAGACATCTTCCACCATCTTTGTGTGTCTCTCTTTTTAGAACGTCTTTAATCCCATATTTTAGGCGGGATTTCTTCATGTTTGAGTGACTATTAAGACAGCACTACACCATCTAAGAGGAGAATCTAGGACATAATCAGGGGCATAATTGAAAGAGAAGGGCGCCCATCTTTCGACACAAATTGGGAGATGGGTGTTCTTCTCTCAGGGTCGCCCAAATCGGCATAATCGAAAGCCGATTTTGGGCATCCTCAACTGCTTTCCATCGTGGGGATGACAAAGTTCATGGGGGCGTGTCGGCAGCATAGCGAAGGCGGGATGGGGGTGTGGTTAAGAGATGGGCATGCTCGGATGATAATGGAAAAAAGAAGGGCGTCCCTGACGAGCATTTGGCCGGACTTTACTTGGTCCCTTTTTTTTCACGACCAAGCCTTGAAAAGGTGCCCGAACTGACCAGATGACCACTTCGAATCGCAATTTACCAAAAATCAGCCTGGCTGCTGTGTTTGAGTGGTCTGGAGTTCTTTGTGAGTTGTTCCTTGCATCCTGCATAGATTCTGTTGCAGTAATCTACATGGCTTAGTACCATTGATTGTATTAGGTTGCGAAATATTTCCCTCGGAAGAAAGGTTTCCACAATGAATAGAACATCTTCTTTGTTGTGGAGTTCACTTGGCTCTCGAGTGTGAGGTTGTGTCGATAGTGACACCCAGTATTTTCAGACTGTCTGAGGATAGGGAGGGAGTTTTCAGGGGTGATTAAGGTTGTGGGTTTGTACGTATTGTGTTGAGATGAAAGGATAAGGCAGTGTGTTTTTTCAGTGTTAAGTTTCAGCTGAAAAGAGTTTGCCCATGAGTCCATGGTGTTCAGACCAAGTTTGATTTCATTGGCAATTTCGGTTAGATCATGTCTAAAGGGAATGTATATTGTGACATCATCTGCATAGATGAACGGGTTGAGACCTTGCTTTGGTAAGGACTTGGCCAGTGGGATCATATATATGCTGAAAAGTATTGATGATAGTAGTGATCCTTGAGGTACTCCACAGTCTGCTTTCCAAGGTGGGATATGTTTAAGATTGATTTCACTTGGTATGTTCTGGTGGTTAGGAAACCCTGATCCAGCTAAGTACGTTTCCGCCAATACCGAAGTAGTCTAAGAGTCTTAGTATTATGTTGTGGTTAATCATGTCGAATGTGCTCAACATATCGAATTGGAGGAGAAGTATACTTTTACATATGGCTATTTCCTATTTGAATTTGGCCAGGAGAGTGATTAGCACAATTTCGGTACCATGGAGGGGCAAAATCTCGATTATGACTGATGTAGTATTGAGAACTTGTCCATGTAGTCAGTAATCTGTTTAGTTACATTCAGGGCTTTTTTGAGGGGGTACTTGGGGGTACTGAGTATTGGCACCTTTTCCACTGTCTGCTAAACTTGACCCATGGTTCTCCTATTTTAATGAAAGAGCTCAGGTTCTACATACAAATTCTGCCTTGTCATAGATTCTATGAGTGGTTGCAGGGGTGCTGGCTATTGTAGGGTGGGTCCCTCAATGATCACTCCACCCCTGAAGGGTGGCCTGGCATTTGAGTACCGGCACCTTTTTTGCTAGACAAAATGCACTTCCATGCTCTCCATCAGTTTGACAGTCAGTGGGATAGATGCGACTGGTCGGTAGTTGATGAGTTTGGTTGTTTTTTTCTTAGTGTCTTTTGGGATTGGGGTGAGTAGGATGTTGCCGTATTCCTCAGGAAAAAGACCATGCTGGAGCATGTAGTTTAGGTGGGATGTGAGGTCTGTTAGGAAGCGATCAGGGGGCGGATTTTAGCAGGTAACTGGGGCAGGTATGCAGTTTGCAGTGGGTACTGGAGAACCTTTTGATCGCCTGGGTGACTGTTTCGATGGTGAGGGGCGTGAAGTTTGACCAGGTTCGATCAGCTGGGTATTCTCCAGGGTTTGGATCCAAACAATTGATGAAGCTCTCAATATCAGTATTGTCGTGAGGTAGCGTTTTGTGTAGGTTTGTGATTTTTTCCTTAAAGTAATTAGCGAGTTTGTCTGCATATGGAATGTCTGTATTGGTTGTAGTGACCACTGTAGTATCTAGTAGTTTGTTCACGAGTTGGTATAGTTTCTTCATGTCTTATAGTCAGGCCCTATATTCGTTTTATAGTATGTTCTCTTGATTGCTTATCTTTGTATCTGTTTCCATGCGTTGAATGTGTGTTCATTTTTTATTTTTTTCCATGCTCATTTGAGTTTCCCTGGATTGTATTTTTAGTTTTTTCAGTTCATCGTTAAACCATGGTATAGAGTTATGCCTATGTGAGGTTCTAGTTCATAAGGGCGCTATTTCGTCAAGTGTGTTTCTGCATCTTTTATCCCATTCTGTGAGATAATGTGTGGAGTCTGTTTTGCGCTGTCCATTCTTTTTGTATATCTGTAGCCAGAATATTTCCGGGTCTATTTGGCTTCTGGTAGTGTAGGTTGTGTGTTCTTGTTTGCGGCTTGAGCCCTTTTTCCGCCATTTTAGTGATAGGTTTAATTTGTAGTGATCGGTCCATGGTGTATCTGTCCATTTAATGTTCTGTTATTATTAGGTTTTGGTCTGTTGGTAGTTTGTGTGAGATAAGGTTGTGAGAGGGGATAAGGGAACAGGGGGGGGGGGGGTACAGGCAGAGGAGAAGATAAGGCCCAGAGGAGGGGACAACCCCGATTCTTAGCTCAGGGAGTTCCACATGTCAGGAGAAAGCATAGATCATTTTCCCCAGAGGGCTGGAGGCAGGGTAAAACCTACGATTCCCAGCAACCCTTGAGGAAGGTCTTGCAACAGAATCAAAGACTTCCTATCCCAGCAGCGCCTAGTGGAGCCAAGGGAAAGGCAGGTAAAGGTGAAACCGAAGACACGGAGGGGAGGCCAGAAATGGAGGGGGAGCCTGTAAGCAGAGCTAATCTGGGGGAAGAGATCAGCTTGGGAATGGAGGGGCAAGGAGCCCATTGAATGGAAGGGGGAAGAAAAGGAGAAAGAAGTGAGGCAAGAGGAGCCGATGGAGATTGCAGCTCTAGCAAGATCCACAAGTAAAAGGTTCAGACAGCAGGTAACCGCTTGGTGCGGGGTCTTGTTAAACAAGGGAAGGCAGTGGCTATCGTGGAGGAGCCAGGGAGCAACAGGGTCAAGTGGGAGGAAGCCATAGATAGAGCTGCCAGAGGAGGGAGGGGACCCCTGGGAGCTCTCTGCCTCTGAACTGCTGAGGGGATTTCTAACTGCTTGTTTGAACTGCCTGTTTGGAAGTGCTGTTTTCTTTGAACTGCTTGTTTTTCTTTGTGGAATGTTTTTTGCTTTTGGGATTACTTATTTTGAATTGCATCATTGAGACGGCTGAGATTCATGTCCTGTTGGTTATGAACTGCATTTTGAAGCTGTGGAAATTCCTGAACTGCTTTGCTTTTGGAACTGCATTATTAAAAAACTACTTTTTCTAAACTGTTTTGGGATTGCATTCTTGAAACCGCTGGGATAATTTCCCTGGCGGATATCTCAGGAGCGGTGCTGGAATAGTACTGCTGACGTACCTCAGGTTGGAAGGTACCACCTGGAGGATTACAGGTAGTTGTACCTAAGTGGAATATCATATAGAAACTTGGGCCGGAGGCCAGTTTTCCTCGAGAGGAGCGGAGGGATCCTTCACAAAGGTCCAGTGTATGCCCTTTCACATGGGTTGGATGCATTTGTGGCCATGTGAGGTCCCATGAATGGAGGAATTCCTTACATTCTCGTGCGTTGGGGGGAGTTTGGGTCTTCTAGGTGAAGGTTTGATGTCTCCTAGTATTAGTATGTTAGATTTGTTCGCACATGTGTTTGAGATGAAGTCAGTGAAGATAGTCTGACTTTCGTTCCATTTCCTGGTGGTCTATAGAACAGGACAAATTCAAGTGATCAAGCAGGGTTTTGTTGTGGATTCTGATTGAGGTGATTTCAAGTTGGGGTGTTATGGACTCGGTAGTGGTTTCTATGGTAAACTGGGATCGATAAATTAATGCGACGCCTCGGCCTCTTTTTTCCTTTCTGGTCCAGTGGATGATTTTATATCCTGGGGGGGCAAAGATCTAGAATTATGTGGTCCTTTTGATCATGGATCCAAGTTTCAGTGATGAAGAGTAGATCAAGGTTTGCCGACATGATCCATTCTGTTGCTATGTCGTTTTGTTTACTACGGATCTGGCATTGATGTAACCCATTGGTATTTTTTGGTATTATCGAAACGAAAGATGGACGCCCATCTTGTTTCGATAATACAGGATGTCCCGCCCATTCATGGAGATATCCTCAGAGATGGGCGTCCTTAGAGATGGTCGTCCCAGTTCGATTATGCCCCTCCACGTAAGCATTATGCTGTCATTGTTAACACAATTTTACACTTTGGCAGGGTGCAATATTAAATCATGTATTATTATCATTATTAGGTTTAGTAACTTAGATCGCACTGAACTCTTCTCTACGTCGCACTGTCAACACAGTGGAGCAAATTTGATCACATAGCTGTTTTTAAAAAATGGAACTAGGTGTTTATGTGGACACTTGCTTTTTCAGAGACACACAGATAATGTCTGTATATCGCAGGTAACGTTTAAGATCTTTGCCCTTGCTGAGATTATATTTGAACATCTGTTAGGATTAGAGGAAAATGTGCACTGCATGTGATGGTATTTATCACAGACTTTTATTACCTGCAGTAATTTCAAACTGGCAACTTGAAAAAGAGAACAGAGTGTAACCTTCTTTCAAACAGCAAACAAAGGAAATTGTCAAATCAGATAGAGAGCGACGCTACAAACCTATCTGGAGGAACTTAGGAGCAAAATTAGCGGGAAAGCCATCCTAATCCTGCAACCAACTAGACCTATGCGGCTCGACAGAACAGTCCGATATCGGTGGACCAGAGCAGGCAGACGCGGATCAACAGTGCAATCAAATATCGGCACAAAACAGCGCTCTCCAGCCCAGAAGGACAGCATAATCTCACCCTCATCACACTCGACGACAACCAGCTGAGGAATCAGCACAGTGGTGCGCTCCAAGGCTGCAGGAACACTGGAAGCAGATGAACCGCGAAAGGTGAGCTGCTATTCAAAGTCGGGGTCCACACCCTGCGAAAGCCCAGTTCTGGATGGCCCGACACCCATACTGCAGGCACCCTACACAAAATTACTGGCACCCTATTCAGAGTTGCACGACCCATCATTGAAGAATGTCAGCCCAGAACCAAGACCTCTTACCTGGGGGTAATATGGCAAGTATGTGCCCTCTACTCTGTTCCTCTTGGCTGCCATGATTAGCCATAGCGTCCTCCACTTTCTGAGCAAGAACTTCCACTGCTCATTTATCACTTAAACGTGACTGTTACTGGAGGACATTTTTCACTACCTCTCTTCTATCTGATCATTCTCACTGATGCAGGCAAATCCCCAGCCAAGGTAAAAGAAAAAAAAACCAGCCCATGCAACACAAAAACACAAGCACCTCAGAGCCCAAACACACGCATATTTACATGCAAACACTCCCAATCCAGACATAACCCCCCAAAATGACCAACCTAAGGGCATGGATCTTGTACTATACAATAACAATGTGGATAATGGGGATATCAGCAACAACTCCAACCAAATGGAACAAAATACCAGTACACATCACAGGAGAAGACTCCCACTCTAACAACTGGAAGAGCCCAATTGTCACCTAATCAACAACGCAGTGGCCAAACAAATAACCAACAACATGACACCAAACATGAACAACACCCAACAAACAGGCTGACCACACAGGCAACTACAAACTGTTAAAAACACCAACATTAAACACGACACGTATGTCCCAATACATACATAAATGCAAGATCAGCAGTAAATAAGAGACTAACCAGCTTATTTCGAAAGAGATCGCTGGCCATCTTCCAACACAATTGGGAGATGGCCAGCGATCTCCTGAACCCGGCCAAATCGGTATAATCGAAAGCCGATTTTGGCCGGTGACCAACTGCTTTCCTTCACGGAGCCAGCCACTCTTCAATGCAGGGTATAGAAGGTGGGCGGGGATGGGGTGGGGGCGGGGCAGGGGCATGGTTACGAGATGGCCGGCTTTGCCCAATAATGGAAAAAAGATGGCTGGCTCTGACGAGCATTTCGCCGGCTGCACTTAGTCCATTTATTTTTAGGACCAAGTGTCAAAAAAGTGCCCCAATTGACCAGATGACCACAGGAAGGAATCGGAGATCACCTCCCCTTACTTCCCCAGTGGTCACCAACCCCCTCCCACCCCCCAAAAAAATTAAAAACATTTTTTGCCAGCCTCTATGCCAGCCTCAAATGTCATACCCAGCTCTATGACAGCAGTATGCAGGTCCATGGAGCACTTTTAGTGGGTACAGTGCACTTCAGGCAGGTGGACCCAGGCCCATCCCCCCCTACCTGTTACACTTGTGGTGGTAAATGTTTAGCCCTCCAAACCCCCCCAAAACCCACTGTACCCACATGTAGGTGCCCCCTTCACCCCTTAGGGCTATGGTAGTGGTGTAGAGTTGTGGGGAGTGGGTTTTTGGTGGAGATTTGGGGGGGCTCAGCACATGAGGAAAGGGAGGTATACCTGGGATCAATTTTTGAAGTCCAGTGCAGTGCCCCCTAGGGTGCCCAGTTGGTGTCCTGGCATGCCAGGGGGGCCAGTGCGCTACAATTGCTGGCTCCTCTCATGGCTAAAAGGCTTGCATTTCACTGGGTTTGAGATGGCCGGGCCCGGTTTCCATTATGGCCAAAAACCGAATCCGGCCATCTCTAAACTCAGCAATTTCAACATTTGACCTAAATGTTGAGATTTAGCCGGCACCAACTGTATTATCGATAATATGGTTGGCTCCGCCCCCTTGTGGCGCTGGCCACATAGTTTGCCGGCCATCTATTTGGCCGGCACCGTTCGATTATGCCCCTCTAAGAGAGTATGGACCATGTTCAAACCACCCCAACTAGACACAGTAAAGACACTATTGACAAAATGCGCACATGCATACTACCAACTTGACAAATGCTCCAACTACATGATGAAAAACCCACCAGACTGGTTCATCGAGTACCTCACCAAACACATCACATAGTTTGAAAGAGGTCAATTTCCAACAGACAAAGGCAATATAGTACTCACACCTATTCCCAAAAACACTATCAGCAAGATCAGCAATATCACAAATTACAGACCAGTAGCCTCAATAGCACTACTGACCAAAATGATGGAATGTCTAGTAACACAGCAACTAGCGGAATACTTGACAAAATTCTCAGTTCTTCATAAATCCCAATCAGGTTTCAGACCATAACACAGCACTGAAACGGTCATAACCATCCTGGTAACAATATTCAGAAGCATAATATGCCAAAGACAAAACGTATTACTACTACAATTCGATCTGTTAAGTGCGTTCAACCTAGTAGACCACACCACACTAATGACACCTTTCAACAACATAGGAATCAGCGGTGCAGTGGCAACATGGTTCAATGGCTTCCTAAAGACCAGATCCTACATTGTAAAGATGTTCAACCAAACATCAGTGTGGGGTACCACAGGGATCGCCAATATCACCAATACTGTTCAGTGTAATGATGGTGCCACTCAGAAAAAAACTTGAATTAATGGGTTTCCACCCATTTATGTATGCAAATGACATCACCATCTTCTAACTTTTCCAAAACAATATCACAAACATACAGGACAAAATAAAAAAAGGAATGGACCTCATGGAAGAGTGGGCAACAACTTTCAAACTCAAACTAAACAGAGACAAAACCAAATTCCTAGTACTATCCAGTCCACACAACTCCACATCCTACCAAAAATTCACAACCAACCAACAACATACCACATCGAAACAACTTAAAATACTAGGAATCATTCTTGACAAATACCTAACACTGGACAATCAAATATCAGCAGTAACCAAAATGCTTCAGAACACTATGGAAACTGAGAATAAGAGACTATGGACAATCTTTTCGAATACTGGTCCAATCAATGATATTATTGCAACTAGATTACTGCAATGCAGCATATGTAGGGTGCAAGGAAAACACACTAAAATCTCTGCAAACAGTCCAAAACATGGCAGCAAGACTGATTTTCAAGAAATCGAAATATGAAAGAGCAACCCCACTGCTTGAAACATTACATTGGCTACCAGTCAAGGCAAGAATATTTTTCAAAGCGAGCACCCTAATTTTCAAGATACTATTCAGAATGGCACCTGAATATATGCTAAACATGATTAAACTGTCCTCAAGAAATGCCAGCCCATAAAACAGAAACTACCTACTCCTACATTTACCCAACTGTAAAAGCACCATCTACAAAACTATCTACACAGCAGGATTTAGCTACCTGGGTTCCAAATGGTGGAACTCGATACCAAAAACCATAAGAAGCATCACAAATCTACTCCAATTCAGAAAATAAATGAAAACGTACCACTTCAGAAAATTCTACATCTAATCACAAAGATATCGTCGCCTTCCTTTCAAATCTACCTCTTCAAAAACTCTATGAATAACCCCACGAACTATAGATGCCCTCTCAACATTGCACAACAGTATTGTAACGCCACAAAAATGTAAATTGTAAGCCACTTTGAACCTAAACTTGTTTTTGGATAATAGTGGGATAAAAAATGCATAAATAAAATACAATAAAATAAATGAAATAAATAAATAAATTGAAATGGTCTTATGTTAGGCATTGTGTTTTTACATTTATGTACCAGACATGGTGATCTCACTTGCACAGCGAGGTCTTTTGAAGTCTATTAATGTTGTCTTTCCATCGTCTACTAGTTTCATGTCCTATACTTATTTCCTTTTTGTAGTTGAAGTTCCAACATTGGTTTCATTGTAAGAATTACTATTACAGGACTTTTTTTGCGGTAAGCAAAAAGTTGTTCTTGTATTCATAATGGATAAAGTGGGAATTCATGACAGCATGCTTGTTTTTATTTTGTTTATTTATGTTTTTAATTAATATCTTTGTTGTAAATTCATTATATGTTACAGTTTTAATCATTTTCATTTTGTTATTATATGTTTATTTTATAATATTTTATTTTATATGTAATTTTTGCTTTTGTATTTTGTCAGACCCCTGACACAGGTGCTTGGTTGCTGAAACAAGGCCCATGTCGGGCCTTTGCAATAAAGTCTTCCTTTGTCCTGGACGTCCCTTTGTGCATTTTTGCTTGTTTTGTTTATGAGAAGTTTCCAACCATCCTTCTAAAATGCCCCCAGAACATCTCTTTCCTACCCAGCCAACAACATGCCTGTTATGACAGCCAAAATATCTACTTAGCCATTTATAACTGCTTTGTCCAACTAAAAGAGGCACTAAAGCCTCTGACAATTTAACTTGCAATACATGGTTGGGAGAGTTTCTCTATGCATTTGAATTTATACAGCTAATTAGCACAATGGGAAATAGATTAACATTTTAAGGAAAACAAAACTAAAAAAAAGTTATAGACTGGCAGAAGGATGCTAGGGCAATTGCTTTTTATTGTTTGAATCAATGATTTGTAAGGTAGTGGAGTAAGCACAGACCCACTAAATTACAAAGCTTAGTGCATCAGATATTGACTGCGATCAATAAAGAAACTCTAGACAGTCTAGCTGAATAAACAATAAGATGGCATATGGAATTCAAGTTAGAAAATTGTCAGCTGATACAGATGGATAAAAAGAAACAGGAACATATTAAACAAAAAAATAACCTGCCATTCACCACAAACAACGCTGAGAAATGAATCTTGGATGAATTAGTTAGGCTTGTGGCATGAAAGAAAATAAGAAAAATAATATCATAAAGAGGTCAAGATTGTTTCAAACTGGCACAGAAAATAAATGAAAGGATGTTGGGAGGCATTTGTAAAAGACCTTGACAATATACATTTTTTGGATAAGTACTATAGGTACAGGTCTAAGCATTCTACTTAAACAAGAACATATGTGTGGTAGAGCTTGAAAGGGTGACACATGATCACAGGATGGTGCAAAGTCTATCAGGACTAGGGGCTTGATATTCAAGAGGGTTTAACCGGGCAAGAAGGCTCTTGCCTGGTTAAATCACACTGCGTGGGCTGGGAGGGGATATTCAGTGGCGCTTAACCAGTCAGTGCTGCTGAATAACCCCTCCGTCCACCACAGCACTGTCAGGGCAGTGCTGGGGTGGTACAGGGGTGGAGCTGGGTGGTCATGGAAGTTATGTAGGTGCTGGCAATATTTGGTGTCAGTGCTCACTAATTAACTGTGCAAGTAGGACTGCTTAGATAGCAGTCTTAGCTTTCCCTGTTTTAGCTGTGCCGGTACATCACAGAATATCAGTCTAGCCCCGTATCTTCCATGTATCGCTGCTGACCTGGATCTTCAATATCAGTGACTGGATGTGGCCCAGTATTGAATATCCAGGTCTAACTTAGCTGGTAGCGGTGAGTGCTTTAAAAAAACGCTCACCCCAATCGGTTGAGAATGAACCAGTAGGTTGTTAATTTTTCCTAGAAGCATATTTGAAGAAAAACTTTCAGGGGTCAATATTTAACAGGATTTAACTGGGCAGCAAACAACAACAAACTAACTCAGAACCCAAGGGGGCCAATATTAAGACCACGGGAGGAAGCCCGGATAATTCCTGCAGTTGGCTCTCATTCCAGATATTCAATGCTGAGCCATTTCCAATGACCGCCGTTGAATATCCTGATGCTTTTTGGATGGTTTAAATTTAACCAGCCAAGCCGATATTCAGCGCTACTTGGTTATGTTTAAACTGACCAAAGATGCACTGAATATTAATGGATATAACATGATATAACTGGTTATCTGCCAAGCGCTATCCAGCAATATTCAATGGCAGATAACTGGCTATCCTGCTGAATATTGCTGGATAGCTGGTTAAGTGCCATTTAATTGGCCAGCAGCCATTCCTGGCCAGTTAAATGGTTTTAAATATTGGGGAATGAAATAAAAGTGGGAGGGCGACCAAGGATTCCAAAGACTGAAAGGATATATAATAATAAAGATGTTTATTGAGGTATAAAGACTCGACACAACGTCGTGTTTCACAGGAGTCTTAATGCCGAATGCTTTTGAGAACTATTTGATGAAGGCAAATCTTCAACAAAGGGAGGTCTTTAGAAAGACCGTTGTGAAGGTGAGCGTGCTTCATTGTCTCCTCTGACACAACGCTTGTATAGAATGTGCAGATTCCCAGTCCTTCAAAAATGACTTAAAACAAACTCGAACATATAGATAAGATACTCCATGCAGCCAGCCACTCCAGCTGGAACTCGCTCTGCACCAACTGCGCATAGCGCCCTCCACGCAGCCAGCCACTCCAGCGTGCGAAATACGACGTTGTGTCGAGTCTTTATACCTCAATAAACATCTTTATTATTATATATCCTTTCAGTCTTTGGAATCCTTGGTCGCCCTCCCACTTTTATTTCATTTCTTGTTGTTGTCCGTGGGGCGTCTAGAGTTCTCCGCCTTCTGGCGGATATTTTTTCTCTTTTAAATATTGGGGAGAAGGAATGTAATAGTGAACTAGTTACAATTTTTGTGCCACCAAAGACAACAAATGGGAAAACCAATAAAGTGATTGTACCAAGACATTGCAGGCAAGGCCCTCAGTATAAAGTTCATACATATCGAAAGGCATGAGTGAAAAATCAAGTTTTTAATTCAGCCTTAAAATTTTTATAGATTCTATTCCTAAATCTGAAGGAAGCTTGTTCCAAAGCAGTGGGACAAGACATAAAAATGATGAACATTGAGTTTCTTCTAGTCTTTCATAAATATTAGGTAAATAAAATTGACCTAGTTCAGAAGATCTAATAAGATGAAAGGAAACATGAGGGGTTAGGAGTGACGCTACATAATAAGGAAGCCTAGTATAAAATCCTTTATGTATTAGAATGAAATTTTTGAATTAAATATTGGAAGAAATTGGAAGCCAATGTAGAGCTAGGAGCAGAGAAGTTACAGGATCAATTTTACCACTCACCAGACCCCAGCCTTTTCTTTTACTGTAACTCCTGCTAAGTGGACAAAACATCCCACTCATGGGATATGGGTTACATATTTTTCAGCTACCTTAAAGTCTTTTCTACATAGTACAATGTTTTACACATGAGTTCAAACTCATAAATGCACATGGTACAGTAATGACTGCAAGTCTAGTGCATGACTTGATTCCATTCTACATCTAAACCAACTAATACTGATCCCTTCTAATTTGATTATGTTAATCACATTATCACTATTGGTCATTATATCTTACCTGTTTTATTTGTGTTATGTAAATAATTCTACTGACCTATCTACCTAATTTCTTACACAGTAATATGTTAAATTAGACCATACCTCTTATGATTATACCTTTTGCAACATAGTGTAAGCCACATTGAGCCTGCAATAGGTGGAAAAATGTGGGGGGACAAATGCAGCAAATAAATAAATGATAAAATAGGGAGACAGTTAAACATTTCAATGTAGTCAGAATGACATACATAACACAGAGAAATATGTGCCAAAAGTGTGGTCAAAAGATACTTTGGGCCCAGGAGGAAGAGCCCTCTTAAATGTTAAAAAAAGGCCTCCTACTCTGGTTATGAAATTGGCTCATTTGTTTTACGAGCTCGATGCACTGGATCTCCATCCTGTTGAAAATAAGGTACTCAGAAATGTCTTGAATTTCAGGCAGTAGAACATTTTGGGGTTATTGGAAAAATGTTGGGGTTCCTTTTTTTTTCTGGACACTATCGAGCTCATTTTCGAAAGAGAAGGACGCCCATCTTTCGACACAAATCGGAAGATGGACATCCTTCTCACAGGGTCGTCCAAATCGGTATAATTGAAAGCTGATTTTGGACGTCCCTAACTGCTTTCTGTCACAGGGATGGCCAAAGTTCAAGGGTTCATGTCGGAGGCATAGCGAAGGCGGGACTTGGGCGTGCCTAACACTAGGACGTCCTCGACCCATAATGGAAAAAAAAAGGATGTCCCTAATGAGCACTTGGATGACTTTACCTGGTCATGTTTTTCTCACGACCAAGTCACAAAAAGGTGCCCGAAATGACAAGATGACCACCGGGGGGAATTGGGGATGACCTCCCCTTACTCCCCCAGTGGTCACTAACCCCTTCCCACCGTCAAAAAATATCTTTTAAAATATTTTTTGCCAGCCTCTATGCCAGCCTCAGATGTCATACTCAGGTCCATCATAGCAGTTTGCAGGTCCCTGGAGCAGTTTTAGTGGCTGCAGTGCACTTTAGGCAGGCAGACCCAGGCCCATCCCCCTACCTGATATGTTTGTGGAGGAAACAGCAAGCCCTCCAAAACCTACCACAAACCCACTGTACCCACATCTAGGTGCCCCCCTTCACCTGTAAGGGCTATGGTAGTGGTGTACAGTTGTGGGTAGTGGGTTTTAGGGGGGTTTGGGGGGCTCAGCACACAAGGTAAGGGAGCTATGTTCCTGGGAGCATTTTATGAAGTCCACTGCAGTGCCCCCTAGGGTGCCCGGTTGGTGTCCTGGCATGTCAGGGGGACCAGAGCACTACAAATGCTGGCTCCTCCCATGACCAAAGGGCTTGCATTTGGTCGTTTCTGAGATGGACGTCCTTGGTTTCCATTATCGCCGAAAATCAGAAACGACCAAGTCTAGGGACGATCATGTCTAAGGACGACCAAAATTTCAAGATTTGGACGTCCCTGACCATATTATCGAAACGAAAGATGGATGTCCATCTTGTTTTGATAATACGGGTTTCCACGCCCCTCCATCGGGACGTTTTGCGAGAAAGTCCTCAACAAAATTTGGATGTCCCTTTTGATTATGCCCCTCCACGTATAAAGGGGGAAAGGGAAATGGGACTTGATATACCGCCTTTCTGAGGTTTTTGCAACTACATTCAAAGCAATTTACATATACTGTATTCAGGCACTGGGATTGGTTTCTGAGGTTTTGTTTTCCATATTTCATAGTTTTGAAAGTTGGGTTTTTGTGACAGAACCACATACAATTTTTTTTTGTTTTGATGTAATATAAATTGACTTAGCAGATTTTGGGACTGTATAATTTAAATCACCCATTATTACAGTGTTGCTAAATTTGCTAGCTTCTTATTCCATTAGTGTCCAATGTTCCTGTAATAAGCCATATGGGAACAGATTGATGGGAACATTGGATACTAAAGGGTTAATTGTGTTAGCATTTCATCATCTATCTGTTCATTCTGACCTTGTAAACGATAGTATAGTTCCATCAGAATTCTCTTTCCCTTCACACATGGAATTTCTATCCATAAGGATTCCACATTACTATCTGTTCTTTGCTGAATTTTTATTCTGTTAGCCTCCATTCCTTCTTTAACATATATCCCCTCCAATTTGATTCATGCTATCACTGCAATATAATTTATACCCTGGTAATAGTGTCCCATTGTATTATCCTTTTTCCACCAAGTCTCTGAGATGCCTATTACATCTACCTCTTCATTTAGTACTATGTACTCTATCTCTCCCATCTTATTTTTTAGGTTTCTAGTCTCTATTATATCTCCTCTAACCCTCCTTTCCTCTTTCTTTGAACTTCTTCAAATCTTTTTATGTCCTCAGCAAGATATGGCCTCCAAACTTGAACTCAAAACTCCAAGAGAGGCCCTACTAAGAGCTTGAACAGGGGCATTTTCTTTCTTCTGCTGGTTATGCTTCTCTCTATGCAGCCTAGCATCCTTTAGGCTGTGGTCTCTGCCTTGTCAAAACTGTTCATCACTTTGATGCCTCACGCACTATCACACCAAGGTCCATCTCCTAGGCCATGGATATCAGTCTCTTGCTCCATAGCACATACAATTCTTTTGGATTTCTTTTTTAATTCTTTATTTATCATTTTAAAGTAATACAAAGAAACATTCTTTGAACAGATACATCCATTTTAGATACATAAGAATTAAGGAAATATTCTACAAAGAAAGTCTTTTCCAAATTGGATTTATAGTCCTCTAGAAGAGTGGATTCAAGATGGTTATAACCAAAGGAAGTTGGTATAATAAGAAATAATATATAACAAAAAATCAAACAGTGGTTCCCTTTAATACATTTGCGGGACTCTTATTGGATTTAGGTCTAGTCACTCTTCTTATCAAGGAATGATCTCAATTGTTCAGGTTCAAAAAATATATATTTCTTCTCCTTGAATATCAAAATACATTTACAAGGAAAACATAGTTGGAAAACAGCCCCTAAGCTAACAGATTCCTGTTTCATATCCAGGAATTTCTTCCGCCTCTGTTGGGTCCAACGGGCAATATCTGGAAACACTGAGACTTTGCTTCCTTTAAATACCGGGTGAACATTTTTAAAGTAAAGTCTCATCAAAGATTCTTTATCTTGTAAAAAGACAAACGTTACAATTAAGGTTGCCTTAGTCTTGGTGTTATCTATAGACTGTTCTAAAAGGTTTGTTAGATCCAATGATTCATGTAAAGTAGCCTGTTTAGGAATATCTTGTTGCAAAGGAGCTTTTGTTTCCAAGTAATAAATTTTTTGTAATGGGGGCAGTGATTGTTCAGGATAATTATATACCTCCTTTAGAAATTTGGCAAACATATCCTTGGGGGCTACAAATTTGGATTTTGGAAAGTTTAATAACCTTAAATTCAGGTTCCTTGTTTGATTTTCCATGTTTTCTAATTTCCTGTGGATTAATATTCGATCACCTGAAATTTGAGCTTGTTGTTGAAATACTTTTCCAATTTGTACTTCCAAGTCTGCTTGCCTTGTCTTTAATCCCTCAGTCTGATTTTTCAAAAAGTTTATCTGTGAGGCATTATTCAAGGAGACAGTAACAAACGAAGTACAGACCTTGTGAAGAGATTCTAACGCCATCCAAATCGACTCCAGAGATACTTCTTGGGGTTTCACCAGTGGTTGGATCGCTAAAACGCAGGAAATAGCTTCCTGCTCAGCTGTTATCGGCGATTCCACACTGGTTTCCCCAGTTGCTGTTCCTGGTAGTCTCTGGGTCCCCAGCGCCAGCCCCTGGTTCACATCGGGCGTCGCTGCTACCTCCAGAGCGCGCCACTCCTTCGAAACCACCTCACTATCGGGTTTCGGTACTGCACTTCCGGGTGCACGCGGCGGCGTCGGGGTCAAGGGTCCCAGCGGTCTGAGCGATAATTCGCTCTCCTGAGCGGGGCTCTTCCTTTCCCCACTAGTGGAAATGTCCGCATTTTGAGTCGAAACCAGAAATGTAGCCATAGACTGCTGTCCCGGTAAGGGAGGAATCGGCTTCGGGAGGGGTAGTCCCCTTGTCTTTCCTTTCCTTTTCGGCATTAATTCAACGAAGATAGACTTAAGGTAAAAAAAGTTTTCAGGAATGTCTATGTCACACATCCTGCTTGGACGCCATCTTGAATCCAAAGTCTATTCTTTTGGATTTCTAATCCCAAATTGCGTCACTCTGCACTTCTTTGCATTAAATTTTAACTCACAAGTATAAGACCATTCTTCTAATTTGATTACTTCACATATTGTCCACTCCCTCTGGGGTGTCCATTCTGTTGCAAATCTTCATGTTGTCCACAAAAAGGCAAACTTTTCCTTCTAACCCTTCGGCATTGTCACTCATAAATATATTGAATAGAATTGGTCTCAATACTGATCCTTGAGTCACTCCACTACTCACTTTTCTTTCCACTGAAAGAATCCCATGTACACCCACCCTTTGTTTTCTGTCAACTAGTTTCTAATCCAGTTCACCACTTTGGGTCCTTACTTCAGCCCACTCAGTTGATTTATGAGCCTTCTATGAGGAACTGTGTCAAAGGCTTTGCTGAAATCCAAGTAGATTATATCTAATGTGTGTCCTCAATAGAAATCCCTGGTCACCGAGTCTAATAAATCAATCAGATTCATTTGGCATGATTTTAAAACTGTGTTGCTTTGGATCTTGTAATCCATTGGATTCTAGGATATTCACTATCTTTTCCAAACCTGAAGGCACACTAGCATACCGTGGCATGCTAGTTGAGAAACACGGCAGTAGATTGTCACTGTGTCCTTCCCTCCAGGCTCTGGAGGGATTAATTTAGGGGGTGTGGGTGAGGGTGATGGGGAATTAGTTTTGGTTCAACCTCCATCAGTTGTAGCAACAGTGTGTCACTGTGTGAGTCAGAGAAAAGACACATCAGCAGAAAGGGCTTAACCCCCATCCTTAAACCCTTTAGGTATTATGATTCAAATCAATTTTATTAGTTATCCAAAATGATACAACAAAAAACTTCCATCAATGATTATAAACTAAGAAAGCAATCCCCTGTTCCTCCCCACCACTCCCCCGACCTCCAACCCATCCCTAAGAACCCTAACAAACACCATACACTGGGTCACACATTCAATAATCTGCTACGAGCTCCTGAGGAAAACGTGTTCCAGTTATCTACTCCAGATATTTTGAAAATTTAAACCAGTAGGAGAAGCAATGCACTCTTTGTCATCGTGTAAGTACACTGAAGGGTCGGGGCATGGGAAGAGAGCCAACACAACAAGATAGATGTCTTTGCCATAAGAATTGTTCATTTCAAAACGCCCTTCATACCCTTGGGCACTGGTGAGGAAAAGGTGGCCCAATTGAAAAGTAACAAGGGATCCTGATGCACTCCACATGTCCAAAGAGAAGACATCTCCACCAGTAGCCAACGCCAAAAATTGACAGCGGGCAGCTCTAAAACATATGTCCAAGCAAAACAGCTGGAGCATGAAATTTTGGACATTCATTGGTAGAGGTAAGTCCCATGCGATGTGCCATTCGTGGAGCCACATAAATGCGAAGAGCAAATTTATACTGTAATTCCCAATAACAGACGTTCTTTGTCAGGTGGTGGATATCAAGAACATGCTCCTTGTATGCAGTAGAGGAGAGGTACACAGAGAGTTCCATGCTCCAAACCATAGCATAGCGGCCATAATCAAGTTCAACAACTGTATCTCAAATGTGGCAGTGACGAAAAGATAAACTGCGTTCCCAGAGTAAAAGCTGAAGCTAGCTCCTCCTGAACATCCTTGCTCAGATTCTCCCACGGCAACCTCGCCATATAAAGCCAGAGCTGCATGTATGCAAAAGTGTCTAAGCAATTAAAGCAAACTCTTGTTGCAGTTCAGTAAATATTTTCATTTGACCTTCACTTGTCACCACATTCAAAAGGTATTTTATGCCCTGCTGCACCCAATGTTGGACCACTGTATGCTGCTGGCCAGGTATTTTTATTTTAGTTACATTTGTACCCTGTGCTTTCCCACTCATGGCAGGCTCAATGCGGCTTACATGGGGCAATGGAGGGTTAAGTGACTTGCCCAGAGTCACAAGGAGCTGCCTGTGCCTGAAGTGGGAATTGAACTCAGTTCCTCAGGACCAAAGTCCACCACCCTAACCACTAGGCCACTCCTCCAAACCAAAAAGCAGCACTCCAAAAAGCAGGTATAAAAGCAGGACTGTGACATATCAACAAAAACGGTGTGACCTGAGCAGAAAAATGTTGATGACAGTAGATCCAGCACCACACTGCTTTAGCAATGGGTAGCAAATGTAATGCAGCTAAAACAGGTGGTAATTTGCCACCTGCTGTGTGAAGAAAACAGCTGAAATGCCCATGTTCAGTTAATTGAGCTTCCAAGGAAGTGGCTGAAAAGTCCTGAACATCACAGTACCAGTCATTGATATGTCGTATTCCACTAGCCACCATCAAATGGCAAATACTCAAAAGGCCCAGGCCCCTCAATGCCAATGGCATTTGGATGATGGAAATAGGAAGACAGGCTCTCTTTCCTTGCCAAAGATATTTGTAACAGTTAATTTAAGTGCTTTTCTTCTGCTTTTTTAAAGTATAAATGCAACATTTGAAAGAAATAGTGCCAGCGGGGGGTGGGGTGGGGGCTAATAACATATTACACAAATGAATCCGCCCCATTAGCAACAGTGGATGCACGCACCAGGCCTGCAGCTGGGCACGCATTTCCGGTAACAGTTTCTTCACATTAATATCATACAAGTTAGACTTGAGGTCACCTTCCAAGCAGGTGAAGGGAAAATCACCAACCCAAGACGTGCAGACCTCTGGAATTACTGGGAGGGCCTGTGATTTATATACATTTAATGAAAAACCAATCTGTCAAAATGGGGATCTTTGCAAGCAACACATTCAAGAAAGTCTGGGGATCAGTCAGTACTACTAGTAAATCATCTGCAACGGTAGGGATTTTACATGAAATCCTGAAATGGGCACCCCCAGAACAGCAGGGATTCCAAATATAACACAAACAGCAAGGGAGATAATCAACACTCCTGCTGTGTGCCTCAAGCAATAGAAAAGGGGGGCAGCCCTGACCCCATTCACAGGCAAAGATGCCTGTGGTTGATGATATAATGCCCACACAGCCTGTGAAAACCAACTCCCAAAACCTATATGACATAATTCTATAAACAGATGCTGCCAACCCATTTTGTCAAAGGCCTTCTTTGTGTCCAGACTCACCACCAGAAAAGACATCTGATGATGTTGACAATATGCCATGGCAAGCAATAATTTATGAACATTACATACTGCTTGTCGATCTCTAACAAAACCCATTTGTTCCTTCCCCGCTAGCCCAGGAAGGATCCCCACCAACCTCTCTGCTAACACTTTAGATAGAATCTTCAGATTAACATTAATTAATGAGATCGGATGATAAGAGTCCACCAGCTCTCTGGGATGGGAAGACTTCGGTGTCAATATAACAAGGGCTGTATTAGCTTGTAAAGAAAAAGATCCTCGCTCTACCACCTCAGAATAATATGCAGATAGTGGGCCTAAAAACTGCATTGGCAACATTTTATAAAACCCTCAGGCCCTGGAGCAAAGTGGAGCTTTAAGGACTTGATTGTTGTCTGCAATTCTTTAGCAGAAGGGGGTCCATTGAGAGTAAGGAAATCAGCCTCAGAGAGTATAGGCATCCCAGCGCCCTTCAGATATGCCTGTAGCATTGCTGGCTCTGGTGCACTCCCTTTCTTGTATAAAGTTTCAAAATAGTAAATATTTTGGCGATATGCTTGCTTTTATTATGAATTTGCCCTGCAGAATCCCTTAATACAGAATCCCCGTGAGCCACTCCAAGTGTTGACTACCTGAGCCAACAATTTTCCAGATTTACCAAAACGATGAAAGCAAAATTTTCTAAACAATAAAGCTCTAGTGTTCCGCTCATTTGTGAAAGAATTTAAAGCAGTCTAAGTGGAGTGCAACCTATCTTTTGTAGCCTGACATGGGGTGCAAACATATACCCGCTTTGCCTTCTGAAATTGGGATTCTAAATGTAAATTACCCGCTTCTAAGCACCTATTATGAGCATTCACATATGCGATAATATCTCCACAAAGGACCACTTTGGCTGCAGACCAAAATGGGGGGGGGGGGGGGGGGGAATGTTCCAGGTGTACCCCATTAGTGGAAACTGTACAAAGCAGATCGTAGATAAACCAAAGAGATATTTTATTAATATGATAAAGATAAAATATGCATACAATAGTCCGTATACATAAAATATGCTCATTAGACATCCATCTTAATAATATATATATATATATATATATATATATATTTTTTTTTTTTAAATCCTTTTTATTTTTTATTTTAGACTATGGCACTTCTTTTAGTGCCTTACTGGGGTTCCCCCTTGTATTTTTCATTTTTTATAATTCCACTCATCATTCATCATTCATCATTTTTGATTTATTTTTTCCATTTATTTTTTCATTTTGTCACAACGTTTTATATCAGCTCTTGATTATACACCCATTCATTGTCCATATTTGTGCAGCCACAAGGCTCACATTACACATCAACACAGTGATGCTACTCCGTCTTTACACTCATTATATTGCTTTTGGTTGCAGTGAACATGCACAAGTGGGCGAGTGTCTGTTTAAGCTTAGACGACCCTTGACCTTTATCTCCGTTTTTTACCTCCCCTTTTCACTATCTATTTTTCTCTATAAGGTTTTCATCATTCGACACACTTATCTTAGTTTCGATATGATTTTTTCTGTCCATATAATGATTTGTTTTTTAGAGTTTTTTTGCTTTTTTCGCTCATCCCGATTGGCTATTTTTCGAGCTTGCTCATATGTAAACATTTGCACGTTTTTATAATATAAGAACTTTTTATAATACAAGAACATTTTTATATTCTTACCCATTGATGATCACTATTAATCATTTGCACTGGAATAAATATATCTCTGTGGTAAATAAGGTCCTTTGACCTTTGATCTCTATCTTCCTTTAAATAACTTCCGGTTTTTCGCCATAGTTTTTTCGGCACATTTGGAGATAAGAGGCTGCTCATAAGACCTCAGGTAAGTCTCGGGCCAAATTGTTCTAATGTTTTATTTTTTATTCTTTAAAACCTTTTAATAACTGCTTCACTACGTCCGCCCTCTAATATAGTATGGTATTCACACTTCCCGATATTGAGCCCGAATAAATAGAGTACGCGTCACCGCGTCTTTCTAATGATTGCCACATCACTACAGGCTTTTTCCTTTGAAAACTACGCCCTTTAACTTAGCATAGTATTCATACTTTCCGATATTAAGCCCGAATTAATAAAGTGGCGCCGTGACATTACCATAGAGGACTACGGCTCGGGATATATTTCCTTCCTTTCTATTAAAGTAGGCAGACCTATGTCCAATTATATGGCCGTTTAATTATATAGCCTTTCTTGTGGTCCCCTTCAAGGAGTTGTGGTCCGTTTTTACCAAGCTTTTCTTCATCATATTAAAGTTTTACTTATATATAATATAATTTTATGCAGGTCCATAACCATTTGTTTTTGCGTCTCTGGATGAGCCGTTTTTTTCAGGATATTGTCCATACACGTGAGTTTCTTTATTTATTTTTTCCATAATATCTCTTTATCATATGATTTTTTCTATATTTTTTCTTTTTAGTTGTTGATTCACATTTTCCTTTTTATTTTTTATTTATTTTTTTAGTTGCTTTTACCAAGCATATTTCTGGTTTGGTAGTGAAGAACTACTCTATAGGTGGGTGTCTTTTGCATTATATTATTGAAGATGGCTGTCTGATGTCTAGTAAGCTTCTGTGTTCACAATTATAATTATTTTTATGTATTTTCCATGTGTCTTCTCTAGATGTTTGTAAATTATTTTTCTGGACTTCTGTAATATATATGTGCATATGTATGTTGCAGATACACTAGCCACTTGTCATCAGTATACATGACTTTTAAAATTTGAATAATGAGCCTCTGGGATTTTGACATTATACACTTTAATGCCATAGCTTCAATATCATTTGGCTCTCAATAGTACAAGTTTGCATTTGACTGTATTTTTAATGTTGTCCTTTGTAAATTTATATAATTTTTATGTTATCATTTTATATCATTATTATATGGTTTCTATTTAGATATTTAGATCTGCTATTTATTATCTATTTATTATCTTTTTTTAGCCCCTGAATCAGCCCAGTTGGGCGAAACACGGCCTGTGTCGGGCTATTTTATGTATACGGACTATTGTATGCATATTTTATCTTTATCATATTAATAAAATATCTCTTTGGTTTATCTACGATCTGCTACTACTACTACTACTACTACTATTTAGCATTTCTATAGCGCTACAAGGCATACGCAGCGCTGCACAAACATAGAAGAAAGACAGTCCCTGCTCAAAGAGCTTACAATCTAATGGTACTAAGATTACCAGTAGGTCAGTGCTGGCACAATGGTGTACAATGGTGTACAATGCCCTCTTTCAGCACCATTCAAGGTAAGAACTACGTTCTCTAACATGGGTAACACAGGAAAGGGAACTAAAACTGGCTTACAAAAATGGCCACTACCGCATGGACTACAACAGGAAACAAAACAGGGCACAGTCTGACCCTGTTAGCAGGGGGGAAAAGCATCATGGGAATAGAGCCCAGTACCCTACACCCACCACAATGCATTGCTAATGTGACTCTGCAGGGCACTTAACAGAAAAGGTGTCACACTCACCCGAGAGCCACATCGCAACCAGGGAAAGGCTGTGGGAAGATACAACACATTCTGCTGTCATGGAGGTGGGTACGGCATTTGAGGCTGGCATACAGGCTGGCAAAAAGGTTTTTAGTTTTATTTTTTTAGTATGGAAGGGGCTTGGTGACCACTGGGGGAGTATGGGGACGTCATCCCCCATTCCCTCCAGTGGTCATCTGGTCAGTTGAGGCACCTTTTTGAGGCTTGTCGTGAAAATAAAAGGACCAAGTAAAGCCGGTAAAATACTGCTTAACGCCGCTTTTTTTTCCATTATTGGTGAAAGCCGGCCATCTGGTAGCCACGCCCATGCCCGCCCATGTCCCGCCTTTGCTAATCTACCGACACGCCCCCTTGAACTTTCGCCGGCGAAGTGACAGGAAAGCGGCGATGCTGTAAAAAAATGTCGCTTTCGATTATACCGATTTCGCCGCTTTTAAGAAATTGCCGGCCATCTCCCGATTTGTGTCGGAAGATGGCCGGCGATCACTTTCGATTATAAGCTGGTTAGTCTACTTTTAATCACAGAAACATAATTACACTCAAAAAATGACCCAATATTAAGTGACTTGTGCCCCCTTGGTTACAAAATCCTTCACTTAACCAGAAAGAAAAAAAAAGAGAGGGAGGAATAGCAATAATTCCTTTTTCAAAACTGAATTAGTCTCAGAGAACATGTCCCCTCACCTTGAAATTTTAGCCTGTAAAATCAATGATATATCACTATCAGAACAATTATGTCTCATCCTATTCCATCATCCCCCAGGCAGCTGGCATAATTCCAAAGGTGACTTCACAGAGTTTATCTAAAATATGTGTCAACTTCTCAAATGAATTATTAATAGGAGATGTAAACTTACACTTAGATGATATTACAGATGCTAAAACACAAAGTTTTCTAGATATTCTAACAACATAGAAGTTTACTCAACATTCTATTTCATCACATGCCAAGGGCCATTTGTTAGATTTAATATCTTACAGATTCACCAATTCCTATGATCTCTATATTCCTGAAACTAAATTGGAACCCATACTTTGGTCAGTGTACAGTAAATTAATGTTCACTCTCTACTGGAAAGAAGCTAATAACTGTACCAAGGATAGAGACAAACCTTCGCCTTTAAAATGAGAGGAAGGGTTGAAGCACAAAAATTCTGGTCCAAGATCCTTGCAGATCAACACTTTCCCAACCCTGACTTAAAAGACGTGTTTGTGTCAAAATGGGATGAATTCAGCAGACACACACTAGACAACAATGCACCAGAAAAAAACAAAGTTGAGACCCAAGATAAGACTATCCCCATAGTTTAACCATAAATTACTGGCAATGAAAAGATAATGCAGGAGAATAGAGAGAAGATGGTCTAAAGACAAAACTGAATTAAATATGTTACAATGGAAAACTGATATAAGAGAATACAAAAATATTATTAAAAAGGCTAAAAATAAATTCTATGAAATATACATAGGAGGAGTAGGAGCTATGAACATAAAAAAGCTTTATGGCTTGGTTAACAATCTATTAAATGCACAGGGACTAACGACCTCAAACGAAACAACCTCCTCGCAGTACAATTAGCCCAATACTTCAAACATAAAATACACAAGATTAGGAAGGATGTAATGAAGCCTAACGGAAAACTCGAAGATTACATTGATGAGTTGCCATATCAGTTTACAGGAGTATAAACAGACAGGATATGGTTGCTTTTTAGGCTAATACGTCTGACCAGTGTTTTTACTTTTGTTCTCCCTGTGATTTACAAGTAATTGTGCACTGGCAAGTACATGTCTGTTTTTGCTTATTAAGATTGTTTGTGACCCCTGAGGCAGGTGGGTTTCCCCATCGAAACACGGCCGGTGTCAGGTCCTGTTTCTGGTGTTTTGAACAAAGTGTGAGTAAGCAACATCTCCTGTGGTGGTCTGTCCTTTTAGCTGGCCTCTACTCCTTTTCTGCTTATGCATCTTTTTTATTACCCTCAACAACTACAGTTAAATCTTACCTACTAAAATATTCCTTATCCTACTGCACCTTAGATATTTGCCCAAGCTACCTTTTAAAAGATGTACCAGACCAATTCACCCTGTCCTTCAAAACACATTACTTCCCAAAGGAAAAGGGCAACAGCATTCTTATTCCTGTACCAAAGAATACACAGGCCAATAGAAGTGATGCCACTAATTACAGAGCAGTAGCATCTATCCCTTTGCTGATTAAGGTAATGGAATGCATAGAGGCACACCAACTTATGGAATATCTATCCTCCTTTTCTTTACTACATAATTCGCAATCAGGCTTTAGACCAGGCTACAGTACAGAAACTGTATTAACAACGCTTGTGGCAAACTTTAGGAATGAAATTAGTGAAGGAAAGAAGTTAATAGTACTTCAGTTTGACATGTCAGGTGCTTTTGATGTCGCTGATCACAACATACTACTAATACTACTGGATAATATGGGAATACATGGAGACGTTTTGTATATTCCTTCCTATACTAGGCCTGTAATATGGTTCTGCTGGCCCTCAGTATTCCTTGCTTTGCTGTCGTCAATATCTTCCTGCAGCTGCATGTAAGCTACAGTGCTTTCTCAGTAAATGGAAAGTACATGTTATATGTCACGGTGACAGGAGGAACTGAGGCTATGCGGCCCATATATGGCAGATACAATTGGATATAACCTTGGTGGTAATGAGAGACTGAAGACTCTGTGAGCCCAAGATGTTCCAACGGAAATATGTGTTCAGAGACGAAGGACACCAGCCAGCTTATAATCGAACGAGAAAAACGCCCAAGTTCCGACCTAAATCGGGAGATGGGCGTTTTTCTCACAAAAACAAATAAAGCGGTATAATCGAAAGCCGAACTTTGTACGCTTTCAACTGCACTCCGTCGCGGATGCAGACAAAGTTGACGGGGGCGTGTCGGAGGCATGGTGAAGGCGGAACTGGGGCGTGGTTATCACCCGAACAGAGATGGGCGCCTTTCGCCGATAATGGATGCGTTTGTAGCTAGAATTTAGGGCACTTTTCCTGGACCCTGTTTTTTCACGAATAAGGCCCCAAAAAGTGCCCTAAATGACCAGATGACCCCCAGAGGGAGTCGGGGATGACCTCCCCTGACTCCCCCAGTGGTCACTAACCCCCTCCCACCACAAAAAAATGATGTTTCACAACTTTTTACTTTCACCCTCAAATGTCATACCCTCCTCCCAAGCAGCAGTATGCAGGTCCCTGGAGCAGTTGTTAGGGGGTGCAGTGGACGTCAGGCAGGTGGACCCAGGCCCATCCCCCCCTACCTGTTGCAATTGTGCTGCTTAATGCTTAGTCGTCCAACCCCCCCAAACTCACTGTACCCACATGTAGGTGCCCCCCTTCACCTCTTAGGGCTATAGTAATGGTGTAGACTTGTGGGCAGTGGGTTTTGAGGGGGATTTGGGGGGCTCAACACCCAAGGGAAGGGTGCTATGCACCTGGGAGCTCTTTTACCTTTTTTTTTGTTTTTGTAAAAGTGCCCCCTAGGGTGCCCGGTTGGTGTCCTGGCATGTGAGGGGGACCAGTGCACTATGAATCCTGGCCCCTCCCACGAACAAATGCCTTGGATTTATTCGTTTTTGAGCTGGGCGATTTCATTTTCCATTATCGCTGAAAAGCAAAAACGCCCAGCTCACACCTTGGCGAATAAAACATGGGCGTCTATTTTTTTTGAAAATACGGTTCACTCCGCCCCTTCACGGACCCGTTCTCGGAGATAAACGCCCATGGAGATAGGCGTTTCTGGTCGATTATGCCCCTCCAGGTGTTTTATAATACTGTATATATTTGCTTGCTACATGGTTATTTGCATGCTGTGAGCACGCTGTACTGATAAGGAATTAGCCAGTTGCCACAAAGTGTGCATGTGCACACAAGAGGAGAGGATGATACAATGTAGGAAATTGCCTTATATGTATACATATAAAAAAAAAATAACAAAATATTACAGGAAGATCCATATATGATCATAAGTTAGTTTAGGAGAAATCACATGATTTAGGAGGAACAAAACTTACAACAGTATATATGAGATGGCTAAGAAAGTTTTTGCTGAGCAGTTTTGTTATTCAGTCTGTGCATCTGGCTACTGGGTGACAACCTGCTCCAGAGAGAATAATTATTTTGTATTGGCTTAGTGAGATACCAATGAAAACTTTTACTGGTTGTGCCTATATCAAAGTCTGATTGTCTCTCTTATTCCAGCCTCTAGGGCTGAAGTGTTTTCCCCTCCCCAGGGATGAGGGACAGAACTAAACTGTTTTCAATGGTTTAAATGTTTTCTGAAATCAAGGTCATATCAGGTAAAAATAAGTACATAAGTACATAAGTAATGCCATACTGGGAAAAGACCAAGGGTCCATTGAGCCCAGCATCTTGTCCACGACAGCGGCCAATCCAGGCCAAGGGCACCTGGCAAGCTTCCCAAACGCACAAACATTCTATACATGTTATCTTTATTTCCCCCCCTTGGTCACCTGAATGTAGGATGCCTCAGGGCTCTCCTATCTCACTAATTCTATTTAATGTCATGATTGCTCCATTGGGGAGGAAGCTAGAAGCCAACAGGTTCAATACGTTCATCTACACAGACGATGTAACAATATACCTTCCCTTCATAAGTACATAAGTAATGCCACACTGGGAAAAGACCAAGGATCCATCGAGCCCAGCATCCTGTTCACGACAGCAGCCAATCCAGGCCAAGGGCACCTGGCAAGCTTCCCAAACGTACAAACATTCTATACATGTTATTCCTGGAATTGTGGATTTTTCCCCAAGTCCATTTAGTAGTGGTTTATGGACTGGTTAAATGCCCTCAAACCGGCTATCTGTCGATATTCAGCAGGGAATAGCTGGCTATCTCCCAGTGAATATCTCTTGTTAGTAGCTAGCCAGTTATATCACGTGATATAACCAGCTATCCACTGATTTTTAGCATGGGTTTGGTGGCCATCTTTGGACGAGTGTATAGGTGATATATCTTTGGCCGGTTTTAACTTAACCAGCAAGTGCCAAATATCGGCTTGGCTGGTTAAGTTCGAACTGGCCAAAAATAAACCGGATATTCAATGCCAGTCACCGGAAACAGCTCGGCATTGAATATCTGGCATTAGCGCTGACCGCAGGAGTTAGTTGGGCTAGGGGAGGAATATGTAGAAGTCGATAAGGATAAAGCTGAACTGCTTAACAATTATTTCTGTTCTGTGTTCACGGATGAAAGGCCAGGGGTAGGACCGCAGAAAACAAACGCTAATAGGGATGGATGTATGGTAGACCAGTACCAATTCTCAGAAGACTGTGTTCGTAAGGAGCTAGCTAAACTAAAAGTAGACAAAGCGATAGGGCCTGATGGAATACATCTGAGGTTACTCAAGGAACTGACCTCTTTAATGCTTCCTTAGAGTCTGGAGTGATCCCAGAAGACTGGAGAAGGACAAATATGGTCCCTCTGCACAAGAGCGGAAGTAAGGAGGAGGTTGGGAATTATAGACCTGCCAGTCTGACCTCGGTGGTGAGCAAACTAATGGAAAAGTTTCTAAAGTGGAGGACTGTGAGGTTTCTCGAATCAAATGACCTGCAGGACCCGAGGCAGCATGGCTTCACTAGAGGCAGGTCATGTCAGACAAATTTGATTGATTTCTTTGACTGGGTGATCAAACAGTTGGACTTGGGAAGGGCAATAGGTGTGGAGTACTTGGATTTTAGCAAAGCCTTTGACACGAATCCACACAGGCGACTGATATATAAAATAAATGCCTTTGGTATGGGACTTAAAGTGATTGACTGGGTTAAAAATTGATTGAATGACAGAGGGCAGTGGTAAATGGAGCTTTCTCTGAGGAAAGGGAGGTTATCAGTGGCGTACCACAGGGATCGGTCCTTGGGCCAGCTCTTTTTAACATCTTTGTGAGCGATATTGCGGAAAGGCCATCTGGTAAGATTTGTGGATAAAACCAAACTCTGTAATAGGGTGGACACCCTGGAGGGTGTGAATGGCATGAGGATGGATCTAGCAAAGCTTGAAAAATGGTCCAGAAATTGGCAACTAAGATTTAATGCTAAGAAGTGCAGGGTCATACACTTGGGTTACAAGAATCCAAGGGAATGGTATAATATAGGGGATAAAGTGTTTCTGTGTATGAAAGAAGAGCGGGATTTGGGGGTGATTGTGTCTGATGACCTTAAGGTGGCCAAACAGGTAGAAAAAGTGATGGCCAAAACCAGAAGGATGCTTGGGTATATAAGGAGAAGGATGATCAGCAGGAAAAAGGAGGTTATAGTGCCCTTGTATAAGTCTCTGGTGAAGCCCTATTTAGAGTACTGTGTGCAATTCTGGAGACAGTACCTACAGAAAGATATAAACAGGATGGAATCGGTCCAGAGAGCGGCTACAAAATTGGTAAGCGGTCTTGGCCATAAAACATATAGGGACAGGCTTATGAACCTCAACATATATATATATACTTGATGAGAGGCAGGAGAGAGGGGATATGATAGAGAAGTTTAAATATCTTGGTGGCATTAATGTTCAGGAGGTGAGCCTTTTTCAAATGAAGGAAAACTCTGGAATGAGGGGGCATATGATGAAGTTAGGAAGAAATAGGTTTAGGAGGCATCTAAGAAAATTCTCTTTCATGGAAAGGGTGGTGGATGTGTGGAATGGCCTCCCGGGGGAGGTCGTGGAGACAAGGACTGTGTCAGAATTTAAGAAAGCGTGAGGCATGTGGGATCCCTTAGGGAAAGGAGGAATTAGTGGTTACTGAGGAAGGGCAAACTGGATGGGCCATTTGGTCCTTATCTGCTGTCATGTTTCTATATTTCTAACTCCCACAGCTTAAATATCGGCCCAATAGACTACAGATCTGTTCTTATGGTCAGATTTACTTACCATAGCACTAAATAGTGGAATTCTCTCCCTAAACAAATCATACATGTGAACAACTATTTGAGTTTTATCATCCTCACTTTAATGTTCCCTTATCTCTTGTTTGTCTTGTTTTTCTGTCCTAATTAGATTGTAAGCTCTGTCAAGCAGGGACTGTCTCTTCATGTTCAAGTGTACAGTGCTGCGTACGTCTAGTAGCGCTATAGAAATTATAAGTAGTAGTAGTAGTAGTAGTAGTTTTCACAAAGTTCTAAAAACTTTCCTTTTCAGGAAGTTCCTTTCAATCGAAAGTGAAAATAACTCATAAATAAATGAACTGCAAGATTTACTCTGAGTTACTTATATCATTGTACTTCAATTTATTCTATTGTAGCAATGTTTACTCAAATACTAGAGCAGTACGGTTTCCGCAGTTCGATCTTTGCAACTTCTTATTTTAATATATCTTATTGTAGTAATGTTTAATTAAATACATTGACCGTACAAATTTCTCATATAACTTGTTTTTATGTACACACTTAGGCTAGATTCCATATATATGGCACCTTAGAAACCAGTGCCCCCCAAAAAATAAGCCTAGACATATTCTATAAACTATGCCTAAAGTTAGGTGCAGTTTATAGAATATGCCTAGTGTCCGTCCATATTACTAAATTTAGCTGTGTGCATTTACACCAATCCTACACCTTATTTAGGCACAGAACAGGCATATTCTGTAACAGCATGCATAGTTTTTAGAAATGCCCATGACCTGCCCATTCCACGCACATGGCCATGCCCCTTTTTCCAATCTTCATCTTAGAATTTACGCGCATCACTTTACAGAATATGCTTAGAAAGCTGTGCGCGTACATTCTAATTAATGCCAATTAGTGTCAGTAATTGCTTGTTAAGTGGCAATTATCAGCACTGATTGGCTTGTTAAGATAATTAAGTTGCACGCACTAATCAGAATACAACTTGATTTATGCGCACAACTCGATTTGCACTATATAGAATCTGGGGGTTAATGTATTCATCCTTCTTTGATGGTGTATTTTAAGATGTAAGCCGTAGTGGACTCGAAATTGTTCGAAAAAATTTGGGATACAAATGTCAATATAAATAAATAAATAAAATGTGACGTCTTTCATTAGGCATAGAAGTCCATTTTGTAAATTGAATACATTTCCTATTATATTCAACATTTAAACTGTATACAAATACAAATTCTACCATGTAGAAAAATCAAGAGAAGACAAACTTTTAACCACAAAATGCCACTTTTTCTTTTTATATTTTCCTGAGACTCCTCATCTTCTTTCAGAGTGTATGAATTTATGTATTCTGAAGCTACACCCAGCATCAGCAGAATTTGTCACAATGTTAATTGAAATTAATGCTGTCTGTGCTAGCTGTGGGGCTCGAGCAGCTGCAGACTTCCAAAATACATTCAGGTCTTAGTCAGCTGCTGAGCAGTATGGTTGGTCATATATGCAGGTGCAAGAGCCTTAATATAGAGATGAAATTATTCTAAAGAGACATCAATTTGTCCAGGAATTATTTCAAACTCATCTTTGGTTTGAGGGATTTGACTGCTTGTAATAACTTCTAGCCTGGTTGATGCTTCTCTGTCATATACTTGTCCAGGTTTGAAGCAGCACCAGAAGATTTTCTTTGGAAACTGACTCATATATCCTTTTTTCATGTCAGAGGAATACCATACACATCCAGAGCTGAATTTAAGCATATTGGGCCAGATTCTGTAAATGGTGTCTAAAAAATAGGTGTGTTCAAAAATAACGTTTAGCGCTGTTCTGTAAAATGTGCCTAAATTTAGGTGTGGTTTCTAGAAAGCACATAGGCCAGAAAATGCACGATTTACGCCATTGAAACTCTGGTGTGAATACCTGCACCTAAATGTAGACGCGTTCCCCTGAACTCTGTAGCCACTTGCATAAATTTGAGCAACACTTCCAGCATGCCCACACTCCTCACATAGCCATGTCCCTTTTCAGCTACATGTGATAGAATTTACACTCACCTCTTTTTAGAATACACCTAAAAAGATGAGCACGTAAATTTTAATTATTGCTGATAATTGGTTATTATCAGTCAATTAGCCTCACTGATTGGGTTGTTACTCAATTAAGGTGCCTGCTTAAATTGGGCACATGCCTAATTTAATATGTGCAACTCACTGTGCCTTATATAGAATCTGAGGATTGTGACTCCTAAGCTGTCCTCTTGATTAAATAGGAAGTACATTTTAGGTTTAATAGTTTTTCATGGTAGTGAAGTGTAATGTAAGGCCCTAAGCTAGGGTTACCAACATTTGGACAAAGAAAAACCCCAAACATACCCCACTCCATGCCTCTCCCGTGCTCCACTTATGTCTCTTCCTTATCCTGAGCTTATACCCCACCCCCAGGTCCCTTGCCATAGTGTTGCACCCTTCTCTCGCTCTGCCCTTGTACAACAAACTGTCTGCATTAGGGTTGTCATCTCATAAGAAAAAACTGCCACATGTTCTTCTGTTCTATGATTATTTCACAAACTGTATATAACAGAAGCAGAGTTCTAGTTGCAGGAAGACCTTAGGAAACTGGAAGACTGGGCATGCAAATGGCAGATGAAATTTAATGTGGACAACTGCAAAGTGATGCATATTGGGAAGAATAATCCGATCATAGTTACCTGATGCTAGGGTCCAATTTAGAAGTCAGCAACCAAGAAAAAGATCTAGGTGTCATTGTAGACAATAGGCTGAAATCTCCTGCCCAGGGTGCGGTGATGGACAAAAAAAAAAACAGACAGGATGGCAGGGATTATTAGGAAAGGGATGGTAAATAAGACCAAGAATATTATAATGCCTCTTTATCGCTCCATGGTGCAACCTCATCTTGAGTACTGCATTCAATTCTGGTTGCCGTATTTCAAAAAGATATACCAGAATTAGAAAAGGTTCAAAGAAGCGCAACCAAAATGACAAAAGGGATGGAACTCCTCTCATATAAGAAAAGGCTAAATAGATTAGGGCTCTTTAGTTTGGAAAAGAGATGGCTGAGGGGTGACATGATTGAGGTTTACAAAATTCTGAGTGGTGTGGAATGGGTAAATGTGAACTGATTTTTCACTGTTTGAAAAAGTACAAAGACCAGGGGACATTCAATGAAATTACATGGAAATACTTAAATAGGAGGAAATATTTATTCACTCAAAGAATAGTTTAGCTCTGGAACTTATTGCTGGAGGAGGCAGTTAGGATATCTGGGTTTAAAAAAGGTTTGGACAGGTTCCTGGAGGAAAAGTCCATAGTCTGTTATTGAGACAGACATGGGGAAACCACTGCTTGCTCTGGGATTGGTAGCATGGAATGTTGCCACTATTTGGGTTTCTGCCAGCTACTTGTGATCTGGATTGGCCACTGCTGGAAGCAGGATACTGGGCTAGATTAACCAACTGTCTGACCCAGTATGGCTATTCGTTTGTTCTCATATTATGTACAGAATACTGCTTAAAATTCTGGCATATACACACACGTGTAGACATAGATGCATATATGTCAGTATTCTAAACATTTATGCACATAGGGCTGAATTTTATAAATGGTGTTCAAAATGGGTGCCGAAAAAAATTGGTGCTATGCACTTTACTTTAAAGGATGCACGCTCTTAATGGAATAGGGTTTATTGCTGATTCCCATGTCCCAACTTTGGGTGCCAGATTTATGCCTCCTGAAACCTGGTGTACATGTAGGTGCCCAATTTGGGCACATTGACCCAGTATTCCATAACTATGTGCGTAACGTTGTTAGCACCCAATTATTGAAGGTTCACAGCTCATTATTTAATTAATTTGCGCTTGTATCTCAGGCGCACATACAAATGTAGGTGCACAAATCCGGGCACCATATATAGAATCCAGGGTATAATCCATATGTAAATTTTAGGGGGAGAGTACATCAGGCAGCATTAGGGCCTTTGCACAGGTTTTAGGGCCTTAACTCATGTTTAAGAAATTAATGTACTCTAAATGCTAAGAAGCCCATTTTATACCTATGGGCTTAGCGTGCGTTAATTTCCTTACCCCCTTGTTTATCAATCTACGCGCTAATGCTGACACAGCCCATTCACTTTGAATGGGCTGTGTCGGCATTATCATGTGGCTTAGTAAACAGGAGGGTTAATGCGTGTTTAGGCCCTAATGCCTGTATGAAGGCCCTAATGCTGCTTGATGAATTCTCCTCTTAGTGCATTCTTTAAAGAACTACTCCACCCCCTCATTCTATAACAGGGAGCTTAAATTTGAGTACCATTTGCTTCCATAAATTTATAGTACTTATGCGCTTGATTTACACTTATGCATGTAAGAGCTAGCAGAGGCTGTATTATATCATTTAAGCAAGTAAAGAGCTAGTAAATGGACTCAGTGCATCCAAATGTGTGACTTTCCCACATGCTAAACCCACTTCTAGCATGGCAGTAAATTTGGCCTTTTTCAATGATTTCTTTTTCTGGCTGTGTGCTAATGTTAACATGGGAGCCCTTACCGCTTCCTATTTAGGATGCCCTAAGGGCTCCTGCATCATCAGTGGTATTCAGATAGCATTCTCTTCCCCTGACATGCCCTCTCCCCCCCCAAAATATTTCTAAAAAACAAATACTGCGCAGTTTGCGAGTTATGCGTGTAAATTCTAATAATTGCCAATTAGTGCTCATTATTGCTTGTTAAGTGCTGTTAGCAACACTGATTGACTTGTTAAGTCAATTGTTACATGGTTTGTTGTGGAATACGCTTAGATTTAGGCACGATATATAGAATCTGGCAACATGTGACTAATTTTCTGGTAAAATACTAGAGTGGTTTGCCATTGATTTTTTTTTAGCCCATGACATCTGGTCTTCCCAGATGGTCATTTGTCCAAGATCTGACAAATTCAGGCCCACGTAGGGCAATGTTGATGGTGTAGATAGCAATTAAAAAGGCAGAATAAGGAGTTCCGGAAATCTTCCGCTTGTGGAAACTGAATAGAATTAGTCCTTCCCTACACTATATGTTTACAACTTTGGCTCACAGCCTAGAATTTTGAAAATAATTCCAATTCTAGCCCGAGTTGCAGGAGGTAATATAATTGTTCCTGACATTCTAGAAATGGCTAAGTCTGTTTTCTTTCAGTCTCGTTTATGACTAATTCTTTCCTGCCCAGCCGTTATAGCAGCTGTATTACAATGGCTGCTAGAGAAATCTACCTATGCCTTGAATGTGATTTTCTGTCTCAGGTTTGATGAATTCCTTTTCCTTCATGAAATCCTGGCAAAACACTTCCTTTGTACTATTTCCTGTTTCCTCTGCAGTGTTGTATCTTATAATTGAAAGTATTTTGCTCTATTTTACACAATATTGGCAGGTAAACCTGTGTGTGAAAGGCAAGTCTAACCTACATTACTCACACTGCAGGACAAGGTCAGAATTCCAGGATCTTTCACTTTGCAAAAATACGGGACATATTCAAAATACACAAGTTATTATAGACTGTTTACAATGCACAAATTCTCTAGGGGTAACAGCATGTTTCTTTTTGAAAATACACAACAATGAATATTCCCACAGTGATCACAACACTAATACTCCTGCAGATCTTAGCAGTGTAACTTGCTTGGTAATAGATTTGAACAGCAAGTACATTAGTACATAAGTATTGCCATACTGGGAAAGACCAAAGGTCCATCAAGCCCAGCATCCTGTTTCCAACAGTGGCCAATCCAGGTCACAAATACCTGGCAAGATCCCAAAAAAGTACAAAACATTCTATACTGCTTATCCCAGAAATAGTGGATTTTCCCCAAGTCCATTTAATAATGGTCTATGAACTTTTCCTTTAGAAAGCCGTCCAAACCTTTTAAAAACTCCGCTACGCTAACTGCCTTTACCACATTCTCTGGCAACAACGTTGAGTGAAGAAAAGGTTTCTCCGATTCATTTTAAATTTACTACATTGTAGCTTCATTGCATGCCCCCTAGTCCTAGTATTTTTGGAAAGCGTAAACAGACACTTCACGTCTACCTGTTCAACTCCACTCATTATTTTATAGCAAATTTAATTACCTCACTAGTTACTCCCATTTCTAGGTCATTTATAAATATGTTAAAAAGCAGCGGTCCCAGCACAGACCCCTGGGGAACCCCACTAACTACCCTTCTCCATTGAGAATACTGACCATTTAACCCTACTCTCTGTTTTCTATCTTTTAACCAGTTTTTAATCCACAGTAGAACACTACCTCCTATCCCATGACTCTCTAATTTCCTCTGGAGTCTTTCATGAGGTTCTTTGTCAAACGTCTTCTGAAAATCCAGATACACAATATCAACCGGCTCACCTTTATCTACATGTTTCTTCACCCCTTCAAAGAAATGTAGTAGATTGGTGAGGCAAGATTTCCCTTCACTAAATCCATGTTGGCTTTGTCTCATTAATCCATGCTTTTGAATATGCTCTGTAATTTTATTCTTTATAATAGTCTCTACCATTTTGCCCGGCACCAACGTCAGACTCATCGGTCTATAATTTCCCGTATCTCCTCTGGAACCTTTTTTAAAAATCGGCGTTACATTGGCCACCCTCCAATCTTAACCGGTACCACGCTCGATTTTAAGGATAAATTACATATTACTAACAATAGCTTCGCAAGTTCATTTTTCAGTTCTATCAGTACTCTAGGATGAATACCATCCGGTCCAAGAGATTTTCTACTCTTCAGTTTGTAGAACTGCCCGATTACATCCTCCAGGTTTACAGAGAATTCATTAAGTTTCTCCGACTCGTTTGCTTCGAATACCATTTCTGGCACTGGTATTCCACCCAAATCTTCCTCGGTGAAGACCGAAGCAAAGAATTCATTTAATCTCTCCGCTACGGCTTTGTCTTCCTTGATTGCCCCTTTTACTCCTCAGTCATCTAGCGGTCCAACCGATTCTTTTGCCGGCTTCCTGTTTTTAATATACCTAAAAAGAATTTACTATGTGTTTTTGCCTCCAACGCAAGATTTATCCCCGCCTGACAATACTCTAAATTTTACTAAGATAGTACTTTTTGAAATTTTCAGCAAAATTGATTAGAACTGAATAGTTCATATTGTTATGATTAAAATTGGATACATAAATTTAAAAATTATTTTACACTACCTGATTAATGAGGAGGTGGATGTTGTAAATCTTGTTGTTCAAATCTATTACCAGCAAGTTACACCATTGAGATCGGCACGAGTATTAGTGTTGTGGTCACTGTGGGAATATTCATTGTTGTGTACTTGCCTATCTGTGGTGTATAGTTGCCAAGTTTGAAGTAAGGTCCTTTTGAAAATAAGCAGGTATAAAGTATGCAAATGTAGAGAGGAATTTTAGAAACACTCACCTAGGCAGGAAGTGCTAGCAGGACCCTATTCTGGAGCAATTTTATAAAGATGGCATTAACACCAAAATTCTGCAAATGGTACTTAAAATTGTACACACAAATTTTCTGTGCATGCGTCTGACGTCCTGACTTAGCCCACGGTTTTCAATATCACCTTTATGCTGATGACTCCCAGATCTATCTCTCCACACCAGAAATCTCGGCAGAAATCCAGGCCAAGATATCTGCCTGCCTGTCTGACATTGCTGCCTGGATGTCTCACCGCCACCTGAAGCTCAATATGTCCAAAACTGAGCTCCTTATCTTCCCTCCTAAACCTACCTCTCCCCTTACCCCACTTTCTATTTCTGTCGACAACACGCTCATTATTCCTGTCTCGTAACCTTGGGGTCATCTTCGACTCTTTCCTCTCCTTCTCGGCACATGTTCAACAGATTGTTAAAACCTGTCGTTTCTTCCTTTATAATATCGCCAAAATTCACCCTCTCCTTTCTGAGCACGCTACCAGAACCCTCATCCACACTCTCATCACCTCTCGCTTGGACTACTGCAACTTGCTTCTCACAGGTCTTCCACTCAGCCATCTCTCTCCTCTTCAATCTGGTCAAAATTCTGCTGCACGATTAAAATTTCGCCAAAGTCGCTATGCCCATATCAGCCCTCTTCTGAAGTCACTTCACTGGCTCCCTATTCGTTTCCGTATACAGTTCAAGCTCCTCTTATTAACCTATAAGTGCTCTGCTGCCCCTCACTACCTCTTCACCCTCATCTCTCCCTACACTCCTTCCCAGGAACTCTGTTCACTAGGCAAATCTCTCCTAATTGCACCCTTCTCCTCCATCGCTAACTCCAGACTCCGTTCCTTTTATCTCGCCAAACCCTAGGCCTGGAATAGACTTCCTGAGCCATTACGTCTAGCTCCATCCCTGGCCGCCTTCAAATCCGGCTAAAGGCCTACCTGTTTGATGCTGCTTTTAATTCCTAACTTGTCACCTGCTCGTAACCTTTATCTTGTCTTCTTCTCTTCAGTAGTCCCTTTTCCCTATGTGTCCTATCTGTCTGTCCTACCCTTATCCCTTATTTGTCCTGTTTGTCTGTCCTGATTTAGATTGTAAGCTCTTTTGAGCAGGGACTGTTTTTTCTTCATGTTCAATTGTGAAGCGCTGCGTACAACTGGTAGCACTATAGAAATGATTTGTAGTAGTAGTACTCCAGGACTGGACTTGGGAAACACTGTTTTAATAGGCAGAGTAGGGTATAAGCAAAGATGGAACATATAGATAGGTAAGAGAGTAAGAGCAGTTAGAAATTAAGGTGACTAATTTAAAGAAAGTTGCACATGAGGTCAGAGAGATGATTAAATGTTATCTCAGCTAGGGCAGGAATGGATAAACATGTTCTGCTGCGGTATGTGCAGCCTGTGTCACTCCTTGTGTGTATGTGTGTGTGTGAGACTAAAAAGTTGGTTACTTCTACTGTTAAAGGCCTGGTTGAAGAGCCAAGCTTTCACCTGCTTCCTGAAGTAGAGATAGTCTTGTGTTAATCAGAGCCTTTCCAGGAGTGCGTTCCAGAGCGTGGGGGCTACTCCAGAGAAGGCTTGCTTGCAGGTATCACATTGTGTAATGTCTTTTGGAGAGAGTGTGGTTAAGGATACCTCTTAGGAAGACCTTAGTGTTCTTGGAGGTGTGTAAAGCATCATTCTGTTCTTCAAGTACTCAGGGCCATTTCCTTTAAAGGCCTTGAAGATCAGACATAGAGTTTTAAATTTAGCCCTATATTGTACTGGTAGCCAATGAAGTGGTGTGATGTGGTCACGCCGCTTGCAACCTTCTATGAGTCTTGCTGCAGCATTCTGAATTAATTGGAGCTGGTGCAGACCCTTTGTAGTCAGACCATTGTAGAGCGCATTACAGTAATCCAGTCTTGATGTTATCATGGCTTGCCTACCTGGGATAAGGTTTTCCTTCTCGATGCATGGAGAGAGGCAGTGTAGTTGTCGAAAATAGTAGAAGCAGCTCTTGAAGGTTGCTTGGATTTTGGAAATCAGATTGTGTGTTCAATCTAACTGTATTCCAAGGTTCCTGACTTGTGATTTGAGGGGGAGTTCGTTCGTATTTCCTAAAAGAGATTTTGATGTCAGGTACATTTCCACTTGTGTTAGGGACCCACAGAAGCTCAGTTCAGGCAAAGTTTGTTCTGCTTAGCTCATTTTTGAACTGATGTTAGACAGGTAATCAGTATATTCAGTATATTCAGGGCTGTAGGTAAGTCAGGTTGTAGAATTAGTACTTCCAACCTATGTGACCTTTTATAAAATTCCTCTCTATGCCTCATTATAAAAAGACTCACAAAAGTTGCAACAATCGCTGGTAAAGGCGTTCACATAAATTTACAACTTCATGTCAAGTGTATGCCTATGCATGTATCACTGTTCCCTCTAAGCTGAGTGGCAGTCCGCCACGTACAATACTTCCAGTAGGTGGCGGTGTTTCACTTTCACATTTTCAATAGTGAGAGGCAGGCAAGCTCTGCAGAACTCCAAGGAACCTGCCTTCCCTAATGATTGAAAATACAATATTGAAGCACTCCCCCCCCCCCCCCCCCCCACTGGCAGCAATGCAGTTGGAGCTCCTTCTCCTGAAAATGCCTACATTCAGATCACATAAAAGTAGGCATGAATATTCTCTGCATCTACTTTATACAGGCTTAATCCCTGGGATAATATTACAAAAGCCCTTATCTGTGGGAATAACATTTATAAAGCTACCCCTTAAAAGCATCCAGGTACAAAGCTTTGTATCTGTCATTTACACAGGTGTCCAGCTGTTTTCCATATGACCTTAAGCACATCCCCAGAACACCCCTAATTCTGCCGCAATTTTAAACAGGTATCTTTGGCCAAATAGCAACGTACACAGGAAAAGATACCCATATCATTTATTTATGTGTTCATGCCTTATCAAAATGCTCAAGGTGAGTTGCAATATAAAATTCTAATAAAATACAGTTACAATCTAAAATTTAATAATATACAGCATCAATCACATTACCTCCTTCCAGTTCTGTGGGATGGCCTTCCAGGCCATCTGAGATTATGTGACAGTGTTCCACAATTTAAAAAGTTCTTGAAGACCCATTATTTTTTGAATGCTTTTTTTGGAGAAATGAAATATTTTCAAATGTTAAAGTGATTGTGAGACACAATTTTTATGATGAAGAAATCTGTGTTTGTGATCTCTCTAGTTGTTTTTATAAGAGTTTATGTTCATTTTAATTGTTACCCGCTTAGGATTATGGCGGGATATAAATATGAAAATAGATAAATAAAATAGCTCCCCTACTCTTCTTTATAATGTATAATGTTAGTGTTTCCCAAGTCAGATTCCGGAGTACCCCTTGCCAGTCAGGTTTTCAGGAAAGCCACAATGAATATGCATGAAAGAGATTTACATATAATGGAGGCAGTGTATGCAAATCAAGTTCATGCATATTAATTGTGGATATCCTGAAAACCTGACTGGCAAAGGGTAAACCAGGACTGGACTTCAGAAACACTGTATTATGTGACCCAGTATCCTGGCCTATGCTCTGTATGATCAGTCTCTTTTCTTCCATTTTTCAGTTAAGAGCCATATGTGTTTGAATGTACCTTCTAGTTTACAGAGGAGACCCCCCCTCCACTGTTTTATACAATTTTACAAAGAAGGAGCAGCCAAATGGACCAACCAGGGCTGCTTAGACACAGCCGGGGCAAGACTGCTGACCGCCTGCCCCCCACATGGGCTGCCGCTTCAGCCCCCCACTCGGGCTGCCCCCCACATTTGGGCTGCTGCCCCCGCCTGCTCCCTTACCTTCCTATGTCCGATTGCAACTGTTTGTCGGGACCCAGATGATTGCCCCCCTGGCCCTGCCCCCCCACTTGGCGGCCCTGGGACAAACCAGTGACTGAACACTTCAATAAAGTTTATTGAAAAGCAATCTTTGATAGAATAGCATGTTTATATTGTCCATACAGAGGTGTTAAAAAAGCCTGACATGTTTCGGCAGCAGACTGCCTGCATCAGGGGCACATTAGGTCCTTATTATAGGGACAAGTAACACACCTTACAATAGGACATTCAAAGCATAAAGGTTGGTTGCACTGGGCTCCTCGAGGCCTATGAAACATCTGTATGTTAGGACAATATAAACAAGCTGTTCTATGAAAGGTTGCTTTTTAATAAACGTTATTGAAGTGTTCAGCCACTGGTTGGTCTGTTTGGCTGTTCCTTCTTGGACTTTTGGATTGCTGCTGCAGCCTCTCCTTGCATCTCTTTCTTCTGCATTATACAATTTTGCTACCACTGAATAATTATTAAGTTATTTTAATGTAACATGCAAAATCTCTGCTAATTTGTATTTAATATGTGAGCGCATAGATTTTAAAATATTTCCTTATGAAAGATCATAATACAGCATTTAGGGGCCCTTTTTACCAAACAACAGTAAAAAGTGGTTTTAGAGTGCCTTTATACGGATTATTCCCAAGCACTAAGGTCGTTTTTACTGCTGGGGTCAAATGGCTGATTTTCTGAAATTTTCAATAATGGCCTTGTGGTAATGTTCATGTTAGCATGTGAGTCCATACTGCCATCTATTTTGTAGGCGGTAGGGTCTCATGTGCTAAACCTGCACTATTCAGTTAATGTGTGGCAATACACTACCCAATTAGCTCAGAACATGCCCACTTTCCACCCCCAGACATGTCACCTGTGCCAAAAATTTAAAAATATTTTTTAACGTGTAGGTAGCATTCATGCCTGGTAAAATAACCATGGGTCATAAGTACATAAGTATTGCCATACTGGGAAAGACCAAAGGTCCATTGAGTCCAGTATCCTGTTTCCAACAGTGGCCAATCCAGGTAACAACCAGCAAACATTTTATACTGCTTATCCCAGAAATAGTGGATTTTCCCCAAGTCCATTTAATAACGGTCTATGGACTTTTCCTTTAGGAAGCTGTCCAAACCTTTTTAAAACTCCGCTAAGCTAACCGCCTTTACCACATTCTCTGGCAACGAATTCCAGAGTTTAACTACAAGCTGAATGAAGAAAATGTTTCCCCGATTCGTTTTAAATTTACTACATTGTAGCTTCATCGCATACCCCCTAGTCCTAGTATTTTTGGAAAGCGTGAACAGACGCTTCACATTTACCCGTTCAACTCCACTCGTTATTTTATAGACCTCTATCATATCTCCCCTCAGCCGCCTTTTCTCCAAGCTGAAGAGCCCTAGCGGCTTTAGCTTTTCCTCATAGGGAAGTCGTCCCATCCCCTTTATCATTTTTGCCGCCCTTCTCTGCACCTTTTCTAATTCGACAATATCTTTTTTGAGATGCGGTGACCAGAATTGAACATAATATTTGAGGTGCGGTCGCACCATGGAGCGATACAAAGGCATTATAACATCCTCATTTTTGTTTTCCATTCCTTTCCTAAGAGTCGCCCTGCAATACCGTTTTTTGCTGCGGTAAGCATGCGTTAGTGCTTGCAGCAGCTTTGTAAAAAGGCCCCTTAATTAGATGCTTCCTGTATTTCATAGAGCTGATAGTTTCAAACATAAGAGTTTACATTTAAAAAGAAAATAACATTTATGAGGTTGGCACTGTCACTAAGGGGCCCTTTTACTAAGCTGCTACTACTGGCAGCAGCTGTTTTTCCTGGACACAGGGCCGCCGAGAGGGGGGGGGGGCAAGGGGACAAAATTCCCTGGATGGGCCTCCAAGGGGTCCTGGCGCCGGGGTCTCTGTCCTTCTCCTGCTCCCAGGCCGCCGGTGCCACAGTCCCCGGTCTCACCCGCCCAGCATCGGCCGTCTGATGTAACTTCCTGTTTCCGTGAGGGCGGGGCACAGTGAGGGAGGGCCCGAAGGGAGGCGATCTGCCGCTTTCACACGGAGGTGAGGCGCTGCCAATTTGAATGCAGGGGGTCCAGTGGCAGACGGAAGGGGGGCTGTCGACAGGGCTGGGGGCGGGCGGGTAGAGATTGGGGTCTGTGATGGTGACCCCTGGGGGAGCGGCGGTGGTGGTGGCCCCAAGAGAGGCCTTGCCCCGGGCCCAGCTCAATCTCTCAGTGGCCCTGCCTGCACACCAGGGCCCCTTTTACCGCAGCGGGTGAAAAGACCAAAAAAAGAAATGGCTGTGCAGTAAGGGGCCCTTTTACTAAGGTGTGTCGAAAAATGGCCTGCGCTGGTGTAGGCGAGCGTATTGGACACACGCAGGCCCATTTTTCAGTGCGCCTGAAAAAGAGAACTTTTTGGGGGGCCAAAAATTGAAGTGTAGCAAAATAAAAATCTGCACATGTCCATTTTGGGCCAGAGACCTTACCGCCATCCATTGACTTAGCGTTAAGGTCTCACGCATTAACTAGGCGGTAATCGTCAGCGCGTGTACACTGCTGATTACCACCCGGTTAGCACCACGTGGTAGAAAATAGAAATTATTTTCTGCCGTGCATTTTGGACGTGCATCAAAATTAGAATTACCGCCTGGGGCATGCAGTAGACTGGCGGTAGTTCTAAATTGGCGTGCATTGTACGCGTGTAAGCAGCTGCGCATCTTAGTAAATGTTGGAATGTATTGTATTTTACATGCATTGCCTGTCACCTATTATTTCTCTGTGATTACTCTGTGACCTCTGATGTGAATTACTTAGAGAGGTCACACAGCTATGCAACTTCCTGTGGGGGTTAGATGCAGAAGATGCAGCACATGGAGCACATGGAGCTCATGATCTCTCCTAACCTGAGAGGATCTATGGTGGTGTGAGCAGCATCCATTACCATCTAAGCACATGGAAGGAGCTGATAAGACAAATGTATAGTAATATGTATATATAAGCCTGTCTGATTATAATCTAACTACAAACTGTGAGTAAACAGATGTTTTGTTACTTCAACTTTAAAGTGACTCAGCAGTGAATTATTCAGGGGTGAATGAGAGAGAGATGAAGAAAGAAATTAACATTTCTAAAGCTGAAGCTGTGTGTACTAAAATCTGCTAATTATTTACTACAAATAATCCAACAAAAGGGTTATGGGCCCAGGGTCCAGGAATTGAAAAAGAAGAGAAATATTACCAGGCAGAAAAAAAGGCCACATTTTTCTCTTAAGTTTTAAAGGAAAGATTCAGTCTGTCTCTCTCTCCCCCCACACAGCAGACAGAAGGCTAAGAAAATGGCTGAGGGAAGAAATTCACCATTGTTCTATTCTCTCAAGGTGCCTAGATTAACTGAGTTTAATTATCGGCAGTGGGAACTAAGATTCATATGTCTCCTTCGAGCAAAAAGATTAAATATATGCTTAGACCAAGACAGAACAGCTGAAAATATGGCTGAATGGGACAATGCAAACTATTATGTGAAGTGCATGCTTTTGGAAGCTCTCTCAGAGAAACAAGCCATATTAGTGGAGGGAAAAGATACACCAAAGGACATTTTATATAAACTGAGAACTATGTATGCAACTACATATGCAAAGCAGCAACCAATTTGGCTGGCAGAGTTGAATGAAACCAAATTAAGGGATAAAAGTAAATGTAATGATCACATTATGCATCTTATGTCTTCATTTCAAAAGTTAGAACTTTCTGGAATTCCCATGTGTGATGCATTGAAAAGAGCATTTCTTTTTACCTCACTATCAAAGAAGTTTGATGTTTTTAGGTCTGTAAATGAGGCCATTGAAGGGCAATCTTTTGAACAGGCAACATCAAAACTAAGGCAGGAATGCATAATAAATGATTCTGAGGAGATGTGTTCTCAAAGCAAGTCAGAGAGAAATGAAACAAATTTCTTGGCAAAGAACAGAGAAAGGCGGAGCTATGGGAAAACTCCACCCAAGGGCAAGCTGATTTGCTACTCATGTGGAAAGGAGGGACATGTATCTAAATGGTGTAAGGAAACACAAAACACTCCCTCTAGCTCACCTAAGCCAATGGAACTAAAGAATTTTCAAACCAGGAAATGTATGAAGGACAAAGATAAACACAAGGGCTTTCTAATGGCAGAAAAATCTTTGACTATGGTAAATAATAATTCAAATGAAAGTACTTGGATTTTGGATTCGGGGAGCACATGCCATTTAACCAATTCTAAGGATTTCTTTCAGGAAATGTGTCCAGAGGAAGGTATTCTTAAAACTGCAAACGCAGGGACTGCTAAGATCCAAGCAAAAGGTATTGGATTCTTAAAATGCAAAGTGTCTAATGAAGTTAAAGAAATTCCTGTAAGTGATGTCTTGTATATTCCCCAAGCAGTTTGCAATATGCTTAGTGTATCTACATTAGATAAGAAGGGATTTGTGATTCATTTTGAAAACAGTAAGTGCACAATCTCTAAAAATGATGAAGTGTATGCTGAAGCTTTTATGCATAATGATGTTTATAAACTGAGCATTTCAGGTGAAGCCTCACATATGGCGCAAGTAAGGAAGAATGATGGTAAATATAGTCCGGAAATCTGGCACCGCCGCCTGGGACATCGTGATTCTAAGGTGATCCAGGATCTTTACAGTAAGCAACTGGCCACCGGCATTCAGATAAGTGCAGATGCTGGTAATATGGAGAAATGCATAGACTGTGTTACTCAAAAAGGTGTGAGACCCTCATTTCCTGCATACACAGGAAATAGGAGTAATAAAGTACTGGACTTAATACACAGTGACTTATGTGGACCGTTTAATATCCCATCATTGGGAAATAACAGATTTGTGCTAATATTCTTGGATGATTTCTCTAGATATTGTGTGGCCTATTTGCTGAAAGAAAAAAGTCAAGTCACAGACATGCTGAAGAAATACGTAGCCATGGTGAGCAATAAATTTGAAAGAAAACCAAAGGTTCTTCAGACCGACAATGGTGGTGAGTTCATTTCACAAAGCATGCGCACATTTCTAGAACAAGAAGGCATTCAACATATCACAACAGTAGCTTATACACCAGAGCAAAATTCTGTTGCAGAGAGAAAATTTAGGTCACTTGTGGAAATGACCAGATGTATGCTGTCAGATAGCAATCTCCCTAAAAGACTATGGGGGGAAGCCATTCTCACAGCAGTGTACCTACAAAACAGAATGCCAACTAAAGGCACTGAGCGCACACCACATGAGACATGGCATGGTAGGAAGCCAAACCTGTCACACATAAGAACATTTGGAAGTACAGCATATGCTCACGTACCAAAGCAAAGAAGGCATAAGCTGGATTCCACAACAGAAAGGGGCATTTTAGTTGGCTATACTCCAGGACACAAAGGATATAGAATTTTGAATCTGAAAACTGGCATTGTTGGCATAAGACATGTTACATATTTTGATGAAAACAAAAGGGTTGATAAAGGCTGGATTATCCCAGATGAGCCTTATCATCCAGAATATGAAACTAGAACCATAATAGACATGCCAGTGTATATAAATGCCATACCAAGGCAGATGTCTGAAAGCAACTCACCTGTATCTAACGAGGAACAGGCAGAGGAAGCAGACACAGAAAGGATCATTGAAGAAGACAGTACAGTTGGAGAAGGGGAATCAATTGGAGAAGAACTCTCAGATATAGAGGATGCAGAAAGGTCAGACCAACCTGTTGTCAGACGCTCATCCAGGGAAAACAAAGGTGTTCCACCCCCAAGACTGTCTTACTTAACAAAGTCAGCAGAAGCTCAAGAGCCCTTAACATGGGATGAGATTGAGAAAATGCCAGCAGAAGAAGCTGCTGAATGGCATAAAGCTGCACAAGAAGAAATTGATGCATTGGATAAAAATAATACTTGGATTCTTACAAAATTACCTCCTGGCAAGAAAGCTATAGGATGCAAATGGGTATTCAAGTTAAAAAGGAATGCACAAGGAAAAGTGGAAAGGTATAAAGCCAGATTAGTCGCAAAGGGATATCTTCAAAAATATGGAGAAGATTTTGATGAAGTGTTTGCACCTGTAGTGAAACACACGACAATCAGAACACTTCTGAGCATTGCAGTCTCAAAAGGCATGCAAGTCAACCACATTGATGTGAAAACAGCATTTCTTCACGGAGATATAACTGAAGACTTGTACATGGAACAGCCAACAGGTTTCATAAATACAAAACAAAGACAGCTAGTGTGTAAATTAAACAAAGGTCTTTATGGATTAAAGCAAAGTGCAAAATGTTGGAATGAAAAATTGCATGAAATATTGACAAATTTAGAATTTAAGCAAGGTGAAGCAGATAAATGCTTGTACACTAGGTGCACAAATGGACAATATGCATACATTTTAGCTTTTGTTGATGATCTGCTCATTGCAAGCAAAAGTGAGCAAGAGTACAAGGACATTGTAAAGTGTTTAAACCTCAATGTTGAGATAAAAGAACTTGGTAATGTGTCATACTATCTTGGTATAGAAATTGAGAAACAAAATGATGGTTCTTATCTTCTAAGCCAGAAGCAGAAAATAAATGAGCTTATTGAAAGTTTAGGTATGCAAGATGCCCAAGTTGTAAGCACTCCCATGATCACTGATTTTCTGAAGGATGAAACAGTAAGAGAACCTTTACCAGATAACATCCAATATAGATCAGCCATAGGTAAGCTTTTATATCTAGCTACCACATACAGGGCTGATATAGCAAATGCAGTAGGAATTTTGAGCAGAAGGGTCAGCTCACCTACCAAATCAGATTGGACTGCAGTTAAAAGGATGGTAAGGTATTTAAAGGGTACCATTGATTGTAAATTAAAGGTTTCAGCCAATAGTAATCCAAAACTAATATGTTACTGTGATTCAGATTGGGCAGGGGATCATTCTGATTATAAATCCACAAGTGGATATGTGTTTATGTATGGAAATGTACAAATTTCATGGGCCAGTCATAAACAAAGTATTGTGAGTTTGTCTTCTACAGAAGCTGAATATGTGGCAGTATCGGAAGCGTGCAGAGAACTGATGTGGATTGAAAAACTTTTGCTGGATTTCGGAATAGCTGAACAGAGACCAATCCAGATAATGGAAGATAATCAGAGCTGCATCCGACTGTCACAGAATGACAAGGTTCAGTCACGCACCAAGCACATCGCAACGAAATACCACAACGTGCGAGAGTTGGCAAAAGAAGGGGTCATCAGTCTACACTATTGTCACACCAGTGAGATGACAGCTGACATCATGACCAAACCGTTACCCAGAGAACATTTTGTGAATCTGCGTATAAAGCTTGGACTTTGTATGAATAAATAATTGCATGACAGTTATGCATGAGAAGGGGTTTGTTGGAATGTATTGTATTTTACATGCATTGCCTGTCACCTATTATTTCTCTGTGATTACTCTGTGACCTCTGATGTGAATTACTTAGAGAGGTCACACAGCTATGCAACTTCCTGTGGGGGTTAGATGCAGAAGATGCAGCACATGGAGCACATGGAGCTCATGATCTCTCCTAACCTGAGAGGATCTATGGTGGTGTGAGCAGCATCCATTACCATCTAAGCACATGGAAGGAGCTGATAAGACAAATGTATAGTAATATGTATATATAAGCCTGTCTGATTATAATCTAACTACAAACTGTGAGTAAACAGATGTTTTGTTACTTCAACTTTAAAGTGACTCAGCAGTGAATTATTCAGGGGTGAATGAGAGAGAGATGAAGAAAGAAATTAACATTTCTAAAGCTGAAGCTGTGTGTACTAAAATCTGCTAATTATTTACTACAAATAATCCAACAGTAAAAGAGCCCCTAAGTTTGCACTTTCTGCGCAGCCATTTTGGCAGGGAGCTCTTACCGCCACTCATTGAGGTGGCAGTAAGGGCTCCTACAATAACCCAGTGGTAACTGGGCAGTGATTAACACCGGGTATCCCCTGCACTAGAAAATCAGACCTGATTTTATGTAGCACCAGAAATGGTATGCTCTGGGGGTGGAACTAGTGCCGGTTCCCACGTTAGGCCTGCGGTAGTTCCAGTATGGCGAACAGCAAGCCCGTTGCCTCATGCCAAACCTTTAGTAAAAGGGCCCCTAACTGCATAACAACTTTTAGTATTGCCCTCCTGGTTTTGATATGCTGCTTTCATGTTGTTATTGGCTTTGCCTGTGATTCCTGATATTTATAGTAATTTATGTCTATTTGTTGCATCCTGCTTTTCAAGGATCTTGCCTTTGGAAAGCACATTTTAATTGTTATTGTTATTTATATTTAGCTCACACTTTTTTCAGTTGATCACATCCTACTCCTTGACACGCTGTCCTCACTTGGATTTCGGAATTCTGCTCTCTCCTGGTTCTCTTCTTATCTCTCACAGCGTACTTTTAGTGTATACTCTGGTGGTTCCTCCTCTTCCTCTATCCTGCAGTCAGTGGGTGTACCTCAAGGATCTGTTCTAGGACCTCTCCTTTTCTCCATCTATACTTCCTCCCTTGGTACTTTGATCTCATCACACGGCTTTCAGTATCACCTTTACGCTGATGACTCCCAAATCTACCTCTCCACACCAGAAATCTCAGCAGAAATCCAGTCCAAGGTATCTGCCTGCCTCTCTGACATTGCTACCTGGATGTTTCACTGCCACCTTAAACTCAATATGTCCAAAACTGAACTCCTTATCTTCCCTCCTAAACCAACCTCTCTCCTTCCCCCATTCTCTATTTCTGTCGACAACACGCTCATTCTTCCTGTCTCGTCTGCTCACAATCTTGGGGTCATCTTTGACTCCTCCCTCTCCTTCTCTGCCCATATTCAACAGATTGCTAAAAACTGTCGTTTCTTCCTTTATAACATCGCCAGAATTTGCCCTTTCCTTTCTGAATACGCTATCAGAACCCTCATCCACACTCTCATCACCTCTCGCTTAGACTACTGCAACTTGCTTCTCTCAGGTCTTCCAATCAGCCATCTCTCTCTTCTTCAATCTGTTCAAAACTCTACCACATGACTAATATTTCGCCAAAGTCGTTATGCCCATATCAGCCGTCTCCTGAAATCCCTTCACTGGCTCCCTATCCGTTTCCGTATACAATTCAAGCTCCTCTTGTTGACCTATAAGTGCATTCACTCTGCAGCCCCTCACTACCTCTCCACCCTCATCTCTCCCTATACTCCTTCCCTAGAACTCCGTTCACTAGGCAAATCTCTCCTAATTGCACCCTTCTCCTCCATCGCTAACTCCAGACTCCGCTCCTTCTATCTCACTGCACCTTATGCCTGGAATAGGCTTCCTGAGCCATTACGTCTAGCTCCATCCCTGGCTGCCTTCAAATCCAGGCTAAAGGCCTACCTGTTTGATGCTGCTTTCAACTCCTGACTTGTAACTTTTATCTTATCCTTATGTGTCCTTCTGTCTGTCCTTCCCTTATCCTTTTTGGTCCTGTCTGTTTGTCCTGATTTAGATTGTAAGCTCTTTTGAGCAGGGACTATCTTCTTCATGTTCAACTGTAAAGTGCTGCGTATGATTGGTAGTGCTATAGAAGTGATTTATAGTAGTAGTAGTAGTATTTGTTACATAAACAAATTATATTTTCCCTTACAAAACTTGGGTTCAGAGAGCATCTTGACTTCCATATTTATGTCCCTGCAAGTTTCATTCACCAGGAGAACAAAATGACCAAAGTCTTTTAGAGAATTTAACAAGATTTTCTCAGCAATGAAGCAATCAGTCTTCTCTATTACTGGAACAAGAGTGGATAGATTCACACATTAGCTGTAGGCGTCAACAAAAAGAACAAATTCACACAGAGGATCTGGACAAGTTTTGCAAAGACTGCAAAGCTCTCAGCAACTGAATTCCTGAGCTGATTGATCAAAACTGTTAACTAACAGAAAACATTGCCCATTAGCTGTTGTTGTAGCATCTTCAGAAAATAGATAATATTTATTGAAAAACCATCTTTAATATCTTGTATATTTCCTAGAAGGCGAGTGCGTATGTTACACGTTACATACTAAAGATGTCAATGCTAGTTGGCTAATTACTGTTAGGCAGCAGGGACGTAGCCAGACTTCTGTGGGAGGGGGCCCAGAGCCCAAGGTGAGGGGGCACATTTTAGGCCCCCACTGGTGCCGCCAACCCCCACTCGCCATTTCGACCCCCCCCCCGCTGCCACCACCACCAACTTTGACCCCCCCTGCTGACGACCCTCTCAACCCCCTCCTGCCGCCAACCCTCCCCCGCCGCCATCGGCTACCTTTGTGGTGGGGGACCCCAACCCCCGTCAGCCGAGGTCCTCTTCTTCTGGTGCAAGGCTTCGTTCTGTTTCTGTGAGTCTGCAGGACGTCAGACTCACAGAAACAGAACAAAGCCTTGTGCCGGAAGAAGAGGACCTCGGCTGACGGGGGTTGGGGTCCCCCACCAGCAAAGGTAGCCGATGGCGGTGGGGGAGAGTTGGCGGCAGGAGGGGGGTCGAGAGGGTCGTCAGCAGGGGGGTCCAGGGCCAAATCTACGGAGGCTTAGGCCCCTGTGGCCCCACATAGCTAAGCCACTGTTAGGCAGTAACCCTCTGTTTATTGCTAGCGGCTTCTGGGGCGCTAATGCTAACACAGCCCATTCACTTTGAATGGGCTGTGTCGGTATCGCCATGCGACTTTGTAAACAGGGGGTTAAATTATTCTAACTAGTGGGCCTGTGCTCAGAACCTGACACTGGCGCTGGACTAATGCCGATGTTAATCTGTGCAGAATGTTCAGAGGGCTGCAATGCAGGAAACAACGTCCCCGCCTAAGATAGCGCAAATTGTAGTTTATTTATTTTTCTCCAAAACTTTCTATACCGCTCTAAGGGGCCCTTTTACAAAGGTGCGGTTGGCTCTGTGAGCGTGTGCCAAAATTTATTTATTTATTTAGATTTTGCTCACACCTTTTTCAGTAGTAGCTCAAGGTGAGTTACAGTCAGGTACACTGGATATTTCTCTGTCACAGGAGAGCTCACAATCTAAGCTTATACCTGAGGCAATGGAGGGTTAAGTGACTTGCCCAAGATCACAAGGAGCAGCAGTGGGATTTGAACTGGCCACCTCTGGATTGCAAGACCGGTGCTTTAACCACTTGGCCACTCCTCCACTCTATGAGACTACCACCAGGCTAGAGCATCCCCTGGTGGTAATTTCAGATTTGGCGCATGCCCATACCGCCAGGACAAATTAATTTTTTTATTTCCAACTGCACGTGGCGTTTCCGGCTTTAATCGGCAGTTGGCACACGCCAACTGGTCACCATGAGTGTAGCATGTGAGCCCTTACCACTAGATAAATGGGTGGCATTAAGGGCCCATTGAAATAAAGCCCTTTTCCCATACATGGTAAAAACTGGCCCAGCATGTGCCAAATCACGTGCCCACACTACTGCAGGCCACTGTTTGCCGCAGGTTAGTAAAAGGACCCCTAACTGGCCAGCAGACCAGAGCAGTGTACAGAAAAGAACTCCATTAAAACATAGTAATGCATTGCAAATCATACTAAGAATGAAAAAGAAATGGACAGGATATCAATCACACAAAATAGAGAAAAGGAAAGTATTCAGCAACTGGGAAAGAAAAATAACAGTGGGCAGAGAAAGATGAATCACAGGTAGGGTAGAAAAAAAAAAGAATACGTAGCTGGTGCTTGTCAGTCAAACTTTATCACCGAATGCCTGTTGAAAAAGCCAAGTTTTTAATTTAGCTTTAAAACTCTTAGAAGAGGTATTGCTGTGGAGGGTAATAGGAACGTTATGCCAAGTGTGCAGGGAGAGAAAGAAAAATGCCCTGTGCCATTTGGATTCTAAGTAACCTAACTTTGGGCTGGGTAATACCAGCCAATGGTCATTTATTGATCAAAGCAACCTAGTGGGGCAATAGGGAATGGCTAAACAAGAGAGATAATCAGGGATACTGGTTTGAAAAGCCTGGAAAGTAAGTAAAGCTACTTTATATAAAATCCATTGTTCAACGAGAAGTCAATGATATATTTTTTTTTTTTAACAAAGGTGAGGTATGATCTGAATGACGAGCATGGCATAATAACCTAATGGTTGTATTTTAATGTAGTCAAAGGATGTAAATGAGGTAATTTGCTATTCCCTCCCAATGCTCAGAGAACAGCACACACAAAACCCTGCCCTTAACACTGGACACCTAACACCAGCTCAGAAATGTCATTAGGGTGTTTGAAGAGAAGAGTTTTCATTTTTTTCATCTTAAAATCTGCTGGTTTTGATTTATTTCAGAAGCGGAAGGAAGCCCGTGCAAGCCTCTAAGTGCTGGGAGTGAAAAACAAATGTGTGTGGGTCCGAGCAAACCCAAACGTGAAAGCACACATTAGCACTTGTTTTCTGCACTTAAATGTAAGCCTTTCAAGTGAAAACAAGTTGAAAAGCTTATATTTAAAGGCACAGAACTGCACCAATATGTGCTTCGATTCTTGATTTGGCTGGGCATGCACACATGAGCTGTGCTTATCGCAAAACTCTTCTGCACATGCACCATGCACTTTCCTGCTGCTTGGAACATCAGGGAGCTAATTTTTGGCGCTGTTTCCCTGTGTAGGTTGGACGATATTACATACAGCGTGGGAGTTCTGAGCATCGGCCCATAGATTTTCCATCAATTTATAAATTAAGGGGTGGATTTACTAAACCGTGTTAAGCGCTAACCTGAGTTTAATACAGGAAAAATGGCCTAACGCAGAATGTATTAAAATGGTCTGTTTTAGTTTTGCTATTAGCGCACACTAACCGTACGGTATTTATTTAGGGTCCAATAATCAGACTGCGGAAGGCAGCTCGCATAAGTGTCGCAATTGGTGTTGACCCCAGATATTCAGTGCTGGGCCGTTTCTGGTGACCATCATTGAATATCTGTGTTTTTTTTTTGGACAGCTCAAACTTAAGCAGCTAATGGGGTCTTTTACAAGGATGCACTAATCATTAGTACACGCTAAACACTAGAGACGCCCCTAGGAATATATGGGCATCTCTAGCGTTTAGTGCACACTTATTTTTAATGTGCACTAAAAACGTTAGCACACCTTTGAAAAAGGACCCCTAAGTGAATACTCAGCGCTGGCTGGTTAATTTATAGTTGCCAAAGATAGGACTGCTATTTAGGCAGTCCAATTTGGTCACTAAACGTAGCTGGCCAGCGCTTGAACATCTGCAGATAGCTGAATATATTGCGATATATAGCCAGTTAGCTGCTATCCCCTGGATTCTATTTAGCGTGCCTAGAGATCTGTGCCAAAATCTAAGCATATTCTGGAACAGCGCACGTAGGTTAATTGGCTTTGCAAGCCAATCAGCATTGTTAACAGCACTTAAAAAGCAATAATGAGCACTAATTGGCAATAATTAGAATTTATGCGCACTACTCCCTAAGCATATTCTAATCCACTGTGCCTAAACTTTAATGCATGCATGCAAAAATGGGTGTGGTTATGGGCGGGGAAATGGGCATTTCATGGGCATTCCAAAATTTACATACATAGAATATGGCCTAGTGTGCGTAAATCAACGTGCCAGGATTTAAGCCATGTTTTTGTTAGTGTAAATGGAGGCATGTAGTTTTAGGCACTGTAATATCATCTAAATGTATTTTATATACCGCACCTAAATCTTGGCGCTGCTTATAGAATACACTTAGTCGGCAATATTTACTGCTCGGCTTTTTAAGCGCCATATATAGAGGGCTCCTTTTACTAAGGTGCACGAAAAATGGCCTGCGCTGGTGTAGATGCGTGATCAGACATGCGTAGGTCGATTTTTCAGCGCACCTGCAAAAAAGACCTTTTTTGGCTGAAAATGGACGTGCTGCAAAATAAAAACTGGCACACGTCCATTTTGGGCCTGAGACCATAATTGACCTAGCGGTAAAGTCTCACGCATTAACCAGGTGGTAATGGTCTACACGCATACAATGCCGATTACCGCCCGGTTAGCGCCACACACAAAAAAAATTCCAATGTGCTTAGTGGACGCACGTAAAAAATGAAATTACTACCCAGGCCACAAGATAGCTGGGTGGTAGTTCAAAACTGACTTGTGTAGGATGCACGTAGGCGCCTACGTGGCTTAGTAAAAGGGCACCAGAATCTCCTCTAATGCACTAACTGCAAATGTTCAGCAGAGATAACCTGCTCTCTCCTGCTGAATGTTAACAGTTACCCATCTAAATGCTATTTAACTGTCCAGGAGTCATTCCTGACCAATTAAATAAAGCTGAATATCAGCCGTTTAGCATTTATTTTTGGAGGGGGCACATCAGGGATGGAAAATAGGCTTGGAAGTGCTATACAGGTAGTGTGCTCACATTAGCGTGGGCAAACTGAATAATGCAGGGTTCTCTTAGCACCTCCTAAATAGGAGGCAGTAAGTGCTCCTATGTTAATTACTTTCAGTTACCACACACTAATGACAACATTAGCACATGACCTTAAAATTTAAAAAAATTGAAAAAGCCCTTTTGTAGGGTGTTACGAAATGCCTAGCCACCCGCCTGGGGTTACCCCACGGCCACTTAGAGGGTCTATCCCCAGCACAGCTCAGGTCTGCCTGCTCCTGTCGCTTGTGCTCTACACTAGCACCGTCCTCCCACCGACTGGGTCACAACTGCCTCTGGGCAAGACTCCCGCTCTTCAGTTTATCCCCAGTGATTTCTAGGTTACTGGAGCCACACTCCCAGTGGTCCCACAGTTCCCAGAAAACACTCACGGACCCAATACACAAACTACCAGGATTCCTTATTGTCCAGACAAACAGGGTGAATAAACAATTATGTTTATTCTCTTGAAAAATATTGAACAGTGGAACAAAATAGTGCAATTGGTAAACAATTGCAGGTAACTGAAATATGGATCAATTATAACACTAATTAAACACTTGCATACTTCCTAGAAAGTACCTGGGGAGATCAGGGCATATATCTGTTCACAGAGCTTCAGCAGAGAGATCTTTCTGTCTCTTCTCCTAGGCTAAAACTGAAGCAACAGCCAGCATCTGCTGGGTAATTTCAAACTCCATGCCAATCAGATCCCAGAACAGTTAAGTTTCAAATAAAAAACTGCTTACATCACTACAGGCACTCCCTATTATCTATGTGCTAATTAAAAGAAAGAGAAGTCAGTCCTCTGTAACAGCTTTAAGCATAAACATGCACCATCTGCTAGCTAAACAGGAGAAATACACTTCAGACATATTTAAGATAGGAAAATATCCAATACATTTTACAGGCTTAAAATGCACTGTTTCTTCACATAGGGATGCACTAGAAATGGGCTTCGCATACAGAAAAGTCCCATGTTGGGATGCACTAAGCCCATTTCATGGCGCATCTTAGTAAAAGGGCCCTTATGATAGCTAAAGGCCAATTTTGCTAAATCTAGGTGTGAAAGGGGACATTCAAGTCTAGATTTTTTCAACTTGCCAAATGTTTTACAAAAAGCTCATTGAATGCGTATCTAGAGGGAACGATCATTTTATAATAATAATAATAATAATAAAACTTAGAATGGAATCAGTTGAGGCTTTCAACATGAAAATGACAGTACTTACATGTGTAGATGCCAGTTTTTATAAAGTAAAAGAAGCAACAAAGTTCAAATTTTTAGACATATGATAGAAGCCTTTTCTAGAACGAAACCTGGATGCCCAGATTCTGTTATACTATACTAGTGTAACTCGGTATCATTGCATCATACATTTAAATGCCTCCAGTTACACCAGCCATAGACCTGACATAACTGCGGGCATGAAAATGTGGCAGGGATGCACATAGCTTACAGTATTCTGGAAGAGGGAGCTTTGCCCTTGTCCTTGAGGTCCACAACCCAGCCTGGTTTTCAGGATTTCCACAATGAATATGCATGAGATCTATTTCCATTCACTGTTTCCATTGCATGCAAATATATAATACTAGTAAAAAAGGCCCGTTTCAGCCTCTGATGAAACGGGCGCTAGCGGGCATGGGAGTCCCTTCCCCTCCCCTTACGCTAGTCTCCCTGGTGGTCTAGAGGTACCTGTTCGGTCAGGGCAGGAAAGAAAGAGCCCCCACTTTCCTGCCCGTAGCCTTGCTGCTAGCTGCCTTGCTGCATCGTGTGGGAGTCCGGCTCTCGGCGTTTCAAAATGGCTGCCGAGAGGTGAAGTCTCGCGAGGCAGCTTCAACTCTCGGCGACCATTTTGAATCGCCAAGAGCCGGACTCAGACACGATGCAGCCGGGCAGCTAGCAGCAGCGCTCCGGGCAGGAAAGCGGGGGTTCCTTCGTTCCTGCCCAAGCGAATAGGTACCGCTAGACCACCAGGAATAGTGGCATAAGGGGAGGAGAGGTGACAGGGAGGAGGGAAGGTGATGAAGGGAAGAGTGTGCTAACGGGGTGGCATGGCGGTACCTTGAAAGGGGCGGGGCGATGGGGTGAAAGGGGCCGGGGTGATGGGCACGTCGTCGTCGGCTGGGATTTCTTGGAAGGGGAGGAGTAGGTCTGCTCCCCGTGCGTTCATTTGCCTTGTTTTCTTGTTCCGCCCTCGACATCATCACGTGTGAGGCGAGGGCTGGGCATGAAGACATGGTGGTGTTGTGGCTTCACCACCATGAACTTACGAACCGGTGTGTGAGTGCCTGCAGTGACGTCAGTGTCCTCAGAACGTTGAGGGTGTGTTTTATTATAGTAGATAACCAATATTTAATATCACTAGAAAAACCAAGATTGGCAATTTTCACATATTCACTGTGGAAATCCTGAAAACCAGGTTGGGTTGTGGACTGGATTTAAAGAACCCTGTCCTATATAAATCCCCCCCCCCTTGCATTTTACATGCCATCTAATCTAGGTGTGCCATTAAAGAATAGCACTTAGATGCCCTGCTGGCACTTTCGTGGGTAAATATACCCTTACTGTATATACTCAAATAGAAACCTATTCGAGTATAAACTGAGATAATAGTTCCCTCCTCCCAAAAAAGGGGGAAAAACTGTGAACTCAAATATAAACTGGGTTATATCCAAGTCCACGGTATCTTCCCGCATCCCTGATGACAGGCATTCCATACTCCTTACCCTTTCCCCTACTCACAGTTCAGCATTTCCTGCTCCATTCCCTGTGCTTTCAGGCATTTCTTGTTCTGCCCCCAGCACCCCCCCCCCCCCCCCCCCGCGGTTACCAGATTTTACTTGCAGGTCCTACCTCCTTCAGCCCAGCATTTAGCTTTGTCAGCGGTTGTAGAAGGAGAAAGGACCTCCAAGTAAAATCCGGTAACCATGGGGGGCTGGGGGCAGAGCAAGAAATGCCAGTAACCATGGGGAATGGAGGGGGGGGGGGGGTTGAAACAAGAGATTAGAATATAAACCAAAATCTCAGTTTATATTTGAGTCTATATGGTACATAAGTAAGTGCTGGTGTTCTACACTATAGTATCCTACATTATAGAATTGCTTTTAAAGGTAGGTAACCAAAACACGAGATATAAATATTTATTTATTAATTTATTAGGATTTATTAACCGCCTTTTTGAAAGAATTCACTCAAGGCGGTGTACAGTAAGAATAGATCAAACATGAGCAGTAGGCAATTAGAGCAGTAAAAATATTCGAAAAACAATATAAAGTATGGCATGGTATACTACTTGCAATGACAACACAATATGTACTAGAACATTGTAATTGGTAGTGAAGGGTAAGGCAAAGTTGTAACATATAGATGAGTAAGAAAGTAGGAAGAATTAGAAAGTAAGGTGATTGATTTGAAGAAAGTTGGACGTGAGGTCAGAGAGATGGTTTAATATTATCTGCTTATAGATTTATCTATAGATTTCAGTGATTCTGAAATCTGCCCTGGGGAACCTCAGTCAGTCAGGTTATCAGGCTATCCACAATGAATATTCATGAGATTGATTTGCATACACTCCTTGGTGTGCAAATTTATCTCATGCATTTTCATTGTGGATAGCCTGAAAACCTGACTGGCTGGGGTTCCACCAGGTTAGACTTGGGAACCCATGGATTAAATCACCATAATAATATCATCATCTGTCCAAAGTGTGCATATATTTTTATCAAGTTGCAGAATTTCAGTTCAGTGTACACCAAAAATATCTATATATATAAAAGGCAACCCCAACGTTCTGAAGCCTCCACGGAAGTTGAGGCGCCCGAGATATCCGGTGTGCCCTGGAGTGTCTGCACCGCCCTCGCGTCAAAACGTCATGACGCGTCAAAACGTCATGACGTCGAGGGCGGAGCTATTGACACTCGAGGGCCGAAACGGCCCACAGCGAACAAGGCAAGTAGCTTCGAGGGACGGAGGGAGGGGGCCCCTTGCTAGCGCCCGTTTCATTCCGCTCAGAAACGGGCATTTTTTCCTAGTCTTTACATAAATATCCTAAAGTGTCCTTCCAAAATATAAATTAAACAAATAAATTTAAAAGATCATTTAACATATCTTTCATAGAAGTATCCATCTATAAGCACTTTCACAGATGTCTTCATCTGTTATAAAATTATCCCTCCCTCACACCCACCCCCAACACAGTGATTCTGGAAGAAAACAATAATGGTTTTAAACAAAAAGAATGAGTTAGCACTTTCATCCTGTGACACTTAAAGTTAATTAGATGCTGTCTTTGGTTGACAGGGAAAGAGCTGTTCTGATTTTAGTAATAACAGTGAGTACAAAATATAGTAGGATTGTTGCTCTGTATGGTAGACCTGATCAGTAGGGAGAAAATGAAAGGGAAAGGATTCCCTTGGGATTTTCTCTAAACATATGGTCAGCTGACCAGATCTCAGAATCAGTGTTCCTGGGTTTGGGTTATGACTTCCTGAGTGAGTTTCAGGGTATGTGAGTAGATAGGGGATGGCAATATATGCCCCATACTTCTGAGGCCATTTTGGATAGGGGAAAGATAACTTTCAAGGGCATATCTTATCTTATTTATTTATATATATATAAAATAATTACAAGCTGCAGCATCTACAATTCTGGGCAGAATACATCAAAACATACATAATTGTACTAGGACATCAAAACCAAACAATGAAAATATTAAAATTACATTTCAATAAACTCCACTTGAATACATCATTATATAAATCACTATGGAGATTTCTTACCAAACTGTGGTAAAAAGTGGCCTTAGCGCATCCATACACGGGTCTTTTCCATGTACTAGGCCATTTTTACAGCTGAGGTAAATGGCCAGTTTTTCTATTTTCCTCATTAATGGCCATGTGCTAATTTTCTCATTAGCATGTGGCCATTAGTGCATGAACCCCTACTGCCACTCATTAGGTAGGCAGTAATGAGCTATGAGCTAATCGGTAACTCTGAGGAGCCAGACCAGAGCCTAGCAGTATATGCTGCATGCTGTGGCCCTGCAGGAGCAGGCCACAGAAGGACAGTTTTCTATGAAAGGACTAGTTTGTGTTTTCTTTTCCCCCCCTACCTGTGAATTCAACAGGAACCTTACCTGACACTTCAAAATAAATATTATTTTGTTCACCTTAACATGCTGTCTGGCTACTGTTTGTCTTCGCTCTGGGCCTGCCCTCATTCCACAAGCTCACATACTCAAAGAATCCCAAGTGCTTATCACTGGCGTCAGCGGGCCTGACCCATGGTGGCAGCAGGAGGGTGAGTATCAGCTTAGGCTCAGACTCAGGCCCTGTGATCGGATGGCCCTCCTACTGCTCCCTCATTTTACCAATGGGCAACTGGGCTGCTTATGCAGGGACCCAGGGCAGCTGCCCCTTTTCCCCATTGCTAAAAGCGTCCCTGTGGATTAAGGAGTAGAATGACCATTCCCTCCCCTGCTCTAGGTTCATCCACCTCCTCCTCTTCTTCTCTGAAAGCTGCTTGAAAGGGATGGAATGGCACAGAACACCCTTGCTGCTCTGGACTCTGAAACAAAGTGTATTCAAGACCATTTCCCCAGAAATTAAGCCCTGGTTTTAGTATGCTTAAAGAGCTCCAGAATAGTGTGCTGTTTTTTTTTTCTCAATATAGAATTGGACCTGTCTGTTTTGTAGGACTGCAGTGATGCAGCTGTTCTTCCAACTTCACTTCTCACTTATTTTGTCTATTTTTTTGTTCAAAAGTATTCTTCGCCATCTTGAAAGTTATGAAAGCCAATGTCAATGCATGGAAAATATAGATGTATATATCTCACTGCATATGTGGATTCTTACCTGGGTTTATTAAGGTGAAGGAGAAATGGAAGATCAATCTATTTGGCTGCCAAGCTGTGTTGGACTGCTGGTTCGGGGAGGAAACACTGTTATCTTTCCATCTATTCAAAAGAGCAATTTTCTATAAATATTATCATCTTGAAGATCCCTTAGGGTGCTGAGCATCAAAATATATATGGAAAATGTGTTATAACAGCTGTTATTAAGAGCCACAGGAAGCAATTTTATATCTTTAAAAATACCATCCTGCTTATTTTCCTCTCAGTGGCCAAAATGATCTGTTTTTGATTGCCTGAGGTTGTATTTTGGATAGGTAATTACTATGCTGCCTTCTCCCATTGCTGGAGCATTCCGGAGTGTCTTGTACATTGAACTTTCTCTTATTGAACCAAGGTAACGGATTTCTGAAGAGTTGATTTCTCACATTTACCAAGCAGTAGGGAAAGGGAAGATCAGCAAGTGCTTCAGAAGAAAATACGTTGCAACCATGGAAGCAGTAAACGCTTGATTACACATGAATAGACAGTATACTAGATTACAAAATTTCAGGAAACAAAATACTAGAAGACAGAACATTGGAATAGTAAAAGAAGGAAGTTAAATATATAGTTACGAAAATTTACTAAACCACACTAAAATATGGCATTTAAGAGTCACTAACCAGAAGTAATGCAGTACCACAGGTTTAGGGACTCTGTGGTAAAGTAATAGTGCAATTTGCAATCGCCATCACAAGCTGCATTATTTTACTCCGTAGTAGCACTGGGCTGCTAACATAGGGGCCCTTTTGCAAAGGCATGCCAAGAACTGGCCTGCGGCAGTACGGGCACTTGTTTTTGGCGTGCGCCAGATCCTTATTATTTTACTGCGTCTGGAAAAAAGGGATTTTTATAATGGACTGGAAAATGGATGTGCGGCAAAGTGAAAACCAGTGCACGTCCATTTTCGACCTGAGACTTTACCACCACCCATTGACTTAGTGGTAAGGTCTCACATGCTACCTGGGCAGTAAGCATGCAGCGCGCACTAACTGCTGTTTACCGCCGGGTAGGCGCCTTGCGGTAGAAAATAGAAATATTTTCTACTGTGTTTTTGCCGCATGCCAAATTTGGAATTACCGCCCTTAGTGGAGTCCACCACTAAGGGTCACAGGCACCATTTTGAAATTGGCGCCGGCAAGGATAGGAATGAATGGGAATCACTCCTGTACTACAGATACAGCTCTGGGTGGATAGTCTTGGGGGTTTTTTTTTTTTTTTTTTTTGGGGGGGGGGGGGGGGGTAACTACTTGGTCACTTCTGTGTCTTCAGGGAGATGGAAAGTTGGAGAAGGAGAGGATTTGCTGAGAGGAAAGGGGAGACCCCAGAGCACTTTTCTATTTGTGCAGCTTTGGCTACTTGAAGATGAAGTTTGGGAGCATTGGGCTGTGTGTTAGCAGCCTAATGTTCCCAGTTTTAAGCTGGTATTAGTTTTCATGGACTAATGCAGCTGGCAAAGCTCAATGCAAACTATGTTATTCAATTTACATAATGTATTTATTTATTTTATTTTAAAATATTTATATCCCACACCATCTGCAAATCAAGACAGCTTACACAACACATCCATAATAAAATAAACAACAATCACATACATTTAAAACAATAAATAAACATAAATGTCAAAGCCTAATCATATGTTACATCTGAGATGGAAGAGGGTGAGGGGAGATATGATTGAGGTCTACAGAATCCTGAGTGGTGTAGAATGAGTAGAAGTGAATCAATTTTTTACTCATTCCAAAAGTACGAAGACTAGGGGACACTCAAGGAAGTTACATGGAAATATTTTTAAAACAAATAGCAGAAAATATTTTTTCACTCAACGAATAGTTAAGCACTGGAACTCTATACCGGAGGATGTAGTACCAATGGTTAGCGTATCTGGGTTTAAAAAAGGTTTGAATAAGGTTCTGGAGGAAATGTTCATAGTCCGCTATTGAGACAGACATGGGGAAGCTACTGCTTGCCCTGGGATTGGTAGCATGGAATATTGCAATGATTTGGGTTTCTGCCAGGTACTTGTGATCTGGCTCAGCCACTGTTGGAAACAGGAAACTGGGCTAGATGGACCATTGGTCTGACCCAGTATGGCTATTCTGATGGTCTTATGTCAGTGTAATGTCAACATGTTTTCATCCAAGGAATGCTTGTGCAAAATAAAGTGCTTTGAGTAGTTTTCTGAAAGTCAAATAAGATGATATATTGCGAACTGTATCAGGTAAAGCATTCCATAAAGTTGGTCCAGAAATTCTAAAAAGAGACTCTCGATAGATGTTAAGTTTGATGACCCTAAATGAGGATACCTCTCCTTTATTAGTAGATCTTAGTGGACGCAATGGAGTATGAATTTTCAAAAGAGAAATGCAAGGTAGAACATCATCATGCAAGGCTTTAAATATTAATGTAAGAATTTTAAAGTATATCTTAAACCGAATGGGTAACCAATAAAGTTGAAAAAAAAACAGGAGTAATATGAGTGAAATGAGGAACATTGCATATTCAGCGTACAGTAGCATTCTGTGCTACTTGAATAGCATGCAAAGATTTCTGAGGCAAACCAAGAAAAAGCCCATTACAGTAATCAAATAATTGAAAAATAAAAGCTTGAACAACAGTTCTAACATGATTAGAACTCAAGAATCCCCATAAATGAAGTGTAACTCGAGTCTCATACCCTGCTAGCTCAGCTCTGTTTCCCCTTCAGAGTCCGATCCAGTCTCAAAATAAAGTCTCCTCATGGTGTCACATGGGACCACACTCACACGTCATTCACAGTTGCAAATCACCAATAACTGAGCTTGGGAGTGGTTCAATGGTCTGGAATAGTGATTCGGGACGTTGAGAGTTTAAGAGAAATTTACCAATGACCCTTCTTTCTCAGTCCGTTAGCAAATGCTCTCACTGTTTCTCAAGGAAAATCTTGCTGTGCTCCAGGAGTTTTATAGAATGCAAAATAGCTTTACTGGAAACTTCTGCAACTGGCAGACAACACTTCAACTCAATATACACAGTTCCATGGAAGACCATTCATAATAAATCTTGGCCCCTCTTCTTCCTCTTAGGTTACTTCACAGCTGTACATATTTACATCAAATCCTGTCCTTTACCCATCCTGTTGTTTCAGCATAACCCCAAGGCTCCTTTTACGCTAGATATCTAACCAACTCCTTCAGGCACAGACCCTTTAGGCTATCCTTCTTCCTGCAGTGCAACTCTCAGGGATACACTCCAGCTTTGAATAGGCTTCCCCTGTTTGCGTTCATTGCTTCCAGGATGGATTCCCCTTATCCACCTGAAACTCTGTCTCCTTCTCAGTTGCCACTTATAGGGGCAGCAACTACTCCTTTATTCAGCTTGGCTTTATCTCTTACATTCCAGGATCCCCCAATCCTCCCAAAGGTCCTAGCGGGGGTACAGGCAACCAAAAACTTTGCCTCACCTCAATCTCTTTTATTATTTTCCAGCTCCACCCCTGCTGTCACAGGGAGCCACTTTATCTCTGTAACTTCTCAGCCAACCCCTCCCCCCAGGTCATCTGTAAAAATCTATCACTGTTGACTTAGTATCTGGGAACTCAGGGGCCTGTCGGGGGTTACCCACGTATGCCAATATTCAGAGGCAGAACCCAGATAGCTACTCGGTTAACTTAGGACAGCCTAATGTGCCCCCAATGACCTCGCTGGACCACCAGGGATACAGGTAGGCCTGGTGGGAGGGCCTGCCTGCATTGCTGGGGGAGGTCTTCTGGGGGGGTGTCTTGATGTGGGCTGGGATGGAGGAGGGAAAGAGGGGACATAGGCGGGGGGGGGGGGGGGGGGGGGCTTGAAGGGGCTTGCAGGCTTTAAAAAAAAAAAATTATGCCGGCCATTCGACCAGCCAATATTCAGCCACAAGTTGAATATTAGGGGGACTGTTGTTTTAATATCGTAAGATCATGAAAACTTATTTTAGAACATATTTTTGTGTGATACCAGTTCTATCAAAGAGCTGATTTTTATGAATATAAGAACATAATATAAATCATGCCAAATTAGAGCCTGGCATCCTGTGACCGAAAGAGGCCAGTTTGGATCACAAATATCTAGCAGATCCCCAGATATAGATCCCTTTGCTCATAGTTCATTTCAAGGGATAAGTGATAGCTTTCCCTAATCTTCTGAGGAAGTACTGAGAGCAGATGCTGCTTCTGCTTGTAAGTGAATGGAATCTGTGAGCATTGTTTACAGGGAAATTTAGGGTGCCTTCTACAAAGCCATGCTAGTGTCAGCTTGCGCTAAACACTGAGACACCCATTATATTCATAATTGCCAACTCTGCAGTTTTCATGTGGAATTGGGAGGCCCTTTTAAACTTGCTGCAGGCAGTTTCTTATGGTCGCAGGTTGCTTTTTTTGGGTGTTTTTTTTTTGCCGTGCCAAAAGGCTGTGCCAGTCGGTTCCCCTTGTTTGTTGGTGAGCTCAGGCAGCTCCGAGGGGGACCCTCCAGCTCCTCAGGTAGCTGTTTTGGGTGTCAGGCTATTTTTGGGCTAACTTTGGTCACAAATTGGGCTGGGGAATTTTCAGACATCTGGAAACTTTGATTATATTCCTATGGGCATCGCAGCATTTAGCACACTCTGATTTTTAGTGTGAACTAAAAATGCTAGCGCAGCTGTATAAAAGACCCCCTTTGTGACTTAAAACTTGGGACAGACGAAAGATTGAGGGGTAAATTAATGTAAACTGAGTAACAGTTATCTTCAAGCAGAGGAACCATGCAAAAAACATTCAAGTGGTTTTAATACTTTAGTTACACTTAATTAGGCATACAACAAAGCTTAGAGTACATATTTATTGTATGTTTCTATATGTCAAGAATCTTTTTATATTTTGCTTTATGCTGGTCTGAGAAATTTCTATATGTATTTTATTGTACGTTAGCCCCGGGATTCTATATAGTGCAACTTAAGTTGCACACGTAAATCCAGTCATATTCTGGATTTGCACGTACAATTTAATTAGTTAACAAGCCAATCAGCATGGATAATTGCCACTTACCAAGCAATTATTGGCACTAATTGGCATTAATTAGAATTTATATGCAGAACTGTCTAAGTGTATTTTATAATGTGAGGCGTGTAAATTCTAAGTCACATAGTTGAAAATGGGGTGTGGCCATGGGCATGGAAAGGGCAGGTCATGGGCATTTCTAAAATCTATGTGTGTTGATATAGAATATACCCAGTCTGTGCGTAATTTAGGTGTTGGCATTTACACCACACAGAAATGTAGGCAATTTTTTTGGCGTGATATATAGAATCTAGTCCAATGTGCATATGTGATTTTTTTTATTTGTACATCAATTTAATAGAGTGATTTAGAGTTGCATAGTTTTTTTTAATAGGCTGTGTAAGAGGGGAATCCTCCCTAGCCTCATCCTCTTATTTCAGCATAGAGAACAGCTAAACTGAGAAAAGCCGAAGCTACTAAAGGTTTCCCCAGTAGAGGGCGCTGGGATTCAGTTCCACTAAAGAGAAGGGAGGATTCCAGATGGGAAAGGGCTGGTCTAGAAAAGCCCTGGGGGTACTGCCCAGTGAGGGGGAGGTTTCCTGAGAAAAAAACAGGACTATATGAATCCTCTAGTTGAACCAGAAAGGGGAGGAGAAGAGGAGCCAAGCTTGCCAAGCCAAGCCAAGCCAAGCCATGCAATGCAATGAAGATGGAGGAATACCCAGGATCTGAGGAAGTCAAAGAGGAAACTATGAGCTATGAGGAGGAGGTACCTGGATCCCAAGAATCAGAGGAGAAGATGGAAATCTAATGTTCCTAACAGCATCTAAAGTAGGGCTAAGCAGAGCCTCAGCCCAAGCCTTGTGAGTATTAACAAGGATAGATAAATTTTACCTCTTGGCTTGAAGAGTTGGGGAGGGGTGCAACACAATGAAGTTCAGCCTGCTCCAATATGATTAATGAGGGTTTGGGTCTGCCAAGAGTTTGAGCCCTAGGCTTGTAGTGAAAGGTCTCAAACTATATTAATTTTTAGAGGTAATTTGAGATACTAGGAACTGAAGAGAATTTTGCTGCAAACGTTGAACATTTTTATTTGTCTCCTTCTTATGAAGGGAAGGAGGGGGAGACTATTGAAAACTAGAGCAGCTGAGAACTCTCCGACTCTGAAAGACTGTGTTAGGATTAACCGAAACAAAGAAAGGAAACAAGACTGTTTTTGGTTAAATCAGTGGTTAGGAATTGAACGAAGTGATTTGCATAAAGCTCCTCACAGGCATTGCTGAACGGATTTGCATAAAGCTTCCTGAAGGCTTTGATGAACTTAGTTAACATTTTTCTTTTTCTAATCAAGGAGCAATGGACTGAGATACTAAGAGGCATCTTGTCTCTAACATAGGGAATTTGATTTGGTCGGAAAAGGGAAGGCTGTTTTCTGATTGATCACCCTGAGCTAAAGGGGAGCCTTGAAGAATGGCTTGGAAAGGGAACGAAAGCATTTGAAAGAGGACTTTCTATTGGACTTATTTTCTGAGGGGAAGTTCTGGTTCATTAGTACTTTCTGTTGGAAATGAGTGAGTGCTACTGGCTGAGATTCTCTTAAAACTTGGGATAGAAGAAAGATTGAGGGATAAATTAACGTAAACTGAGTAACAGTTATTTCTAAGCAGAGGAGCCATACAAAAAAATATTTCAGTGGTTTCAATACTTTAGTTACACTTAATTAGGCATACAACAAAGTTTAGAGTACATATTTATTGTATGTTTCTATATGTCAAGAATCTTTTTATATTTTGCTTTATGCTATATTTTCCTGTTTGAAAGGAGGTGGAACTTAGAGGAGTCTTGCCCTTCCTTGTCCTGAGGGGGGGAGGGGAGCCCCAAGCAGAACTCAGGATGTCACTTCCTGTTTAAAAAAAAAGGAAGAAATATCACAGCTGTGATATTCATATTATAGCTTATTTATTTTCTTATAGAATTTTGTATCCAATAGTTTCCTATTTTTAGGCATCATTATAAGTACATAAGTATTGCCATACTGTGACAGCATCCTGTTTCCAACAGTGGCCAGTCCAGGTTACAAATACCTGGCAAGATCCCAAAGCAGTACAATACATTTTATGCTGCTTATCCTATGGGTAAGCAATTGTTTTTTAATTTTTTTTTATTGTTTCAAATAATTGATAAACAATCTTTATCAAGCCTAAGCTTGTACAGAAAAGTATATAATACAAACATATTAATATGGAAAAAAAAACTGATAAAGTACTAATTATTATGTAAATATACTCAAGTCCTCAAGTCCATTGCCACCTTATTTTTTAAGCCATTCATTTCTGTAATTCATTCATTCATTCATTTCAGCATTTATATATCACTTACACCTAAGTGGTTTACAGTTTCATTTTACAGCACTTGGTCTGTCTCTAGTGGGCTCACAATCTAAATAGTACATTGTACTACTGTTGCACCTGGGGCAATGGAGGTTTAAGTGACTTGCCCAGGGTCACATAGAGCTGCAGAGGGAATTGAACCTGGTTCCCCAGGATCTCAACTCACTGCTGACCATCAGGCAGCAGCAGGAATTGAACACAGTTCCCCAGGTCCACAACCCACTGCATTAATCATTAGGTCACTCCTCCATTCCAGTTATATATTTTATCATTTGTTTTCATTTTGTATATTGCTATGTTATAATTGTATGGTCATGTTGTCATATTGTTGTCTTTCTAGTTATTATGGACTCCTGAGGAAGGCTGTATGCCGAAACACGACTCATGTTGAGTCCCATTTGCAAGTTTTTTATAATAAAGAGTTGCAGTATATGGACTATTTGCTCATCTGTCTGGTACCTCCTATTGTATTTTGCTACTATTTGTGTTTTGTGGGCTTCCTTTTGGTTTTCTCTTCTTGCTGTTCTGAATCTCAGTTTCCCAACATGTGGGTTTGCATCCACTAGTGGAAACTGAAAGACTTAAAGGTTAGGGACAAAAGATGACAAACGTAGGGATCCTCCTGAGAGTAGCAAATTTGACAAATACAGTATATGCCATCTGCTTTTGTAATGAATCTTGAACTGAACTAGATTTGAATCAAATAACAGAGTCCTAATGGTCTAGGCTTCAGAAGTGTTCTTCCATTCTCAGTGATGTACTTGACTTCCCTTCTTCCATCTACTAATTCAGATTCACACTTTCTTCTATTTTCTTTCTGGTCATAACTACTATACATATATTAGCCTAGATTTCAATAAATCAGCAATACTTCAACCAGAAAATCATTTTTGCTGCTGAGGAAATTACGTTGAATCTGTAACTTCTTTAAACCAGAACAATTTAGGCTATTAGTTCAATCACTTCTCTTATCTCAAATGGACTACTCTAATAGTATTTATTTAAACTACCTGAAATATCTGTTAAAAGATTACAAACAGTACAGAATACCACGATTTAGTTGATTTTCTTCTCTTTTTATATTCAATTGCACTGCCTCCCAGTAGAAGCTAGAGTTTTATTTAAGTTTTATCATAGTCTTTTTAACGTTTTTTTCATGGTAACTATACACATAATCTCTGTTGCTTTTTCAGTCTGAAAAAACATGTAGTTTACAAACAAACCCCCCTGTTTATAAAGCTGTGCTAGCGCTGCCGCACTGCAACGCAGACGCAGCCCATTCAGACCTCAATGGACGTCCAACAAGCTGCCAGCCCCATAAATGGCTTAGAAGAGAGAAGGACAATTCATACAGCTAAATGCAGCAACTCAGTGTGATCCAGAGGAAATCATTGTTTTCTCAGACTCAGAGTGAAGGCAACTGGTGAATGGTGGCAGTTCTTGGAAGCTCTCTTGAAAATCTGTTGGGCTGGAGTTTGAGGTTGGAAGTTTCACTTCTGGATGGGGGGAAAATTTGTTAATACATTTTAAACCCTGGAAGATGGGAAATTTTTGGTGAGAAATTGAGGCAGGAAATGTATATTGTATACAAATTCAAATTTTGCAGGGAAAATTCGCGGAGAGAACAAGTGTCGTTATGCTCATATTAGCCCTCTCCTCCATAGGAGCCGACTCTGTGGGTGCTGTGGGTGCTTCAGCACCCCCAATATTGAGAAAATTCCTTGTATGTGTCCAGGGAGGGGTTATTTCCACTGGACTTAGCACCCCCAATAATTTTGGAAAGTTGGCTCCTATGCTCTCCTCAAGTCACTTCACTGACTTCCTATCTGTTTTTGCATACAGTTCAAACTCCTCTTATTGACCTATAAGTGCATTCACTCTGCAGCTCCTCAGTACCTCTCCACTCTCATCTCTCCCTACATTCCTCCCCGGGAACTCTGTTCACTGGGTAAATCTCTCTTATCTGCACCCTTCTTCTCCACTGCTAATGCAAGACTCCGTTCCCTTTATCTTGCTGCACCATATGCCTGGAATAGACTTCCTGAGCCGGTACGTCAAGCTCCATCTCTGGCTGTCTTCAAATGTAAGCTAAAAGCCCACTTTTTTGATGCTGCTTTTAACTCCTAACCCTTATTCACTTGTTCAGAACCTTTATTTTATCATCCTCACTTTAAATATTCCTTTATCTCTTGTTTGTCCTGTTTGTCTGTCCTAATTAGATTGTAAGCTCTGTCGAGGCGGGACTGTCTCTTCATGTTCAAGTGTACAGCGCTGCATATGTCTAGTAGCGCTATAGAAATAATAAGTAGTAGTAGTAGTAGTAAGACACCCACACAACTTCAACGGAGACAAACTACTCATCTTAAACAAAGTTTGGCAGCAGCTCATTCATAGGAAGTGTAGCACAAAAATAAAACAACCCTAATGACAAAGACAAATGTATTTCCCTCCCTCCTCCCTGTGGCAGAACAGGGGGCTCCCATGCTGTGTGATTTGTACTGCTGCCCTATGACACTTCTCCTTCAGTGTATTTCCCTTCTTTGACCAGCAGGGGTTTCTGACATCTGCACATCTGCGCTACAGCTGCACCAGGGGTTTGTTTCCTATTTAGCTAAATTTCCCAAAAGAACGAGAAGGCAAACCTCTGAGGAGAAAAGTAACCTGCAGTGCCATTGGTCAAAAGTCCATGTTGCTAATACTCTGTGCCCTGATTGGCCCTGAAGCCAAAAACTTAGCCCAGAATATGCTAGAACTCCTCAGTCTCAGTTGGGAATTTGGAGAGAGTAGACCTCTGAACTGAGACCATGTTCAATTCCTGTGAGCAGTTTCTTTTCCTGATCTCTCTATTTACTACTTAGGTAGTAAAAAGTGTTCAGTTAGATTTAACATTAAATCCTTGTTATTTTACCTAATCCTGTTTGCAGACTTTTACTGTTGACTAGTCTACTTTTTTGATAATAAACCAATCAGTTTGTTAACTCCGTTGTCCTGGAATGACTGCAAATCTTGGCAGTCTGTAATTGTTTTCTAGGAACTGTAGGGCTCCAGGGTTGCAGCTCCTAGTGTCCCTAGAAACCACAGAGGAATAACTTGTGGGTGGGAGATTCACCTAGAGCGAAGAGGGACCCAGTGGTAGGTGGAGGCACACCTAGTGCCAGTGTAGGCACACGTGCGCAGGTGCAGGAGGGTCTGGACAGTGTTGGGTAGGACCCTCCAGGTGGGTGCTAGGGGTAGCGCTCAGGTATTAAGTGACACCCTCCATGCCTTTCAGAGTTTAAAGAGTGTGACTGATAGAACTTCCCTCCTCCAGAGACTAAAATTGTTCTAATGAAGTTTCCCGCTGCAATTTTCCCAAATTTCAATTTGTGTACACTGAATTTTCCCACCTCAATTTGCCATCAAAAATTTCTCATCTTCCAGAGTTTAAACTGTATCAACAAATTTTCCCATCTTCCAGAATCTAAACTGTTCAAATGAAACCACCCACTTCAAACCCCAGCCAATCACGTTTGAGGACCAACTATATAAAGACAACCCTGCAGACTTCACAACACGATGGCTAAAACATGGCTGGAATGATCATGACACCAGCCATGCTGATTATATCACCAGTGCTCTAGCACAGAGCTGAATACCAAATTCTGTTGCTGACACAGCCATAATGGCAAGACAACATTGGGGGGGGGGGGGGGGGGGGGGGGGAGGGTAATTGTATAAAGTAATGACAACATACCCATGGAAATGGCCTGTTCTAAAATTCCAACTGGTATAAAAGTACGCCTATTGACATAATGATGTATAAGTGTGTATAGTGCTGTAGCTCATAAGCATGCATCTGTATTATAAAATATTTATTTATTTATTTATTTATTTACAGCATTTATATCCCACAATTTTCCACCCATGGGCAGGCCCAATGTGGCTTACAACAATTTACATAAAAACACAGCATGTCAGGGGTCAAACAATTAATGTCCTAGAAGTATAATGGGGAAAAGGCAAAGCGAGGTAAAGTAAAAGAGAAAGAGCAGCGGTGAGTAATGTGACACCGGGGTAAGACAGATCAGAAGGTAGAGATGCCTGGCGGGAGTGATGCATACGCTTTGCCAAATAGAAAGGTCTTGAGGCGCTTTTTGAAAGTAGGGTGATCAGTAGTAAGTTTTACCAGTTTAGGCAGTTCATTCCAGAGATGAGCGCTAGAGTAGGAGAAAGTTGATGCATAGGTGCTTTTGTATTTAAGTCCATTATATACTGGGTAATGGAGGTTTAAGTACGTTCATGAGGATCTGTGGGAGTTCCTTGGTGGCAAGTTGATTAGGGTGTCCATGTATGCAGGGGCTTCACCATAGATGTTAATCTATGTCTGTACTAGCATATTCTATGAAAAATACTTAACACTGCTTAGGAGCAAGTGTAAATGTACACACCTGCCACTTACACTAGTATTTTATAAGGATGCAATTGGGCTGATTTTCAAAGCACTGAGGGAGTCTTTTGCAAAGCGGCAGTAAGCCCAACATGGGCTTACCACATGCTAAAATGGAACTACTGCCGGCCCAATGCGGTTGCCGGCGGTAGTTCTGGCTGGAGCATGTGCCGTTTCTGGTGCTCTGAGAATCTTTTTCCCTAGCGCGACGCTAATCTGGTAGTAATTGGGCATCACTGTGCACTGCCCAGTTACTGCGGGAGTCCTTACTGCCACCTCAATGGGTGGTGGTAAGTGCTCCCTGCCACATGGCCACGTGGTAAGTGTTATCTTACCATGTGGAAGAAAAAAGAGAAGAGTGGGGGAAGATAGGCTCTTTCCAATCAATAAGGGAGTCGACCTGTTATAATAAACATTATACTTTTTTCAAATATACGTCTCCCTTATTGATTGGAAAGAGCCTATCTTCCCCCACTCTTCTCTTTTTTCTTCCTGTATTGTTTCATGGGGATTAAGTGCACCTCCACACTTTGTGTGGCTTCCTTTTTAAGATTTTATCTTACCGTGTGGCCATTATTTGAGGGGGCATTTTACCAGCTGCAGTAAAAAGGACAGGGCCCTTTTTACCACAGCTTAGTAAAAGGACCCCTGAGACTTACAAAGTTCCATAGAAACCTATGGAACTTTGTAAGTTTAAGTGCTTTGAAAATATGCCTGTATGTGCTATAGAAAATAAGTAAATGTCAGCATTTGGAAAACACAAGGTATTAGTCCACATTGAGTTCTTCCACTGGCACAGAATTGGGAAAAGTCTTGTTTGAATAAGGCCCAGGGTGTCAATGCAGCTGTCTTATGCTATGGACTAACTCCTGCCAACAAGCACAGTCAGCCTGTAATAGAAAGCAAACTATTCCAGTATTTCAACGGTATGGCATTACTGTAACACTCTCCTCCAAAAGTTAACTATCTGGCAAGAAAGGAAATCAGTCCAGAAACAGCTGGTGGAATAAAGCATGTAATGCCAGCACTGTAGGACACAGCCTAAGAGCAACCCATTAATGCTAAAGTTCCGTCAATCAGTACAGGAGCCCAAATAAAACCAGCTGATGGAACAGGACATAGCCTACATTTCTAACATATAGGAAATAAGACCTTGACAATTTATATTCTCTATAAAGAAAACATTTTACTTATCATTAATCAGAACTAGTGCACTTAAGATCCCATATATGAGGCTTAGTTTGATGATGGCTCAGCAGCTGTGCATGAAATCCAGATGTAGTTAATGATCATAGTTTCTGCTTCTTTGTTCAACTGTACCTGCAGGGCCAGCCTTAAGCAGGGATGACAGGGACAGCTGCACAGGGGCCCTGCTTCAGCATGTCCTCCTTCTCCGAACCCCCCTCCCCCCAACTTAAAACAGCATTTCTCTATAGAGGGTAATGATTTGCATAGGTCATCTGCCGCTGACCCCAGAGCCTGCTGTCTGATGCATCCTGCCCCCTTCTGACGTAGCAAAGGAAGGATGCAGCAAACAGCAGGCTCCAGGCTTGGTGGGAGACGGCCCATGTAAACTGCTGCCTCTGCCATGAGCCCTTTCTGGAAAAACACTGTTTTAAGGTGGGGGGGGGGGGGGGAGTATTTGGAGACAATGGAACATACTGGACTACCAGGGGCCCCCCAAATTGGTTCGTACAGGGCCCCACAATTGATAAGGCTGGCCCAGTGTGCCTGAAGACACTGTGGAAGTAGCCTTTACATTCCCAGTGAAAGGCAGTCCTAGTTAAAAAATGAAAAGCAAAAAAATACAACAGCCACATCAGATCCATTTTTTCCATTGCACTGTAGCTGTGTGCTGCAGTCAGTTTTAACCCTTGGAATACTTTTTCTCCTGGATTCTATCTATGGCAATTACATTTGCATGTGCAAATCAGCGTGCACTGATAAGTTGTGCATGCAAATTAATTGATTAATGAGGCAATCAGTGTCAGGGGCGTAGCCAGATGGCCAATTTTGGGTGGGCCTGAGCCCAAGGTAGGTGGGCATGGAATTTGCCCCCTCCCCGGTCCCCCTCTGGTTTGCTCCTCTCTCCACCCCTCCCTTTCCACAATCGCCAAATATTAAATACTTGAGCTGGCAGGGATCCCCAAACACTGCCAGCTGAAGATTTCCTCCTTCTCCTCCTCAAGCAGCCAGCACTCTTTCAAACGGCAGCCGGTAGCACTTGCCTCAAATTGATGCTGCTGCCGGTAGGCTGTGAATGCTCAGTGGTTTTGTATGTGTGAAAACTGAGCATGTGCAGAAGGGCTGGTCTCAGTGTCAGCTCAAGGCAAGTGCTGCTGGTTTGCATTTGGAAGAGTGCAGGCTGCCCAAGGAGAGAAAATATTCAGCTAGTGAGGTTTGGGGATCCCCACTAGCCACAGCAAGAGTGTCACAATTTTGGGTGGGCCTGAGTCCAAAGTGGGTGGGTCCCGGCCCACCCAGGCCCTCCTGTGGCTACACCATAGTGTTAATAATTGGCTACTAAAACCAATTATTGGTGCTAATTGGGATTTACATGCACATCGTATTCTGTAACGATGCACATGGAAATCCTAAAGGGGTTCTTTTTCAAAGGCACGCTAGCATTTTTAGCGCGTGCATTAAATTCCAAAGATGCCCATATATTCCTATGGGTGTCTCTAGCTTTTAGCGTGAGCTAATCATTAGCGCGCCTTTGTAAAAGGACCTCATAGTGTGTAAATTCAAGGAGGCATTTTGGAGGCATTCCCAGAATTTATGTACTTTGTTACAGAATAGACCCGATCGTTACCTAACTTAGGCTCCGGCATTTACACCTGCTTTTAGGTGTAAATGCCTCACAGTAGGTGCCATTTATGCAGTATTCTATAAAGGGTGCAGATCTTTTATAGAATAGTACCCAATGCTTAAATATTTTGGTGCCAATTTCTCAGTGCCATTTATAGAATCTAGTCCTTCTATGTAAATTTTATTTCTTTGGTTTTTATTGTAGGGAGGAAGAGTGAAATCATGGATTATCTCTTGGAGCTTGAATTCTCTTTCTTGGTTGGTCCCTTGGACTGCTACATCTCTGTTTTATCCTTGGATACATCCTTTGGAACTCTATTAGATGCTGAGTTGGCTTCTGTATTCATGGACAAAACACCTCTTTCTCTCTCACAGATCACAAACTACAAACATCACTGGTAGCAAGATTACCCACAAATGCCAATGCTGTTATTGATGAACTGTTGATGTGCAATCCAACAGAGTTGTTGGCAACTTTTATGGGTACAGTGCCTAAGATGATAGGTAAAATGGCTGAACTACTCCCTGTTGCTTCTCCTGATTTTGGAACCTTGTAAGTGGAAAATCTACTGAAACAGGGAAAAAGGACCATGGAGGTATTCCCTTGAGGGCTATACTGAGACTTTCTGAGGAACAGCAAAAGCAGTAGGAGTTTCCCAGATTTGTTTTACCCTCCGCTAAGATTATAAACCTGGAAGATATTAGTTTATTTATATCCTTAGCCACATTGAAATGTTAACTGTTTAAGCTCCTATAATCTATTTATAAAGCTGTATCTCTGGAAAGGGCAGTTGAAGGACACACTGATAGAATTGACTTTACAGAATAGAACATGGAGACTATTCCAGGTGCACTCAGCTCTTTGATTAAGGACTCAGTGGTCTTTAGTTAGAAGATGGAGGGCCCTTTTGCCAAGATATGGGAAAAAGGGCCCTGCTGTGGCAGCGAGGGCAATATTTCCCACATGCCAGGGCTCTTTTTACTGCAGCACTGATTGAGGTGGCATTAAGGGCTTCCACACTAACCTGGCAGTTACCAGGCAGCGTGTGGTGATGCCCGATAACTGCCAGGTTACCGCCATGCAAGCCATTTCCGGGGTTTTTCTTTTTGCCCCGGAAATGGTGCATGCTCAGGGCAGGACTACCGCTGGTGGCCATGTTGGGCTGGTGGCAGTACAGAAAGAGTGAGCGGTATGCTTGCGTTGGGTTTACTACCGCTCTGTAAAAGGATCCCTAAATGTTTAAGAAATTACGATTAGAAATAAAACTTTGTACATTATCAATTTCCCCAAAGTGCTACCTCTGACTCTCAGATCTGCATAGGTGATATCCTGTTGAAAACTTTAAGATCCTGCTCCCCCCCCCACCAAAAAGCATTTCCTCAAATATCAGAGGAAATGATATGATTGCATACGAGGATCGTAAGGCTGATCTACTCTACCAGGTTGATCTTTGACTTTTCAGCATTTAGGGATCCTCTAAGAGCACTATCCAACCCTTTCTAGAAATAAGGCAGGGAATATGGAAGAGATAAGAATGTCCAACTATCGATTGATAGCCTTGAGCTTTCAGCTGCCAGTTTTTGAATTTTGATATTTATTGTTTCTATACATTTTTATACGTTTTTTTACTTTTACTTTTTTCTTTGGTTATACTTAATTGATATTTAAAGTGATTTAAATGGCCAGAAATGGCTTCTGGCCAGTTTAATAACTTGTTCAGGGCTAACTGCTCATTGTCAGCAACACTTAATCGGTTAGTGCCATTGAAAATGTCCAATTAATGTCTAACGCAAAATCGCCTATTTTGGGGGTGTTCCAGGGACAGAGTCAGCACTTGACTGGTACTTAAATGGCCAAGGTAACTGCATAAATAGGACCACATAAAAGTCAGTCTTATCTTTATGCGGTTTGCATAGCCAGTTAAGTGCTGAATACCGCATTTATGGTTTAGCCAGCTCGGTAAACCTGGAAATTCAATGCCGGTGCTCGGCTGTGGCCCAGCATTGAATTTACAGGCAGAATGCTAGCATTGATCAACCACTGGCTGAATATTGTTGATTCAGTTATTTTAACTTAAATTTACGAACTGTTTATTTTAGGATTTTTAGTTAATCAAATGCTGTTTCTGCAAAGCTCAAGCAAATCTATTCTGTATGACATCTCATTGGCAAATCTGTCCTCTGGACACTTATCCATTTGTTTGTCATAACACGTCTAGACTACTGTAACTCTCTACTACATGGCACCCGAGTTCAGGATATATGTCGTCTCCAGATCATGCAAAATTCTTCGGTAAAGTTAATCACAGGATCCAAGAAATATGACCATGTAACCCCTCTCTTATGAGAGGAACACTGGCCACCATTATCCCATAGGATTTCTTAAGTTGCTTTTGTTAGTACACAAAATACATCACTCTGGTACTCCCCTGTACCTCTCTCGCCTGTTGATACATTAGTCCCCATCCAAAATACTCTGTTCATAACAAATTAAATGATTCCATCATTTTGTACTATTTGTTTTGAGTTCATTCACACTAAAATCTTTAGTGTGACAGACTCTACTCTTTGGAATGTGTTTCCATCAGATCTACGCTTAGAAGAGTCCTATACCAGATTCAAATCTGATTTAAAACTCTTTGTTCAAATATGCATATAATTCTTGACTTTGCTGCTCTCGCACTTGTTTGATGGTCAGTTTTGGGCAATGCTGCTCTAGACAAGCTATCTCCTGACTTTCCCTTAACTATTACTTGATGCATTTCTTTTCTTTTTCATATGAACTATAATATTGTAAAGTGCTTTGAAGGGCTACTCATTGGGCTGTATAGCAAGTGCTACTAAACTTAAAACGTTTTACATTTTTATTGTGTAGCACAGTATTTTATTTATTTTATTTTTGTTTTAGGTATTGTCATTGCTAATATTGGGACCCTTTTACTAAAGCATAGCACACATTAATAGACATCAGCATGTACTAAATGCCACTTGGCCCATAGGTTTTTTAGTTCAAAATGTTTTATTCCAAAAAGAATAATAACAGTGAAATCAGACATTGGTATATATTGTACCATAGAAACAAAACAGATGAGCATCAAATTGTTGCTCAACAAAAGGGGAAAAAGGAAAACCATGGATGTACCTTATATGCATAGGCTAAGAACAAACATTTACATGTGTCATGCCATTTACAAATGCACAATCATGTACTCAGATATACAAAACACTCCATCTATACAAATTTTATTAACTACTATTGTCCTATGCCAATGATATTCTGCTCCTCCTAACAATATTCCAACACAACTAAAACCTCACCAAATTAGTAACAGCTGGGATGAACACTATCCAGAACTAGGCCCTAACAAACAAACTAAAACTGAATGCACAAAAGAGAAAGATATTATGGTTCCGGAATCCAGGGATTATTGTCCTCAAAAACCTCAAAAACAGTTTGCAACAACAAGGTACTTGCAGTTGAATCCGAAGCAAGAGTGCTCGGAGTACTTCTTGGTTCCTCCCTATCGTTCTCCTCCCACATCAATCTGCTTTGGAAGAAAACTCTGTTCAAAACGAGGCAGCTATGACTAGTATGGTCTCTGTTTTACCAGAAAGCCTTTACTGGTCCAAATGACGATCCTCTTACATCTGGACTACTGCATCATCCTGTTCTTTCAGCATTAGATCTTGATATCTAAAAAAAATTGCAAATAATCCAGAACACCACAGCAAGACTAATTTTCAAACTAAAAAGACACAATAGCATCTCACCATACCTGGCTAAACTACATTGGCTCCCTGTAACTGAAAGAATCAGCTGTAAAGCCACTTGCATTATTTTTCAAATTCTATACAGCATCACATTCAGTCTGTTGACTATTATGTTATCACTATGCCTGGCCCAATTCAAGAGACTAAAAGACAGCTGAAGAGACTAATTGACCAGCTGTTCCTATCCTCTCATTCCTACAAGGGTTCTAGATTTCAGAAGACCTTCAACTCGCTCTTCCCTGTGGCAGGAAAACCCTATGGAACTCCCTCCCCATTGCCATCAGAAAAGACAACAACTACCTTAGCTTTAGGAAGAAATTAAAAATATTTATTTTCCCAAAGTCTATTTTGTGAACAACCATCTCTGTTTGCACCCACATATCCATTAAGTCTGCCTATTATTTCCTTGCAACTATGTTCTTATCTCTCTTAAGGTTTATTGGAGATTTCCTTATACAGTGTACTAACTGTATAATCTAAATGCTGTAAACCGCACTGAACCCTGAAAAGGGGATTTTAGTGGTATATAAGACCTAATTTGAATTGAATTGAGTTAATAGGGTAACATATTGCTGTTTCGCCTGCGCTTACTGGGTATTGCTACAGCTCCCAATTGTGGATCGCCTTGCCGTGAACTGTTCGTACCACTCTGGGCCATCTCCACATCTGGATTTCCTCCATCCATTTTAGTTTCTCTTCCCTTTCCCTTTTCCTTCTTACCCTGTTCCTTCCCCCCTATCCAATGTAATTGTAATTGATTAATCTGTACGTTCTAAGCCACTTTGAGTCTGCTTTATGTGGAAAAAAGTGGGGTATAAATGTTCATAAATAAAATAAATAAATAAATATACTGTAATTGGATAAAGATTGCCAAGTCTTTTCATATGTATCTAACATTCTGTGTTGTTTTCCGCAGCTATTCATTCATATTTAGCAATGATACACACTGTATTCCAAAGAGGTAGAATCTTTCCAGTTATGTAATATTGATCTGATGGCAATAGTTAACAGTATTTTTGACAGAACTGCCTATTTGATAAAGAGTTTAATAAACTGACATTTCCCAAGTGTCGCGTGCTCGAGGACCTTGGCATACTGTCAGGCTTCTTCCCCGGAAGCACTGGGTTCGTGAGCCCATGGGCCACTACCGTGGAGCGGCAGTGGCAGGCAAGATCACCTCCAAGGTAGAGATGAGACAAAACTGGACCGGAACCCCGGACTGGAGTTCTACACCGGAATACACGGAACTGGAACGCACCGGACGGGTGCGCACTGGAGTGGGGCCCGCTGGACTGGAACACACTGGAGGGCCCCACAGGACTGGAACATACAGGAGTGAAACCCGCTGGACTGGAACACACTGGACCTAGGCTTCACCTACGCTTGACAACCTTTCCCCGAGGGTTGAGCCCTCAGGTTCTGGCAGCCGGTAGGACTTACAGGAAAACCCGGAACTGGAACTTGCAAGCAGGAACAGCAGGAATGAAGATCCAGGAGTGCCCCCTGGCACCTAGGCGCAGGCAAGGCCGACAGGCAGGGACTGTCCGGGTTCTGGCAGTCGGCAGGTTTAAACACAATGACTAGTAAACTGTACCTAGGCTAATAGAAACGCTATACCCAGGCAAACCAGTCATACACAAGAAACATACACAGAGCACACTCAGGAGGCTTGAAAGCTATACACCAGCTAACAACAAAGCTGTGCCCAAGCTAACAAGTCATGCACTGGAAACAAACACAGAGCACTAGCAAAGCTATACACAGGCTAACAAGCCACACGGTGGCTAAGCTGGCTAGACTAAACAACCACAGAGCAATAGCAAAGCTATACACAGGCTAACAAGCCACACGGTGCCTAAGCTGGCTAGTCTAAACAAACACAGAGCACTAGCAAAGCTATACACAGGCTAACAAGCCACACGGTGCCTAAGCTGGCTATTCTAAACAAACACAGAGCACTAGCAAAGCTATACACAGGCTAACAAGCCACACTGTGCCTAAGCTGGCTAGTCTAAACAAACACAGAGCACTAGCAAAGCTATACACAGGCTAACAAGCCACACGGTGCCTAAGCTATCTAGTCAAACATAGAAACTCACACAGAGCAAACACTGAAACAGTGTACAGAGCACTCTATACACCAGGGCCCTTAGATGAACAATGCAAAGGCCAGGGCTGTAGTCTCTAAGTGATTAATAAAGCCCTTCCACACCAGAGGCACAGCTGCAGCAATCACCTTGCATCCAAACAGAGGCTTGACACACAGAGAAGTCAGCCCAGCGGGAGCCATCTTGGATACTGGCATAGAGGAGTCGGCGGCAGCCATCTTGGAAAAGGCATAGCCCACACAGGTGAGGTTCAGTAGGGCAATCAGCACACAGAGCCAGAGAGAAACTAAGACAGAGACAGACACAGAGACAAGCAGAAGCCAGCACAGCCACTGACTCCCAGAAACAGGGTAAGTCTGAGGGTGGTCACGGCCACAGACGTAACAGTACCCCCTCCTCAAGACCCCCCTCTCGGTCTCCCTGAGGAGTTCAGGTGTCCAGGGGTAACTATGGTGAAACCTTCTGATGGGTCTCAAAAGCCAGACATAGATCACTGGACTGGAAGTCACAAGGAAGTTCAAAACTGGCAGACAAAAATAGCACCTGTGACCAGGAGGCTCCTTCGAATCACCACGGGGCAACCTCAGGAACATGGATGCATCAAGAGGAACAAAATTCAAAAGTAACCCTTCCCAGAGGGAACCCACAATGTCCTGGACCTCTTGGCAATTCCGTGTAATGGCAAGAGCAAGGCTGAAGCCACTACCCCAGCTGACATCAGAAGCTGGGCTGGGGCCCAAAGTGGCATCCCAGTCTTGACAGGAACTAGAAGTCTGAACAGAAGCAGATCTGGAACTGAAACCTGGGTTGGCATCCAAAACTGAGCCGGGATTTGGACCCGGACTGGAATCAACCCCTTGATTGTAACTGGAACTGCAACTCGATCCAGACTCAGCCTCTTGACTGGAACTCCAACTCGATCCAGACTCAGCATCTTGCCTAGAACTCCAACTCGATCCAGGCTCAGCATCTTGACTGGAACTACAACTCGATCCAGACTCAGCATCTTGATTGGAACCCCAACTCGATCCAGACTCAGCATCTTGACTGGAACACCAACTCGATCCAGACTCAGCATCTTGACTGGAACTGCAACTCGATCCAGACTCAGCATCTTGACTGGAACTGCAACTCGATCCAGCCTCAGCATCTTGACTGGAACTCCAACTCGATCCAGACTCAGCATCTTGACTGGAACTGCAACTCGATCCAGACTCAGCCTCTTGACTGGAACCGCAACTCGATCCAGACTCAGCCTCTTGACTGGAACTCCAACTCGATCCAGACTCAGCATCTTGCCTGGAACTCCAACTCGATCCAGACTCAGCATCTTGACTGGAACTGCAACTCGACCCAGACTCAGCATCTTGACTGGAACTGCAACTCGATCCAGACTCAGCATCTTGACTGGAACACCAACTCGATCCAGACTCAGCATCTTGCCTGGAACTGCAACTCGGTCCAGACTCAGCATCTTGACTGGAACCGCAACTCGATCCAGACTCAGCCTCTTGACTGGAACTCCAACTCGATCCAGATTCAGCATCTTGCCTGGAACTCCAACTCGATCCAGACTCAGCATCTTGACTGGAACTGCAACTCGATCCAGACTCAGCATCTTGACTGGAACACCAACTCGGTCCAGACTCAGCATCTTGCCTGGAACTGCAACTCGACCCAGACTCAGCATCTTGACTGGAACTCCAACTCAATCCAGACTCAGCATCTTGCCTGGAACTGCAACTCGATCCAGACTCAGCATCTTGCCTGGAACCGCAACTCGGTCCAGACTCAGCATCTTGACTGGAACCGCAACTCGATCCAGACTCAGCCTCTTGACTGGAACTCCAACTCGATCCAGACTCAGCCTCTTGACTGGAACTCCAACTCGATCCAGATTCAGCCTCTTGCCTGGAACTCCAATTCGGTCCAGACTCAGCCTCTTGCCTGGAACTCCAATTCGGTCCAGACTCAGCATCTTGACTGCCACTGCTGCAACTCGGAGTGGACACAGCATCACGGCTGGCCTCAGTACTCGGTGTAGACTTAGCCCACAGCACAGACTCAGCATCTCGGCTGGGACTGGCACTTGGTCCGGGACTACTAAGCCACCTTCTTTCAGCTTGGGCTTCAGGAGTATCCCGTAGGGTTGGCTCCGAGAGGAGTTGGAAGCGGTAAAAGAACAGCTTGGTAGAGGGATCAATAGCAGAAACTGGGTTTCCTTCAAACCCAAGCCAGGAGACACGCTTTCTCTCTGCGGCAGCTTCAGGGGTATCCTTCAAGGCTGGATCAGACAAAAGGGCAACCCGGTACTCCTGGAGCATCATAAACGGATCCAGCTCAAAAATGGGGTTGGAACTGGGATCCACACTGGTACTAGGAGACTCAGTAGACAGCGCCACTTGAACTGGACGCAGAGACTTGGCTTGACGTGCTGCTTGGACTGGAATCGGAGACTCGGTCAGAAGCACCCCTCGGACTGGACTCAGAGGCTTGAGTGGAAGCGCCACCTGAACTGGGATCGGAGGCTCGGTCAGCAGCGTCCCTCGGACTGGACTCTGAGGCTTGGCTGAACGCACTGCTCGGACTGGATTCAGAGGCTTGTCTGGACGCTCTGCTTGAATGGGACTGGACCCCTGCTGGGCCCAGAGCGTGGAATTCCCAAGACGTCTTCTCTCAGCGACAGCTTCCGGAGTATCCCACAAAGCTGGATTCAGGACAAGGCTGCGGCGATACTCTGAGAGCGTGATGAAAGGGTCCATATCTGAAACTGGGCTTTCAGTGATTCCAAGCCACCGGACACGTTTTCTCTCAGCTGCCGCTTCAGGGGTCTTCTTCAAAACAGGATGAGACAACAGTTTCCCACGATACTGACGAAGAGTCATAGAAGGATCAAGAACAATGACGGAGCTGGACCCCAGCTGGGTCGGCTGGGTGGGGGTTCTTGCCGGGCTCATGGCCTTTGCATTCTGTCGCGTGCTCGAGGACCTTGGCATACTGTCAGGCTTCTTCCCCGGAAGCACTGGGTTCGTGAGCCCATGGGCCACTACCGTGGAGCGGCAGTGGCAGGCAAGATCACCTCCAAGGTAGAGATGAGACAAAACTGGACCGGAACCCCGGACTGGAGTTCTACACCGGAATACACGGAACTGGAACGCACCGGACGGGTGCGCACTGGAGTGGGGCCCGCTGGACTGGAACACACTGGAGGGCCCCACAGGACTGGAACATACAGGAGTGAAACCTGCTGGACTGGAACACACTGGACCTAGGCTTCACCTATGCTTGACAACCTTTCCCCGAGGGTTGAGCCCTCAGGTTCTGGCAGCCGGTAGGACTTACAGGAAAACCCGGAACTGGAACTTGCAAGCAGGAACAGCAGGAATGAAGATCCAGGAGTGCCCCCTGGCACCTAGGCGCAGGCAAGGCCGACAGGCAGGGACTGTCCGGGTTCTGGCAGTCGGCAGGTTTAAACACAATGACTAGTAAACTGTACCTAGGCTAATAGAAACGCTATACCCAGGCAAACCAGTCATACACAAGAAACATACACAGAGCACACTCAGGAGGCTTGAAAGCTATACACCAGCTAACAACAAAGCTGTGCCCAAGCTAACAAGTCATGCACTGGAAACAAACACAGAGCACTAGCAAAGCTATACACAGGCTAACAAGCCACACGGTGGCTAAGCTGGCTAGACTAAACAACCACAGAGCAATAGCAAAGCTATACACAGGCTAACAAGCCACACGGTGCCTAAGCTGGCTAGTCTAAACAAACACAGAGCACTAGCAAAGCTATACACAGGCTAACAAGCCACACGGTGCCTAAGCTGGCTAGTCTAAACAAACACAGAGCACTAGCAAAGCTATACACAGGCTAACAAGCCACACGGTGCCTAAGCTGGCTATTCTAAACAAACACAGAGCACTAGCAAAGCTATACACAGGCTAACAAGCCACACGGTGCCTAAGCTGGCTAGTCTAAACAAACACAGAGCACTAGCAAAGCTATACACAGGCTAACAAGCCACACGGTGCCTAAGCTATCTAGTCAAACATAGAAACTCACACAGAGCAAACACTGAAACAGTGTACAGAGCACTCTATACACCAGGGCCCTTAGATGAACAATGCAAAGGCCAGGGCTGTAGTCTCTAAGTGATTAATAAAGCCCTTCCACACCAGAGGCACAGCTGCAGCAATCACCTTGCATCCAAACAGAGGCTTGACACACAGAGAAGTCAGCCCAGCGGGAGCCATCTTGGATACTGGCATAGAGGAGTCGGCGGCAGCCATCTTGGAAAAGGCATAGCCCACACAGGTGAGGTTCAGTAGGGCAATCAGCACACAGAGCCAGAGAGAAACTAAGACAGAGACAGACACAGAGACAAGCAGAAGCCAGCACAGCCACTGACTCCCAGAAACAGGGTAAGTCTGAGGGTGGTCACGGCCACAGACGTAACACCAAGATTATGATGTTATAAGTTAGCTTTTCTTTAATGTCCAGAAGTATGCTGATGGTGTGCCACAGTTGTTGCCAAAATGAGTCAAAATGTGTACAGAAAAATAAAAGATGTGGTAGAGTTCCCATCTTGAGATTCCAAGATCAATACACTTCCAGTGCTTTTAAACTAGGAAAGTTTGTAAGGAGTCCATGTTGCTCTGTGAATAAGAAAATATATTGATTGAATGACAGCTGCAGAATGCAATGTTTTGAAGTTAGAGGTCCAACATCTTCTCCAATGCTTATCTGTTAGTTTGGTGTTCAAGTCTTTTTCCCAGGCACCTTCAGTGCCCACGGTCTCTGATATTTGAAACATTGCAAGATTTTGTACTATTTGGACACTTCTCACTTATTGGTGGAGATTAAGTTGAAATAATTAGCAATACGTGTTTTGGAGTCAGTCAAAGTTGAGGTTTTGTTAGCCATTATTAGGCAATAAATTAATTGAAGCCATGTAAAATGCTGTTGAGAGGGTAGACCATAATTTTCCTGGAGTTTTTCAAATGCAATCCAATTGTCATTATGTCTCAGTTGACTTATGGCCCAGATGCCGGTAGACTGCCATTTCCTCCAATTAATGGTTCTGCCTTGGATTTTAAAATTATTGTTGTTCCATATCGGTGTATGGGTTGTTTGGGACCACTTTAATTTTCATGCTATTCTCTGTCTCCTTGATAGCTTCCATAGTGCTTGTTATTATGACATCTCTCATAGCTGAGTCTGTGAATGTTGAAAGAGGAATACAATATAGAGGATATTTGTTCCATCTTTCAGATTCAAAGCAAAATCTGGGTGGAAAACTCATGTTGTCTGAGTCATTAAACTATAGTGTGCATTGTTTCATAATGAAGGCAATGTGATAATTGTAGAAACATGGAAAGTTGATACCTCCGTATTCTTAACTTGCTTAAAATGTTTTTTAGAGCGATACACAGAGGTTTGTTTTTCCGAAGAAACGGCACCAAGTGTTTCTCGATTTTATTATATATTATATTATGATCCAGTAGAAAAAGTAGCATACTCAGTATATAGTTAATCTTTGATGCTATCATCATTTTGATTGTTATTATCTTGCCTCACCATGATCATCTTAATGGTGTCCACTTGAAAGTGAAATCCTTAACAATTTTAAGAAGTTGGTTACTATTTATCTGTATGGTTTCTTGTATAGTTGGTCCAAAATATATTCCAAGGTATTTCAATTTGTCAGGAGCCCAAATGAAATTATATTGAGCTATTTCATGTTGAATTACAGGACAGTCGATTTGGCATGATTTCAGTCATAGGGCTTCTTTTATCAAGCCGCGCTAGTGGCTCCTGGTGCAGTAATGCCGACAAAGCCCATTCACTTTGAATGAGCTCCGTCAGCATTGCCGTGCGGGATCTGCTAGTGCGGCTTGATAAAAGAAGCCCTTAGTTTGGTTAAGCTTGTAACCTGATGGTTCAGGACATTTTCTAATGGTGTCTAGCAAATGAGGGATTGAGTTAGGAGTAGTGTATAGTAAAATGTCATCTGCATATGCAGGTAACTTTGTAATAATTGTACCACACTGATTCCTTGGATTAAAGGATTGTTGCATATTGCAATTAGCAAAGGATCAAGTGCTATGTTAAAAAGTCATGGCAATAAAGGACATCCTTGTCATGTACCCCTTGATGGATAAAAAGGTCTGAACGTCATGTTAATCTGTAAGCTGGTAGTCAGTGAGCAGCAAAGTATTTTGATGATGTTATACAGCTTGATAAGAAAAGCTGAACTAGCAAAGGGTGTCAAAGAGGAAAGGCCATTCAACATGGTTGAATGCCTTTACAGTGTCCAGACCTATTGCTACAAATGGAGAGATGGAATTAGCAGCTGTTAGTAGCACATTAATGAGGTGTCTGGTATTATCTTGTTGATTTCTCAGTGGGCAGAATAGCGCCTCTTGTTTTTGTTTTTGGTATTATCATAGGACATCCTTCCATTCATGATGTCCCATCCCGGGTCCTTACCGGTGCTCCCGCGGCGGGGAGCGATGATCGCCGGGGGGCGCGGGCTCCAGGGCGGCAGGGACAAGCCGCCGACGGGGCCATCATCCCCGCGGGTCGCTCTGAGGCTGGCGACCGGCGGGAGCAAACGCCGGCTTCGGGGAAGGGGAGACGCCGGCCAAGATGGCGGTGCCGGCGTCGTCGTCTCCCCGGCCAGAGCAGCAGCAGGCAAGTCCCGCCCACTCACGCCGGATTGGTGCGTGATAGGGGAGTCTCCGCCTGGTAGGCAGGACTGCCAATCCGGGCGCTCCTTGCCTATCAGGGCCGGCGGGATTGGCTCCCTTCCAGGAAGAGAAGAGATGGGCGGGGGATTTAAACCCCGAAGCAAGAAGGGCCCAGCGCTTCCGTTTCGATTGTCAGAAGCCGACGCCGCGGAGTGCAGAGACTGTGTTCCTTTCAGCTAGCCGTCCTGCTAGCCACCTCCAGAGACTGTGTTCCTTTCAGCTAGCCACCCTGCTAGCCACCTCCAGAGACTGTGTTCCTTTCAGCTAGCCGTCCTTGCTAGCCACCTCCAGAGACTGTGTTCCTTTCAGCTAGCCGTCCTTGCTAGCCACCTCCAGAGACTGTGTTCCTTTCAGCTAGCCGTCCTTGCTAGCCACCTCCAGAGACTGTGTTCCTTTTAGCTAGCCGTCCTTGCTAGCCACCTCCAGAGACTGTGTTCCTTCCAGCTAGCCGTCCTTGCTAGCCACCTCCAGAGACTGTGTTCCTTCAGCTAGCCGTCCTTGCTAGCCACCTTCAGTGATTGTGTTCCCTTCAGCTAGCCGTCTTGCTAGCCACCTCCAGAGATGGTGTTCCTTCAGCTAGCCGTCCTTGCTAGCCACCTTCAGTGATTGTGTTCTCTTCAACTAGCCGCCCTTGCTAGCCGCCTTCAGAGACTGTGCTTTGGCAGCGCTAGCCGTCCTTGCTAGCGGCTCTGTCGAGACTGTGTTGCTGGCGTCCAGCCAGGCCGGCCGTCACCCCGCGGTTCCAGCAGTCCCGCTGGCCGCCTGCAGCTGGGGGCTCAACCCTCGGTGAACGGCGGTCGCCGCGGGTGAAGATCCGGGGTGCGCGGCAGTCCTCTGAGGTCCTACGGGCCTCAGAGAACCTAAGGGCTCACCTCTACCCAGACCGGACACATGAATCCATTTTGGTTGTTAGAAATTATTTTCAGTAATATTTTTTGAAGATGTATTGATAACAACTAAGCAAAGATGTTTGCATCTACATTTGTCATTGAGAGTGGTCTGTAGTAGAGAGTTGCACGGGGACAGAAATCTTACCCATCCCCACCCATCCCTGCTGGAATCTTACCCACCCCCACTGGAATCATACCCATCCCAACCCACCCCAGCAAGAGTTTAACCTGTCCCCCCCATTCCTCACCCATCCCCGCAAGAATTTAATGCTACATAAAAGAAAATTCCAGTTAGCGCTCTCAGTCTCTCTCTGGATTTGAGCCACAGCACTACAGGCAAGGAAGGAACAGAAGTTGGAACTTGAAACAATCTGGGGCGCACATGTAAGATTTGTCTCTGATTCACTGGCACTGTGTGTTGAGAGGTCGCCACATCCACGCGCCAGTAGGTCAGGTGACATCAGATGCTCATGCCTATGTCAGAGCTGAGGTCTACGCATCAGCTCGGGAGCAAAGATGATTAATAGTAACATAGTAAGTGATGGCAAATAAAGACCTGAGCGGTCCATCCTGTCTGCCCAATAGTTACACTCATTATCAATGCATGATTAAATCAACGAGTGTGATATTATATACTTATATAAGTACATAAATACATAAGTATTGCCATACTGGGACAGACCAAAGGTCCATCAAGCCCAACATCCTCCTTCTAACAGTGGACAATCCAGGTCACAAATACCTGGCAAGATTCCAAAAAAGTACTAAACATTTTATACTGCTTATCCCAGAAATAGTGGATTTTCTCCATTTCCAATTTAATAGTGGTCTATGGACTTTTCCTTTAGGAAGCCGTCTAAATCTTTTTTAAACTCTGCTAAGCTAGCAACCTTTACCACATTCTCTGGCAATGATTAAGGTCTTTCTTTGGTGCTTCTGGGACATAGACCATAGAAGTCTATCTGGTCCTATTCTTATGTTCCAAATGCTGGCATTACCGTCAAAGCCCACTCCATATTTGTCTTCTCATTTGTGGGACACAGACCGTAAAAGTCTGTCCAGCACTGTCCTCATGTTCCCGCCAGTTAAGTTGCTAAGCCCTTTCCAGCCCATCCTAAACCAGATTGCCATATATGAGACACAGACCATACAATTCTGCCCGGTATCAGCCCTAGTTCATCACAGCTAGAGTCACCATTTAAGCATCACTTGACACATCTACAGACATGCAGTCATTTAAGGTTAGGTTTCTTTCTAATTAGAGATCCTCTGTGTTCATCCCACGCCTTTTTGAATTCCGTCATCATTTGTCTCTCTACCACTTCCTTAATGGAAGACTTTCCGCATTTGTGCTGTTAAAGCAAGGAGGAGGAGGAAGAGGAGAAAGCACTCAAAGAACTTGGTACTCGGTAGATGAGAGGCTGGCACAGGTGTAGCTTACACTTTCAGGGAGCCCCGCAAAACTGCTTCCATCCCCGTGAGAACCCCACAGAACTGCTTCCATCCCTGCGGGAACCCTGTGGGTTCCACAGGATTTCTGCGAATCCCATTCCCATGCAGATCTCTAGTCTGTAGCTCTGATCTTGCTGAGGATCCTTGCCTGGTTTTGACAAAATGATGTTGTTGCTTCTGTAAAGGATCCGCTGACTGAGTTGGTATAAATCAGATGTCTGAAAAAGGAAGTCAATTTAGGTACTAAGATTGACTTAAAGGCCAAATAGAAGTTGACAGGAATACCATCTGTCCAAGTGTTTTATGTTTTGCCATGTCTGTTAGAGCCTCCAAGACCCTGTCCTCAGTGATCTTGTGCAACTCAATAATTGGATGAAGTAAGTCTTGTAAAAAAAGAGATTGTTGAATCAGAGTCCTTATGTTGTGTTGCATACAACTCTTTGTAATAGCCGTGGAAACAATCAAGTATTGCAGAATCATCTATGACTAAGGAATTAGATGAATTTTTAATAGCTGATATATTCGTTCTTTCAGTTTTGGCTTTCAAATAGTTAGCCAACAAATGGCCAGATTTATCCTGTTCTGTGTAATAAGCTGCAGCTTATTGAAAAATAGACCTACCTGCCCTCTTACTAACCTCTCTGTTTACAAAGCCACACAGCAATGCCAACACAGCATTACCATACTGCCAGCTGCTAGTGCGGGTTTGTAAACAGGGGCCTAAGGATGTTATTGTAATTGTATCTGAGTTTGCATAGCTGTTCAAGAATTTTCATATCAGATGGACAATTCTGATGTAAGGTTTCCAGATTCTTAATTGTAATTTCTAGATCTGTGAGGTGTTTTAAAAAAAAAACAACTTTTTATTCAGGTTAGCAGAAAAAGAGATTATTTGTTTTTTAAATTTTGTATATATTAACTTCAAATAAACAATATAGCATATACAGCAATAAGAAAAAAAAGACAGCAATAGAACAAAAGCAACCTCAAATAAGGGCTTATCAATTAAATTATTAGACTTAATACACAGCTATGGTCATTAGTCCACAATTAAGGGTAAGAGAAGTATCATTGGCAGAGTTGAACCAAACGTAATTGTACCAAGAAACTAAAGAGGTTACTGAAAGAATGGGTGCTAATCTTCCACTAAGAAGCATATGCAGGAGGACAATTATTGAGGAGTACTGGAAGAAATCGTAGACCTATTTGTTACAAATGTAGTAAGCTGCCCGGGGTCAAAGAAAACATATGCAACATCTTTCAAGGGAATATCACAGTTGCAGGGGAAATGAAGAACAAAAGTCACCCCCAGCTGAAGCACTTTTGGTCTCAATAACAAAAATTGTTTTTTCCTCTTCTGAGTCACTCTAGATACATCAGGGCAGGGCCGCTGAGAGGGGGGGGGGGCGTCAGGGTCTCTCTCTCTCTCTCTCCTGCTCCTGATGGTCCCCGAGTGATCACGTCCCAACAGGAGCAGGAGAGAGAACTCCGGTGCCGGGCCCCCCTCCAGCTGTTCTTTGCTCGCCTCTACTGCCGTGCCGAGTGTCTGTGTGGCCAGTTTACTAAGAATGCTGGCTCCTCCTACATCTCAATGGCTTGATTTTGTGCATTTTGCACTTGGATTTATTTTTTCAAAAAATGGACCAAAAAGATAGCGCATAGAGCACAAAAACATCAAGCAAATAGCTATTTTTGAAAAAAAAAAGAAGACATTTTTCTGTTTTGAAAATGGCTTTATTCCCCACTTGAATTTTGGAAAATAGTGCAGAGGTGGCATGCTAGTACTCTAAATATTTATTCACACAATGGGTACATATATGTTAGCACCTAGTTTAAAGAATTGCGTCTACAGAGTGAAGGTTTTATTTTGTACCCCTCCTTCCACATAGATAGCTGTTGCCATTTGGGTAGTCAAAACCCACAGCTAAAGGAAAATTGTTCACAGGGTCCATGGTGTAGAGAGGTACCCCATATCTTGCAACAATGTGGCTACTGAAAATTACCCCATAAGTGTAAACAGGCACATAGAAATATATAAACTGCTTTCAATCTACATCCATTTTTCTTTATTATTGTTGATGTTATGTTGAGAGTTGATGAGGCAAGAGATATTTCCCCACATTTCAGATGCTCTGTTTTCACTGAAGATACTTTAATATAATGCTGTTTTTCAGACTCTGGCAAAAAGGCAAACACTTACTTTGGAGACTGTGAAACTAAAGCAATTGTTAAGATACCACCAGATGGTGTGTTGAAAAATGAAAGCAATAATTGCACATATGAAAAAAAAAAAACCTGGCTGCATCATTAGATAGGATTGTAGAAGAGCAATCTGCTGGGAGAAAATTTCACTTCAATTTATGTACTGTGAAATATAAAAATCTCGTGAACGTCAAGGTTTAAAGTGATAATAGAGGGGTGCAGGCAGCAGCTACACTGTAAGACGTTTCGTGGTACCCATACATTAGGGTTTATCCACTAAGGTATTTTTCTTATCTTAATTGTGCCTATATTAATGATAGCTCTCTTCACCACAGGCCTTGATGAATTGTAACCTGTTGAAAAATCAAGGAGTAATGCTATAACAGACGAAAGTGAGCTCTAGGTACCTATTTTTTGGTTTCTTACATAACTTGATGCTGTGCAATGGCTATGTCCATATATCAGTTGCTCCTGAATTTACAAAATGGATGTGGGGGAGTCTGCTCCATTACTCCAGTTTTATGGTTTACCGGTTTTTATTCAGGATCAAACAAACCCAACAGCGTACAACTAAACAGCAAGTCATGACAACGACATCAAGCAATTGCATGACGATGCTCAAGCATAACAAATAGTAGTCAAAAACAACTTATACCAAAAGACTGGGTAGTACATGATCCCTTTTTTTTTTGAAAAACCACCCATTACCCTCCACCCTCATTACCCTAGTTTCCATTCAAGTTTAACAGTTGTATTCAAAATCATCCCTCTCTCCCCAACCCTACCTTATCCCATATCTTAAACAGATGCTGTGATGACCCGGTGCCTGGACTCTTACGACACCAGGCCATCTTTGAAAGGAAAACGTCCATTATTCCCAATCCAGCCCTCCCCCCACCCAAGCAGAGAACCTCTAAACATCCCCTTATTTAACATTGCCCACTTAGGAAATATTCTGAAACCTATTTAACACAGTGCTTCTTGCTTTATGGGAGATATTTGCAAATAGCAGTTCCAAATAGACATAAAAGCCCCTATGGGGAATTCCTAGCAGCCCTTATCTCCCATAGCATGAAGAAATGCAATCTGTTTCTCCAGTACCAAAAACCATTACTCCAGTTTTAAAGAAGGTGGGTATTGTTTATTGTATAAGATATACTGCTCTATCTCACATGCAGGTCAGAGCGGTGGACGATTTAAAAATATTTGTAAAAGGAAAGGAACTCCAATTCAAAAAGGAAAGTACCGAAACAGGCAAGAACACTCAAACGCAACTACAACCTGTATCTAGCCCGATAAATGAAAGCCAAAGGCTTACTGAAAAAAATACGTTTTAAGTGAGCTCATAAACTTTTGAAAAGATTCTTCTGCTCACAAGGGTAGGAGCAGACTGATCCAAAGTGTCAGTGCCAAAAAGTACATAAGCACATAAGCACCGCCATGCTGGGAAAAGACCAAAGGTCCATCAAGCCCTGCACTCTGTCTCCGACAGCGGCCAATCCAGGCCCCAAGAACCTGGCAAAAACCCCAAAATTTAATAACGATCAATGGACTTTTCCTTAAGGAATCTGTCCATATTCCCTTTGAACGCAGCAGATTGTCTTGTAGACTCTTAGGGGCTCTTTTACTAAGCTGCGGTAGGGCTAATTCGCAGGTAGCAAGTGCTAAATCGACACTACCGCCGGGGTAGCATGGGCACCCAGCGGTAATTCTAAATTTAGTGCACGCTGTTTCCTGTGGTAGAAAATAATTTTCTATTTTCTACCACAGGGGCATTCCCGGCGGTAATCGTCAGCTCGGCCACATTGCTGTTCACTGACTGATAACTGCACGAGTAGCGCGTGAGCCCTTACTGCCAAGTAAATAGGTGGTAGTAAGGGCTCAGGCAGTAAATAGCCACACGCTACTTTTAATATTAGTGCACAACCATTTACTGCCCAAGTAAAAAAAGGCCTTTTTACCCGCCACAGTAAAAAAATGGTGCAGCGCTTACTAACTTCATGCATCCAAATTAGTGGAGGCCACTTTTTAGGGCAGCTTAGTAAAAGGGCCCCCTATTGGACTTGTTTTGGTCCTGTTAATACAAGACAGTGAGAATGAAGGGATCGCAAGCTCCTGGAAGCAGTATAAGGGATTGTAGGAGTAGAAATAAAAGAAGGATTGCCAAATACCATACCTGAGCGGCTCCGAGATTCATGAAAAATCAAACTCTGATGGCAACAAACAAAGGCATGCCTTCAAAAAAAAAAGGAGGGAAAGGAAGTTTCTATAAATCATTGAACCTCTATTTGATGTTTGAATATATTTTATTGGAGTCACCAAACATAATACAAACAGCAAGTATGTGTACATATTCATGGGCAATGACATCACACAGTATACACTCCCATCATTGTGACAACAATACATTGTTTTCTAAGATAGCCATCCCATTATCTAACTATACCCCTAACGAACAACCCCAACCCTCTACTTCCCCCACTACCGTCTAACCTCCTCCCCATCCCATTATCCCTAATATCCCTCACTCCATAAAAACGGTAACACCCCATGTAAACCGCCATCAGAAAATTACATCTCTAGTGTATAAAAGAAAGTGGAACGCACTCTCATTGACAAAGTGGTCAAATATGCTGTCCAGACCTTAAGGAATCATTTTTTTTTAGCTCTAAGCCCTCTTACATCACTGTGTAACGCTCCATAAGCAGGAGTTCATACATCTGATTCCTCCACTGCATTATGGTAGGGGCCTGATCCCCGATCCATTGAAGCATAATGCAGCGTGGCTATCAAGACAGTCTTACAATCAACCTCTACAATAATTTTTAATAAATTTGTATCCGAATGAAAAAAGCGCAATGAAATTGGGACATAAAAAGTGAACTGATTCATACTCCATCAAAATGCAATGCAACACTTTTACATAATTAAATGTGAAATTATCCAGTGATAATGTGATCAAGACCAAAAGAAACCAGCTTTGTATAACTGAGCAGTAAGCGATGACTCACACCTGAAAAAGTGTGTGTATATTTATATATATGACTGTGCGTCTGTGAAAAATCAAGTGAGAGTGATCTCATATACCAAAAAACACAACAGTTGTCGTAGTTCATCCAAAAATGTGCTATCCAGAAGCTGATGGTCCAAAAGTGAAAAGTTTTCCAGAGTATTCACAAACTCTTAAAAGAAGAATAAAAGCCTTTGAGCCTTTCATTATATATTAACAAAACAAGAAGCCAGAAAACAGGAGGCCACACCTGTCAAAAGCATCTTAATAAAAAAGAGAAAGGTGAAAATGCTGATTGACCTTCTCAGTTAATTATAAAAAATGGTAAGCAATAGTTCTACCTGTGCCTGCAGTCTGCGGCAGGAGCTTTGTTAGAGTTCTCAATTCATTTTTAGTTAGTGCAGGCAGTGAAATGTCTACAGTAGGGCATGTTGACATGTTTCTCAGTGTTTCAGAGAAAAATGGCAATGATTGAAATGCATTTGACAACAGTAAGAATTGAGCTTTACCTCTAGGCCAGGGGTTCTGAATCCAGTGCTCGGGACACACCTAGCTAGTCAGGCTTTCAGGATATCCACAATGAATATACAGGAATAAATTTGCATGCACTTCCTCCATTCTATGCAAATCTATTTCATGCATATTCATTGTGGATATCCTGAAAATCTGACTAACTACTTGTGTCCCAAGGACTGGGTTGAAAACCCCTGCTCTAGGCTGACAGCTGTCAGAATGTTACTGAGACGTGGAATTTTTGTGTTTCAGCTGAAGTCGCAGGTGCTAAAAGATTTTTTTCAAAATAAAGTTGTCGTGTTTTTTTTTTCTCTAGAAGGACCATAACACAATAAACCATGAAAACATTTACACAATTTGTTACAGACTGTTTTTTAGTAGGGAGAAGAGGCTATGCCAGATCGAACAAAATGCTTTTAAAGCACTTGTGCAGCATTCTGCATTGCTCAAAAATTCTTATGAACTTAAATGTAGTTAAAAAATGAGTTTACCTAATTTGTTTAACTTTTGAAAGTAAACTTAACAGCTCAAAGAAATTATTTATTTCAGACTGAATACATAGACCAATTTCCTGATTAAATCTTTCACTTCTTGACATTTTAAGCTGATTGAAGTAAGCTTTTTAAAAATATGAGGGAAATGCTACCATTCGGAAGACCCTATTCATCAATCAAATCAGTGATCTAATGTGGCTTCTATGGCATGCCTAAAATAGTGGCTAGTTCAGTAACATTTCTGAGAGCTTGTCAATTCCTGAGTGTTTCTGACTTATGACTGTTGCTAGTTTGAACCAATTAAAATCAGGGTAGAGTAGAGGGCATGAGAAGATAGTTTGCATAATTGGTTTACACATGCCGTAGTCCTTCAGCAAAATTGCCCAGATTCTATATATGGTGCTCAAAATTGTGCATACAAATTTGGGTGAGCACCCAATTTGCTTGCACAATTAGAGTAATGAGCCAATTAGCGCCAATGATTGGATACTAACAATCAATTATTGGTGCTAATGGGCAACAATTTGCATTTGCACACATATCCCGCTAAGCGCTATTCTGTAAAGTTGTATGCGCAAATCTTTTAGCATGCAACTGAAAAGGGAGTGTGACCATGGGAGGGGCCTGGGCAGGTCAGGGGCATTCACGGAAGGTGCATACAGTTAAGACTGCCTTTCTCAAATAAAAATTGGTGAGAAGGCTTGGATCATTACTGGATTACAATTTTTTCATAATGATGGTGCAAGATCTGTTGCAGCATCTCAATGTTGTAGTAGGGAGGTGTGGTAGCCATGTTAGTTGTAGTATAAAGCTTGCTTTTATTTTGCAAACAGCTACTTTTTATGTATTACATATTTAAAATTTGTATTCTGTCCACTGGTTTGGGCAGTCCTAGTTTGTGCTGGGAAGGTGACATATAAATTTTGTAATAAATATAACACTAACACCAGATGCTTACTCTTTTTATTGGGAAACAAGTCTTCTATAGATGTATCCTCCTATGCCTCTGACTGCGAGAACCATGATAAAATCTAAGAAAAAAGTTATTCTTGTAGCCCTTTTTTTGGTTGAGACAAATTTTGTTTCCTCTCATCTAGGAGATTTCTTTCTGGAAATCATTCAGGCTTAGGAGTTCTTCATTCTTGATAATGCCAGAGGGGAACCTGGGATAGGAGGCAATGATCTTTTGTGGATTAGGAACTGGTTATTGGACAGAAAAGGGAGAGTAGGGTAAAATGGAGGAGGGTGAATAGCGGAGTGCCACAGGGATCTGTAGTAATGGGACCAGTGCTATTTAACATATTTATAAATGATGTGGAAATCGGGATGACAAATGATGTGATTAAATTTGCAGATAATACAAAACTATTCAAGGTTAAAGCACGTGCGGACTATGAAAAATTGCAGGCAGACCTTAGGACATTGGAAAACTGGACATCTAAATGGCAGATGAAATTTAATGTGGACATATGCAAACTGATGAACATTGGGAAGAACAATCCAAATTATAGTTACCTGATGCTAGAGTCCACCTTGGGGGTCAGCACCCAAGAAAAGATCTAGGTGTCGTTGTAGACAATACGCTGAAATTTGGCGGAGCCATGCCAAATTTACATGCAAAGATTTACACAAGGTTTCAGTTGGTATAAATCCTTGTGTCTAAAGTTGGCCACCAATCCTGGCACTATGCACTATTCTATAAAATGGCACCAAACTCGGAGCACTGTTTATTGAAAAGCATTCAGTGTGCGTTTTTTCAGTGCACACATTTGGGCACCATTTACTGAATCTAGTCCAATATGTTTCTGTATGGAACAAGTACTGAGGATCTCTGAGGTAGAGGCAGGGATTAGTATTTGGTGTACATGGGCAGACTGGATAGGCCGTACAAACTTTATTTGCTCTTATTTTCTATGTATGTTTCTATATGGGACAAAGCCTTAGTTAGCTTTGGTATAAGTTCCTACATAATTAACCTGACAATAAGAGGTGAATTAACCAAACTTATTTATGGTCTCTGGAGGGATAATGTTGGTAAAAGCAGAAAAGCAAAATATGTGACTAAAAACAATTTCTCTAGCATTGCCCAAGCACAGTTGTTCTGGCTGCCGAAAAGCAGCAATTATCAACATTCCATTAACGTTCTTATTTTGCCCATACATTTGAATCCCCAAACTGATTCACATGAGTATCTGTGTTCCTTTTATTTGCTTCTGGCAACTTCCAGCTGTGAATATATTTATTCTTGCTTGAATAATCTTACTATACTATAAAATAGCAGCAGGCATGAAAGTATGCATGTTGGCATGAACATGAGTACTTTTACTGTAGGCATTGTCAGGGGCGTGGTCTAGGCAGAGCTTGAGTGAAGTTCACAAGTAGACACTTTGATGGCAGAAGCACTGAAGAAAATATAGGCTAAAACAGGGTCTAACCGCAGTCCTTGAGGGCTGCAACCCAATCGAGTTTTCAGGATTTCCCAATGAATATGCATGAGATCTATTCGCATGCACTGCCTCCACTGTGTGCAAATAGATCTAATGTATATTCATGGTGGAAATCCTGAAAACCCAACTGGGCCAAGGTTGGAGACTCCTGGGCTAAAGATATATAGCAAGGTGAAGAAATGTTTTTTTTCAGGGATATTAGGGAGAGAAGGAATGCCAGAGGTGGAATTACAAGTTTCAAAGGTGTTGAGGACTGATGTGTGGAGAATGATGAGGAAAAAGTGGAAATGCTAAATACGTCTTCTAAGTAGCTTGCTTATCTTCCTCCCATCCCTGCCATAGCCAGTTTTTGAATGGAGTCTAAAATATTTTAAATTTCATAACCTTTGCGTTACACAGCACTACATAAGACACTGCATCAGACCCCACAACGCAAACCAAGGTGACACCTCTGTGGTTGAGCATTTTTCAGGTCTAGAACACTGCATTAATGATCTTATGGTCTGAGGAATGTAAGACCTTTGAAGTTAAAATGATTAAAACCAGTTTAAAACAGTTCAAACTGGTTCTGACCAGATTAAAACAGTTCAAACCGGTTCACCAGTCCAAAATGCTTCTGACCAGTTTAAACCGGTTCAAATCTGTTCTGCCGATTATGCCGATTTGGGTGACCTTGCGAGAAGGACGCCCATCTCCTGATTTGTGTTGGAAGATGGGCGCCCTTCTCTTTCAAAAATTCACCTGTTACTATCCTGAAAATGTATACACTGGAGGAAAGGGGTGATATGATACAGATGTTCAAATATTTGAAAGGTATTAATCCACAAACAAACCATTTCCAGAGATGGGAAGGTGTTAGAACTAGAGGACGTGAATTGAGGTTGAAGGGGCGCAGACTCAGGTATAAAGTTAGAAAGCACTGGAGATGACAATGGTAACGGAATTCAAAACTGCATGGGATAAACAATAAGGAATCCTGTTTAGAAGGAATGGATCTAAACTTCCAAAGAAGCTTAGCAACACAGGTAACTGAGAAGCAAAGCTAGTACTGGGCAAACTTTTATGGTCTGTGCTCTGATTATGGCCAGACAGATTCAGCTTCAGCTTCATGGGTAGACTTCTACGTCTATGCCCTGAAAATGGCAAGGACAAATCAAGACCAGGTATACATATGAAGTATCACGTACCATATGTAATGAGCTTATCTTGTTGGGCAGACTGGATGGACCGTACAAGTCTTTATCTGCTGTCATCTACTATGTTACTAAAAAACGATCAGGTTTAAAATATAGAACACTGCCTCTTGAGGGATATTTAAATACAGTTGAATTGCTTCCATAGATGAGTATGTGGTTTAGTGTTGGTAAGCGCTTTAAATAATTTAGTTTAAAATATGTAAACATGTCACCCATTAGGCACAAATCCATTTTTAGGTGTACTTGAGGGCATTCTTTATCAATAAGAGTAGCCAGCAGCCCTTCCTTGAGCCTCACAACTATGTTAAATTTATTCACCATGCACTGAAAGAAAAACATCAGTCACTCATTGGGGTGGTATGTCTCACTCTATGGGAAGGGCCACCCTTGGCATCTCTGCACTCTGGTCTAGCATGTCAGAGAGGGAATTCTATAAGATACATTTGTTTAAATTGAATTTTACTGAAAGCTGAAACATTCTTGAAAAGTAATAGTTTTGATTAGATTGGATATCACTAAAATTATGAGGGACTAATGAAGAAGTTGTATTTAAAGGCTTTGCTGTAAGGCACTGAAGTTATATACAGCCTGGCACTTTAAAGTCCATTTTGCACATACATATATATTGATAAACACTGATGGGCCGATATTTAGCGCTATTTAACTGGCCAGGAATGGCTCCTGGCCGGTTAAATAGCACTTAACTGGCAAAGTGCTAATATTCATTATGAGACAGCCATTTATCTCCGCTGAATAATACAGCTTAGCGTATACTGCCGGATTCTATATATTGTGCCTAGTATTCCGCTGTGAAATCAAAGCGCATTCCATAACAACGCATGTAACTTAAAAAGCTTAACAAGCTAATCAGCATTCAACAAGCAATAATGAGCACCAATTGGCAATAATTAGAATTTAAGTAATAGAAAGAATGGGGAAAGACCCGTCTCAAATGTGTACAAACAACAGTAATAATGAGGACGAGTCTCGTCACAAAATATAGTCAGCAAGGAAGGGAAAAGAAAAGGGGGGAAAAGACCTCAGAAAGGGTGACTCCCAGCAAACAGCTGAAACATTCAAAAAGGAGACTTCACCAGTAATTCTTTAATCATTGGTCTGAAAACCCCCCGGTCCTTCCAATCTGTCATTTAATTTTATTTGTTTTTTTTGCAATTCACTCCATCATACTTTAAATAGTATCTTCAAAGCTTGAAAGAAAGTGGAAAGAGAAAAACCACTTAACTGGCTACAGCGTCCAGGAAAAGCATCCACACCCAACGGACCCGCTTCACCTAAGGGCTTCTTCAGGGGTTAAGGACGCGGCTTCACATTGTAGGTTCCTAACTCAACCGCATAACTTGTTAAGCACATTCTGTAATGAACTGTGTCTAAATTCTAAAGTGTGCAGTTCAAAAGGGATGTGGCTATGGGCAGGGAGATGGGCATTTCATGGGAATTCCGAAATTTATGTACGTTGTTATAGAATATGGCCCAGTCCGTGTAAATCTGTGCACAGGGATTTACACCACATTTTCGCTGGTGTAAATGGAGACGCGTAGTTTCAGGCACTGAGATATCAACTAAGTGTATTCTATATACCGCGCCTAAATCTTATAGAATATGCTTAGGCAGAAATGTTTTTCATGCGGATTTTCTAAGCGCCATATATAGAATCTGCCCCATCACGGCTAACTGACAATATTGCATGATATAACCAGCCAGCAGCAAATATTCAGCATATTGCCGGCTACGTTTAGTGGCCAAATAGGACCACCTAAATAGCTATAAACTTAACCTGCCAGTGCTGAATATTAACTTGGCCGGTTAAGTTTAAACCAGCTGGAAAACCCCCCAGATATTTAATGCCGGTCACCAGACACAGCTCGATATTAATATCTGGATACATCGTCAATTGCGGGACTTTGCTGGCCTGTCTCCCAGGGGCTGAATATCGGCTGGTGAATGCTTTAATCTAACTTTATTATTTGGATTGACTTTTATTCTTTGATATATGCTCTCAGACAATTATGGACTCGGACACAGCTCTGGCCCCGGCCCAACCCCTCCCACTTTAGCTTCCCCAAACAGCTGAGTCACTGACGGCATATGACTCTTATCTCAACAAAGTTAGCATTTTTGACATCTACAACCTTCACTTATGAATGAACCCTCTCCCCACCTGTCTTAATATTGAACAAAAACCATTCGGTGATCGCTGGATGCCAGATCATACTTCTACAGATAGCAACACAGAATATATGTAAAATATTTAAACACTGCATCCGGTATTTTAAATAAATGCTGACCGCAGAGTTTAGATATAGATCCAACTGTGCACAGCAGGTTCCCCCACTCCCTGCTCTCTTATCCTCATCTCTCCCTTTAACACTTTCACTCTGAATTCCCCTCTCTTTCCCACCCCCACAAGATTTCTCTTCTCATCTCACCTTCTCTCCTTACCTCTTACTCTATCATATAGTAACATAGTAGATGACGGCAGAAAAAGACCTGCACGGTCCATCCAGTCTGCCCAACAAGACAACTCATGTGTGCTACTTTTGTGTATACCCTACTTTGATTTGTACCTGTGCTCTTCAGGGCACTGACCGTATAAGTCTGCCCAGCACTAGCCCCGCCTCCCAACCACCGGCTCTGGCATAGACCGTATAAGTCTGCCCAGCACTATCCCCGCCTCCCACCACCGGCTCTGGCACAGACCGTCCTGCCTCATATTCTCCAGCTACTACCCTCTTTCACGCTGCAGTCCCCTCTCTTTGACCAAACTCTTTTTCCTGTTGTCCTCTACCCCTATCTCTACGCTTTCACTCCACATGCCCCCCCCCCCTCTCTCTGCTCCCACCCACTTCTCTTTCCTTCTTGATCCCAAACATCCCTCTTTCTGCTGAATTATTCTGGGGTTAAATGTCCCCTAGGTTCTGCCTGGTACTGCAGTTCAGCTGTTTAATACCAGAGAGAACCTGGAGAAGGCTGATTGCATCCCAACACTGACTCCATCACTGGATAGAATAGTGCACTTATTCTTTAACCAAACCAAGGGATTATTAACAGATATTAATAAAGAGAAGGATAGATAGTATAGTTCTGAAGGTTATAAATTTATTTATTTATTTATTTACCAAAGACACCAAAGAATATACAATTGGCATGTACAATCAATTGGTTATAGGAATATAGTATCCCAGTCGCAAACAGGTGCTATCAGGGTTTTGGTCTTATGTGATATATTTTATCACTCAAAGGTATACATGGGAAAGCAATTAGGTAATTTGCCAATTCTGTTGTGCTACATTGGTTTCCCCTGGAGAGCGAGTAGTGACTGCCCCTCTCTAACTTTAAGCAGGAAGTACACTAACTTTTATAGATTCATTCAGGATACAGGTAATATGACAGTAAGCACATCTGATTGGATCTAGTTTATGTCATGGTTTTTACACCCTAGCTCCTTCCTCATTTTGCTGCATGGTCCTTCCTATTTTGCTGCACGGTGTGTCCCAATAGCTCAGGAGCTTGCTGGAACTTCAGAGTTCAGATTACGGCTAAAGGCCTATAAGTTTTTATATCATTTTGGATCCTGAACCAAAGTCTCAGGCCTGGGCTGTCAAATACTTATACACTGTCTACCTCACCCTCACCCTCCACCCCTTTATCAAACCCTTACCTTCTCAGCACTTGATCCCTATTTTCTACCTCCTACCCCATATTCCTTTCTTTTCCTTGCTGTTCCTTTCTAGACAGCTGCTTGATCTTCTATTGGTAGTACTGCAAGACTACTGTTAGGGGTCTCTGGTGGCCGTATTGAAGGTGGGAACTGCTGAAGCAGGAGCATCAGGGACCACTCCTGCCACCCCCCTCCCCCCTAGCACTGGCTACCAGGGAAACCTCAGGTAGGTGTCATGGATAGGTAAAGAATTCTTGTAAAAGAGGTTGGGAGTAAAGATTAATTGTTTTAAACACCAGTTTGGACCATTAAAAGAGGGAGCTGATTTGGGGCTCTCTGTCTTTGCATTGTTGCAGACAGGAATCTGTGATGCTCTTAGATGCATCAATATAAAATTATTATTATTATTATTTATCACATTTATACCCCACATTTTCCCACATGTTTGCAGGCTCAATGTGGCTTACAATAGACGGAAAAGGCTATCGCCAGTTCAGTAGTTATACAAGTATAATAGACAGTGGTAGTCAGAGTGGATAGAAAGAACAGGGTATAAAGGGAAAAAGGGTAAAGGTAAGAGAGTCCAAAATAAATTTAGTGCACCAGTCTTTGAAGAGTAAATTTTGCTATGGTAAAATTACCACAGCTTAGTAATAGTCTCTTCTCATAGTGTTTCATGCCTAACAGTTTGAACTTATCACAAACAGTTCATAATATTTGCTGCTCTTTAATGATAATGGTGTGCGTTTTAACGACTTCTGTCTGATGAAAAGCTGAGTCCAACATGCTGGAACTAAAATAATTTCAGGTTTACACATATAGTAAAGAGCTCTGTTTTTTTCTGATAACTAACATTTTGGAATTTATTCAATTTATTGAAGTTTGTAAAAATTCTCAAGTATAAGGGGATTTATAAATAGCATGTCAGTGTTATAAAATTGTGTGTCTGCCTCAATGTGTGCTTGTTACTTCATGTGGAATGAGTCATGGGTAACACGATCTCTGGTTTCAAGCTACCCATGCACATTATAGACTCACTCTCCTTTCCAGATGCCGGAATGCACTTTCTAAAAATGCATGCAATGACAGATGGATGTCTTTGACTACTAAATTTAGATTTTTAGAATTACGGCATGTAAGGCGTATAATGTGGATACAAACCAGGATATTTTACCAGTCTTAATTTACAGTAGGTTTGAGGGGCCCTTTTACAAAGGTGTGCTGAAAAATGGCCTGCGATAGTGTAGACGCGTGTTTTGGGCGCACACAGAATTGTTTTTCAGCGCACCTGTAAGAAATGCCTTTTAAAAGTTTTGACAAAAATGGACGTACTGCAAAATGAAAATTGCTGTGCATCCATTTTGGGTCTGAGACCTTACTGCCAGCCATTGACCTAGCGGTAAGATCTCATACGGTAACCGGGCGTTAATGGTCTATGCGTTTAGAATGCCTATTACTCTTTCCAAAAATACTAGGACTAAGGGGCACGCAATGAAGCTATAAAGTAGTAAATTTAATATGAATCAGAGAAAATGTTTCTTCACTCAACTTGTAATTAAACTCTGGAATTCATTGCCAGAGAACGTGGTAAAGGTGGTTAGCTTAGCAGGATTTAAAAAAGGTTTAGATATCTTCCTAAAAGAAAAGTCCGTAAACATTATTAAGATGGACTTGGGAAAATCCACTACTTATTTCTAGGATAAGCAGCATAAAATGTATTGTACTGCTTTGGGATTTTGCCAGGTACTTGTAACTTGGATTGGCCACTGTTGGAAACAGGATACTGGGCTTGATGGACCTTCGGCCTGTCCCAGTATGGCAATGCTTATGTTCTTATGTTCTATGGTTACTTTTTTCAAACATAGGGGTCCTTTTACCAAGCTGCAGTAAAAAGGTCCCTGTGCTAGCGGGGGGGGGGGGGGGGGGGGGGGGGGGGGGGCGGGGGTTCTGCTGCATGCTGAGGCCCTTTTTACCACAGGGGGAAAGATGCTGAAAATAGCCATGGCCATGCAGTACGATCTTCTGGC